>NC_079323.1:11250254-11553284 GCF_029931775.1 Euleptes europaea
GTTAACAATGCAATTTTAATAGCCCGCATTTGCAGAATGGAGATTAGTTCAAATTCCACATAGAGATAGGCAGTGAGCACTGATGAAATTATAAGCTTCATTTCTCCGTACAGGCATAGAAAGTTGCCGTACACTGAATTGGGTCGTTGGTCCATCTCACCCTGTAGAGTCTGCTATGATTGCAGGGTCTTTACTCAACCCTACGGAATGGAAACAGCAGAGTTGAACCTGGTTCCTTAGCGATGCAAAACCCATGCTCTACTTTAGGGGTTCCCAGTCTCAAATTGGCTTACAATCGCCTTCCCTTCCTCCCCCTCCCCCAACATCAGGCATTTTGTGTGAGAGAGAGTTCTGAGAGAGCTGTGACTGGCCCAGAGTCACCCAGCAAGCTTCATATGGAGGAGTGGGGAATCAAACCCGGTTCTCCAGATGAGAGCCCGCCGCTCATGTGAAGGAGTGGGGAATCAAACCCGATTCTCCAGATTAGAGTCTGCCACTCTTACACCACTAAACCACTCTGGAACAATTAACCAACTCTCCAACAACCCTTGGATAAGAAGGGTGCTTCCTCTAGGCCTGATGAAGCTTCTTCTGGAAAATTGCCCCATCTGTAGCAATTTCATTCTGTCTTTCTCTGGTTTTCAATGTAATTCCCACTGCCTTGAAGAGCTGTCCAAAAACTCTGTTGTTTTCTACAACACCATCTTGTGGAACTTCTTACCAGAGATCAGAGACATCTTCATTTTTGGTGACTCTTCTAATAGATTTCTTCTTGGACAAGTTCCGCCTTGAAGTCATGACAGCAGACTCAAAAGAGTTTTTAATCAAAGGAGTTTCCGTCTAGACATTAGGAAGAATTTTCTAACTGTTAGAGCGGTTCCTCAGTGGAACAGGCTTCCTCGGGAGGTGGTGAGCTCTCCTTCCCTGGAGGTTTTTAAGAAGAGGTTAGATGGCCATCTGTCAGCAATGCTGATTCTATGACTTTAGGCAGATGATGAGAGGGAGGGCATCTTGGCCATCTTCTGGTCACTAGGTGTGGCAGGGAGGTAGTTGTGAATTTCCTGCATTGTGCAGGGGGTTGGACTTGATGACCCTGGTGGTCCCTTCCAATTCTATGATTCTATGACTCTGATGTACCCACTACACCACTCTGGAATCCAAATAAATAGTGCCCCATAAAACATTTAAGTTAATTAATGTTTTCTTTGCTCATTTTCTCCATGGTATAGATAATTTAATAAACCTCTACCATGTTTTCCCTCTGCGGTGTCTTTTCTCAGATTAAATACCCCTGATACTTTAGCCTTTCCTCAAAGGGAAAACCATTTTTCCAGAGGGGTACATTCAGTGTTGGAAAGACTTTATCCCTACCAAAAGCAACCTTCTGATAAGGTTGCCAGGTCTCCCCCCGCCCAGCAACCAGCAGGAGCTTTTGGGAGGCGGGTACAGTGGGTGGTGATCCACGTTTGCTGTTGCCAGCCTCTGTGTAGCAACCCTGGACTTCCCTGGTGGTCTCCCATCCAAAAAGGAACAAAGTCCGACCCTGCTTAGCTTCCTGGTCATGCTGGGCAATCAGAACAAAATACATACTGTATATGTATCAATGGCATAAAATAATCATATGACAGCAACACAAGTGAGAGGAAAAAGCATTTGATGAAAGAAAGAAAGAAAGAAAGAAAGAAAGAAAGAAAGAAAGAAAGAAAGAAAGAAAGAAAGAAAGAAAGAAAGAAAGAAAGAAAGAAAGAAAGAAAGAAAGAAAGAAAGAAAGAAAGTCTGCTCATCAATGAATAGTTTCAAAGACTATTACTGAATTTAAAAACACCTTTATCTTAAACTTGTTGCTTTGTTTTGCTGCACGTTTAAAGGCATTTAAAACCCCACTCCTGTGAAGTGATGTCCATGAACATGTGGATTTTAAAGAAAAATTCTGGAACACCACTATTTTGTGCCCCCTCTTAGGAAAAGTGGTTTTCAAGGGCTGAGAACTCAACTTCCCACAACTCAACTTCCCACCCCTCCCCTTGGTTGGCTCAGCACTACATATAGTGGGCTCAAGAGCATTCTCAATTTCTTTTCTTGTTAACATTAATAGATTTCATCCTTCACAACACATTGTTAAATAAGTGCAAGAAACCAAATTTGTTTACTTAATGATCTCGATGAACAGCCCAACTGAATCACAAATCAAGCAAACGGTAAAATATTAGTTCATCGGTATTAACTGTTGAACTGCTCGAGCTTGAACATGGAAATTCAGGCCAATATTCCCTTAAAAATTGATTCCCAAGTAATATTAATGCAAAAAACACCACTGAATTAGGTATGCCCCAATATTTTCTGGACAGAAAAGGATAATTTCAGAGGGTAATGGAAAAGAATACTGTTCTAAGAGCATTGTGTATATTATTTATAAATGTCTGTTATTGATTATATTATATAGAGCTGCCAGGGAGGTCAGTAGTATTCCTGAAATTAAAGAAGGGGATGACACCCCCCCCCCAACAGGCACATATAAAAGAGGAAAACAATTTCAAGGGACTGAGACAAATATACTTCTTATATCTAAACCTTGGTGAGTAGTGTTGCCAGCTCCAGGTTGGGAAATACCTGGAGATTTGGGTTGGAGCCTGCAGAGGGCAGGGTTTGGGGAGGGAGGAACTTCATTGGGTATAATGCCATAGAGTCCACCTTCCAAAGTATCTATTTTATCCAGAGGAACTGATCTTCATATTCTGGAAATGAGCTGTAATTCCAGGTGATCCCCAGGTCCCACCTGGAGGCTGGCACCTCTACCCTACTGCCAGATCCTAGTTCAAGACTAACTTTTTTTCTGGGTTTCTTTCATACTTCAAGACAAATAACAGTGCAGTAATTAAATAATACAATATTGTATGCACTAAGGTATTCTAGAAGTCCAATAATGGTCCAGAGGAGTCACCTGATGACACCACACGTAAAGCAACTGAACAGTTGTTCTTCAGAGTTCACGCAGATGCCAATATTAAATAATCCGCCTTGTAAATTTCTTTCCCCAAAATCTGCTATGTTAAGTTACTGTTCAAACAGAGCTCTGACCCTCTAGGAGAAAAACAACAACTCAATAATTTAGAAACATTCTGATGAATCGCTCACAGCATTTCTGAATTTTGTGGGCCGATTAAGGTCGGAAGATATCCAAGGAAAACATCATATAACTGTCTTAACAGTTTGGTAATACTGCCAGCAGAGGATATCCTATTGTTTCAAACCTTGTGATATCAAAGCCATCACATTCAAAAGTCCCTTAATGTATCTTGCACACCAGAAACGGGAAGTGGGCTTCTAAAATTTCATGATTGTAGTTCTCAGAGGCTACAGCTGTTTTAAGCTGGAGAGAATAGATGGAGACTCAGATTTTCACAACTGGACAAACACTGTTGTATTAGCAGGAACTTCTGAAGCCTGGTGAGGAGAGTTAAAAGACAGAAACGATAGGGAATCTACACTGAAGTCTTCAAAATGGAATAGACGGATGCTTAGTTGTCAAGCCCTCCTCCTGTCAAATCCCATCCATCCACGGTTGTCAGAAACTGAGATATAAAGCACATGTTTTGCATGCAGAAGGCCACAAGTTCAATCCTTGGCATCTTCAGTTTCAAGTATTTTTAGTTTTAAGAATTTCAAGGAGTGGGCCTGAGAAAGGATATTGTTTGAGAATGAGGAGAAATGCTGCTTGTAAAAGTAGACAGCGGTGGGCTAGATAGCTTAAGGACAGAAATATAGTGTCCAGATCATGCAAAGTGATGGTATCGCTTTACTCTGCTCTGGTTAGACCTCACATAGAGTACTGTGTTCAGTTTTGGGCACCGTAGTTTAAGAAGGATGTAGATAAGCTGGAACGTGTCCAGAGGAGGGCAACAAAGATGGTGAGAGGTCTGGAGACCAAGTCCTATGAGGAAAGGTTGAAGGAGCTGGGTATGTTTAGCCTGCAGAGGAGAAGACTGAGAGGGGATATGATAACCATCTTCAAGTACTTGAAGGGCTGTCATATAAAGGAGGGTGCCAAGTTGTTTTCTGTTGCCCCAGAAGGTTGGACCAGAACCATTGGGTAGAAATAAAATCAAAAGAGTTTCCATCTAGACATTAGGAAGAATTTTCTAACAGAGCGGTTCCTCAGTGGATCAGGCTTCCTCTGGAGGTGGTAAGCTCTCCTTCCCTGGAGGTTTTTAAGCAAAGGATAGATGGCCATCTGTCAGCAATGCTGATGCTATGACAGGCAGATCATGAGAGGGAGGGCATCTTGGCCATCTTCTGGGCATAGAATAAATCAACAAGATTTTCCAGGTATGAGCTTTTGGGAGCCTAAGCTCCCTTCATCAGGACTAGGATCTGGCAGCGGTTAGGACTAGGATGTAGGATACCCAGGTTCAAATCCTCACTCTGCCGTGGAAGCTTGGTAGGTTCAAATCCTCACTCTGCCCCGGAAGCTTGGTAGGTGACCTTGGCCCAGTCACATACTCTTAGCCTAAACTACCTCTCAGGGCTGTTGTGAGGATAAAATGGAGGAGAGAAGCAAGCTGCTTTGTGTGCCCACTGTAAAACAAAGGGGGTATAAATGCAATCGACCAATCGATCAGTTTCTCCCATGGAAAAGTTACTTAAGTTGGAAGAAGGTGCCTTAGGTTAGAAGAAAGCTTCAGACCTTGTTGAGTG
Source organism: Euleptes europaea (assembly GCF_029931775.1). Taxonomy (NCBI): domain Eukaryota; kingdom Metazoa; phylum Chordata; class Lepidosauria; order Squamata; family Sphaerodactylidae; genus Euleptes; species Euleptes europaea. The sequence continues at coordinate 11,254,950 of NC_079323.1, forward strand.
AGTTATAGGATATATGCTGGTATATTCTCCCTTACGCGTCCTAGGCTTCAGAATTTGTTTGGGATATCATATCTTTTAAAATGAACGAGCACTTACCTTGCACGCTGTCTTATCTGGTGTGGGATAGCTGAATCACTACGTAACCTGCTAATGTTACAGATGTGTCAGTTTATGCCATACCTCCCATTTCTCTAAAATGCTTCCATTCCATGTGGTAGCTGAAAAAAAAGAAAAGAAAACACACCTTCATTCATATTGCAACGCTTAGCACCTTTCAAATCCAATTCGGTTCCTAGAAGTCTAATTAAAGATCAATGAGCCAAGGGGTTTAAAAGGCAACCAGTTTAATTGACGTAATTGTATAATTTAGATGAATAATAAATGTGCTAATGATACTGTAACATTAAGTGTTTGACTTGCTTAGCAAAACTCAATTAAGATGTAATTGTAAAGCAGCAATCCACAAATAGTAGGAAGAGGGGAAAATGCCCTTTTTTTTTCCAAGCACCAAATAAAACACGAACAAAAAATTATTTCAACTCAGTTCAGGGTTAAAAAAAAGTCACAATGAAGCTTGGCTTGGATCATCACACAGAATGCAGAAGTAATGTTGTATGTTTTATTTATAATGTCATAAAGAGGAGCAAGGTACTGTGAAGTTAGGAACATATTAAGCTGCAGTACTGCAGTCAAAAGTTCTGCTCACGACCTGAGTTCGATCTCAGCGGAAGTTGGTTTCAGGTAGCCAGCTCAAGGTTGACTCAGCCTTCCATCCTTCCGAGGTCGGTCAAATGAGTACCCAGCTCGCTGGGGGTAAAGGGAAGATGACTGGGGAAGGCACTGGCAAACCACCTCGCAAGCAAAGTCTGCCTTGGAAACGTCGGGATGTGACGTCACCCCATGGGTCACCCTGTGCTTGCACAGGGGACCTTTACCTTTACCTTTTCAATTGTCACTGTTTTTTGGCACCCACTACAGGCACTTTAGGTTGGAGCCTCTTTTCCCAGCATTTGCTCTATATTGCACTTGCCCTATATTGCAACTCCCCTATATTCCATTCTCTGTGACAAATTCTGTAGGGGTAATGAGGCTGGGGTAAAACAAAAAAAGAAGTCTTGTAGCCCCTTCAGGACTAACAGATTTCTTGTGTTAAGCTTCTGAAGATTAGAATTCACTTTATGAGGTGCATGCTAGGCTGTTTTTTAAATGTTGAATTTTAATTAATATATATTTATTATTATCATCATCATCATCATCATATTTTGTTTTATTTTGTAAGAAGGTTCGTGGAGAGGTGGCATTTTTTTTAGATGAATGACTAAATATCCTGGGATGAACTGTAGAACATCATAGATATGGTCGTGTGTGTGTGTTAACTGCCATCAAGTCACTTCCAACTCATGGCGACCCTATGAATCAATGTCCTCCAAAACGTCCTATCCTTAACAGCCTTGCTCAGGTCTTGCAAACTGAGGGCCATGGCTTCCTTTATAGAGTCAGTCAACCCATCTCTTGTTGGGTCATCCTCTTTTCCTGCTGCCTTCCACTTTTCCTAGCATGATTGTCTTCTCCAGTGACTCTTGTCTTCTCAGAATGTGACCAAAGTATGACAGCCTCAGTTTAGTCATTTTAGCTTCTAGGGTCAGTTCAGGCTTGATTTGATCTAGAACCCACTGATTGGTTTTTTTGGCAGTCCACGGTATCCATAACACTCACCTCCAACACCACATTCCGAAGGAATCTACTTTCTTCCAACAGATTTCTTCATTGTCCAGCTTTCACACCCATGCATAGTAATAGGGAATATGATGGCATGAATAAACTTGATCTTCATTGCCAGTGACACATCCTTACACTTAAGAATCTTTTCTAGCTCCTTCATGGTTGCCCTTTCCAGTCTCAATCACCTTCTGATTTCTTGGCTGCTGTCTCTTTTGGTTGATGATGGAGCCAAGGAACAGAAAGTCTTGAACAATTTCAATTTCCTCATTGTCAACCTTAAAATTGTGTAAGTTTCCTGTAGTCATTACTTTTGTCTTCTTGATGTTCAGCTGTAGTCCTGCTTTGGCACTTTCCCTTTAACTTTCAGCAGTAGATATTTCAAGTCTTCGCTGTTTTCTGCCAGTAATATAGTATCATTGGCATATGGTCATAGGTGTCTGTAATTCATATATGGCATTATCAGCAGTTATGCATAAGCATAGGGAGTGAAGCCAGCATGGTATAGCCCAGTCACGTCAGATCTCAGAAGCTAAGCAGGGTCGACCCTGGTTAGTATTTGGATGAGAGACCACCAAGGAATACTAGGGTTGCTGTGTATCCAGATCATTTATAAAAAATATTGAAAAGTACCGGGCCCAGAACTGAACCCTGTGGCACCCCGCTGGACACCTCCTTCCATTCAGATGAAATGCCATTGACAACTACTCTTTGAGTGCGGATCTCCAACCAGTTCCCTATCCACCTAACTATCCTAGGGTCCAGTCCATAGTCCCCTAGTTTACCCATCAGAACATCATGGGGAACCCTTTCAAAAGCCTTCCTGAAATCTAGGTAAATAACATCAAACACATTCCCTCAATCCAGGAAACTCATCACTTGATCAAAGAAAGAAACGAGGTTGGTCTGGCAGGACCTGTTGGGGACAAATCCATGCTGACTTGATCTCTTTAAGAGCTACGTGCTGAACTCTCTACAGCAGACAGAAGGCCATTCACTCTTTCAAACTGTATGTCCTGTTTTTGAGAACCCCCCATTCTTGAGCTTAGCAGCCTGCCGGATGTGAGCATCTCCCATTTGCAAACAGCAATAACACTCAAGTGCCCCTCTAGAGCATCTGACAGCCCTAATTAACAGAGGATCTTCCCAGACTGCCTTTCATGCAAGTCTAAAAATAAATGTTAAAACTGCTTGGACGGCAGCAGATTGCAAACCACTGTGTCGAGGCGGCTGAGAATTCCTCTGCCCACTATTAACACGACAGGTAAGCATTTCCAGCTATTTCTGTGCCCTCTCTGCGGAGACAGGCAGATTCAAATGAAAGGTGTTGTATACACAGTTCTTTTTCAAGGGAAGACCAGCACAATTTACAGCTCAGAGAGAGTGACAGGGTTCTCCAGCTAAGTGGCGTCATGGTGATAGAGGGATACTTAAGGCATAAGAGTGGGGTACTAATCAAGAAGAAAACAGCCCTCCACAGATACGAGGCGGCCACAATCGACCTAACATAATGCAGACGAGTTCAATGCACCGCTAGCACAAAACAGGAATATCATTTGATGAAAATCAAATGGAAAGCCTTGAAAGAACCGTCGACGTTCTCCTGAATGGAGGGGGTGTCATACCTGTGTATAGGGTTGCCAGGTCCCTCTTTGCCTCCAGCGGGAGGTTTTGGGGGCGGATCCTGACGAGGGCGGGGTTTGGGGAGGGGAGGGACTTCAATGCCATAGAGTCCAATTGCCGAAGCGGCCATTTTCTCCAGGTGAACTGATCTCTATCGGCTGGAGATCAGTTGTAACAGCAGGAGATCTCCAGCTAATACCTGAAGGCTGGCAACCCTACCTGTGTACCACTTTCACTTTCGATATGATGGCAAGAGGGGAAAGGAACCAAGATGTGCAATATTATCCTATAACGACTTGAGGGGAAATATTATTATTATTATTATTATTAAACTTTGTGTGTACCAGCATGGTGTAGTGGTTAAGAGCGGCGGTCTCTAATCTGGTGAACCAGGTTGGTTTCCCCACTCCTCCACGTGAAGCCTGCTGGGTCATCTTGGGCTAGTCACAGGTCTCTCCGGACTCTCTCAGCCCCACCTAACTCACAAGGTGTCTGTTGTGGGGAGTGGAAGGGAAAGAGATTGTAAACCAGTTTGATTCTCCTGAAAAGGTAGAGAAAACTGGCATATAAAAATCAACTCTTCTTCTTCTTCTACCAGACACACTATAGAAGTAAAACATCATCTGGACTGGAGAAGGGGCTAAGAAATAAAGTGAATGTCCAAATTGTCCCACTTTTTCCATTTCTCCTCAGCACATAGTATTTAAAGATACACTGCAGCTGAACATAGAGGTTCTGCCTTGCCATTACGGCTACTAGCCATGAAGAAGAAGAAGAGTTGGTTTTTATATGCCGACTTTTTCTACCTTTTAAGGAGAATCAGACTGGCTTACAATCTTCTTCCCTTCCTCTCCCCATAACAAACACCTTGTGAGGTAGGTGGGGCTGAGAGAGTTTGGAGAACTGTGACTAGCCCTAGGTCACCCAGCTGGCTTCATGTGTAGGTATGGGGTAACCAACCCAGTTCACCAGATTAGAGTCGGCCGCTCATGTGGAGGAGTGGAGAATCAAACCCGGTTCTCCATATTAGAGTTCACCGCTCTTAACCATTGCACCACACTTGTGTACAGCCACCAGTTTGGCTATCTCCCTGTTCACTGGTTGCAAATACGCATCTGATTTTTCGCTGATCAGTTTGACAGTTCATCGATCCGTTTGTGGATGTTTGACATTGTTTCGCTGTTTTTCTTCCTAACATGCAGTACAGGGCAACGGGCTTTTTGCATATGCACGTTCACACCTGATTGAAGTCTACTGCTCCCCATCCTTCCTGAATAACTGCTCCTCTTCACAGGCAATTGTTTAAGTAGACATGCCTATTATATTAGGTGCTGTGGAACCCAGGCAGGACAATGCTGCTGCTGTCGTCTTGTTTGGGGGCTTCCTAGAGGCACCTGGTTGGCCACTGGGTGAACAGACTGCTGGAAATGATGGGCCTTGGTCAGCTCCAGCAGCGCTTTTCTTATGCTCTTATGGAATTAAGAGAGCTGCGCTGCACCAGATTTGAAAATGACAGTCACTAGGACCATGGCCCAAATCACAGCTGCCTGAGGAGGATACGCTGAAAAAGAAATGTGCCAAGATGCCACATGAAGGGCATGACAGTGGAGACAAACATTTAACGGGTGGGGAGGGACCCAGCTTCATATCCCATTTCAGTTTTTTTACAAAAGCTATCACCTTTCACAAGCGATAGAGGCGCAAAGCACCCCAATTACGGAGCGACCTGCCCATTAGCGAAGCCTTGCAAAATTAAGCCATTATAGAGATGATTTTTTTTCTCCTCAATTTCCAGCCAGGATTTATACGTCTCATATCTTTTTACAATTTCAGCTGCTTGAACCAGAGAATCCAGGTTAAAGAGACATTGGGCGAAAATAAAAAGTCCTTCTGAAATATGGGTCCCCGTGCGCTGTGTTATTGTGTCTCTGTGTGTTGTCTCTCGGAGTGAAGCCCCTTCCTGCCTTTCCTCCGTTATTTCGAAAATGGCTGGTCGCCCCATGCCATCGCAATATAAAGGGGTCGCGGCAGTTCAGGCCGGGGTCCGCGGCCCTCATTTTCGACAGCCCCTGCCGTTTCTCGCTCAGAGAAGGGAAAGAGCAGCCTGGTAATATTACTTGGAGTTTATATTGTGCAACAAATGCTCTCCGCTTTGCCACTTTCAGGGGATTTCATTACTGAGGGTCTGACTGGGAGCAAAGAACCGAGCTAGTTTTTTTGAAAGAAAACAGCCCTGAGTTCTTTAAGTGCACAAAGGACATCGCATAATGGCTTTCAAGCTGAAATTTCAGCCGAAAGCTATTGAAATCAAGAGTACCCCCCCCCCTCTTCTCGATATCTTAATGCAAACCACAGGGGGAGAGGAGATATCAGAACAGGGCTGAGCTGAAAGTACTCATCTTTTGTTGTGGATATTCCTGACAGTATGAAGAGGCCAAAACTCAATAGAAGAGCTAGATTCAAGTCCGGTAGCACATTGAAGATTTCCAAGGTATACGTTTCCGAGGGTCAACACTCCCTTTGTTGGATACAGGTATCCGACAAAGGGAGCTTTGACTCTCGACAGCAAGAGCCAGGGTGGTGTAGTGGTTAAGAGCGGTGGACTCTAATCTGGAGAACCGGGTTTGATTCCCCACTAGGGTCGCTAACCTCCAGGTAGTAGCTGGAGATCTCCTGCTATTACAACGGATCTCCATCCAGTAGAGATCAGTTCACTAGGAGAAAATGGCCACTTTGGCAATTGGATTCTATGGCATTGAAGTCCCTCCCCTCCCCAAACCCCGCCCTCCTCAGGCTCCACCCCAAAAACCTCCCGTCAGTGGTGAAGAGGGACCTGGCAACCCTATTCCCCACTCCTCCACATGAGTGGCAGACTCTAATCTGGCGAACCGGATTGGGTTCCCCTTTCCTACATGTGAAGCCAGTTGGGTGACCTTGGTCTAGTCACAGTTCTCTCTGAACCCTCTCAGTCCCACCTACCTCACAACGTGTCTGTTATAGGGAGGGGAAGGGAAGGCGATTGTTATAGGGTTGCCAGGTCCCTCTTCGCTCTGTTGTTAATTGTTGACTACCTTACATGACAGCAGGCTAACTTATTGTTAATTGAGTACCTGGAGGTTGGCAACCCAAGATTGTAAGCCGGTTTGAGTCTCCTTAAAAGGTAGAGAAAATCTTGTATCCTGAAAATCTTGTTGGTCTTTGAGGTGGTACTGGACTTCTACCGCAAACCAACAGGGCTGCCCTCTTGAAACTCAATACTAGAGCACATCCAGGTCCCAGAGCCAAACCTAAGGCAGTGTTCCCAAGTCAGGTACTAAGCAGACCCAGACCTGCGTGGGAGGGGAAAGTTGAGGGGGGACAAGATGGCTATCTTTAAGTATTTGAAAGTCTGTCAGAGGAGGGTAGGGAGCTTGGCCGCAAAGGATAGGACTCACAATAATGGGTATAAATTACGGGTGGAAAGGTACACATGAACACATGAAGCTGCCTTATACTGAATCAGGCCCTTGGTCCATCAAAGTCAGAGAGCCAGCATGGTGTAGTGGTTAAGAGCGGTGGTTTGGAGCGGTGGACTCTGATCTGGAAAACCCGGGTTTGATTCCCCCACTCCTCCACATGAAGCCAGCTGAGTGACCTTGGGTAGTCACACTCTCTCAGCCCCACCTACCTCTGTTGTGGGGAGGGGGAGGGAAGGTGACTGTAAGCCAGTTTGATTTTTCCTTAAGTGGTAGAGAAAGTCAGCATATAAAAACCAACTCTTCTTCTTCTTGTCTACTCAGACTGACAGCAGCTCTCCAGGGTCTCAGGCTGAGGTCTTTCACATCACCTACTTACCCAGTCCCTTTAACTGGAGATGCCAGGGATTGAACCTGGGACCTTCTGCATGCCGAGCAGATTCTCTACCACTGAGCAACAGCCCATCCCTGGCTAGACATTAGGGTTGTTGTTTTTTTACAATGAGAGTAGTTTGGCAGTGGAATCAGCTGCCTAGGGAGGTGGTGAGCTGCCCCTCTCTGGCAGTCTTCAAGCAGTGGCTGGATGAACATGTGTCAGGGATGCTCTAGGCTGATCCTGCATTGAGCAGGGGGTTGGACAAGAGGGCCTGCATGATCCCTTACAACTCTATGGTTCTATAGGAAGGGACCATGGCTCAGGAGTGGGGCATCTGCTTTGCAAGGTCCCAAGCTCAATCCCTGGCATCTCCAGTCAAAAGGATTGGTTGATCAGGCTATGTGAATGACCTGAGACCCTAGAAAGCTGCTCCTGGTCAGGATAGACAGTGCTGACATAATTCTTAAGGTATATTTGGAAATTTCAGCTCTGGAAAGCAAATTTTGAGAGAAGCAAAACCATTTGTTTTGTTTTTTAAGATGATCAACCTTCCCAGGATGGGTACCTAACATCTTTAAAGTCCAAGGAAATTTAGCCCCAAAGGACTCTTGAGGTCCACTCTTTGTCTAAAAATTCTTCAGGCTTTTGGGGGAAGGGAAACAGTGCATAAATCAGACTTATCAAATTTCTTCAGCAAACTGGCACTTCTACAATACTGATTACTTCTCAATTTTGTTTTCATATTCTAGAGAGACTTTTAATTAGCACACCAGAGGGAACAGAGCGGCTTGATAATAAAATGAATCCCTTCCATCTTCTGCAGAGTATTTGCATGGAAAGTATTTGATTATATTTTATTGATTTCAAGACTGCCATCTGCAGAACTGCTGCTAAAAAGAAATTCTAAAAGGGCACTTGCATGGTTCATTGTGCAGGGGTAGGATGAAGAGGACCCAGCATTTCTCTTGCTCCCTTTTTCTCTCAAATAAAGTGTGTTCCTTGGTTCTTGTAGGTTATCCGGGCTGTGTGACCGTGGTCTTGGTATTTTCTTTCCTGACGTTTCGCCAGCAGCTGTGGCAGGCATCTTCAGAGGAGTAACACTGAAGGACAGTGTCTCTCCTTCAGTGTTACTCCTCTGAAGATGCCTGCCACAGCTGCTGGCGAAACGTCAGGCAAGAAAATACCAAGACCACGGTCACACAGCCCGGATAACCTACAAGAACCAATGAACTCTGACCGTGAAAGTCTTCGACAATATTTTAAAGTGTGTTCCAGTTGACTAGGAAGTTGTAAGAAACTATGAAGGCTTTATTAGCTATTTTCCTCAACTTTTCCCTGCAGTAAGATCACTTTGGGGATCCTCCTACATAAATCCCTGTCTCCTGAAGAGAATAGCGATCAGTAAATGTCATCATGCATACTGTTATGTCCAGAAACTGCTTTAGGAGGTGCCTAGATGCCTAGAGAGTCAGCGTGTGTAAATGGTTAAGAGCGGAGGACTCTCATCTGAAGAATCGGGTTTGATTCCCCACTCCACATGAGCAGCAGTCTCTAACCTGGTGAACTGGGTTGGTTTCCCAACCCCTACACATGAAGCCTGCAGGGTGGCCTTGGGCTAGTTACACTTCTCTCCAATCTCTCTCAGCCCCACCTACCTCACAAGGTGTTTGTTGTGGGGAGGAAAAGGGAAGGCGATTGTAAGCTGGTCTGAGACTCCTTAAAGGTAGAGAAAATCAGGGTATAAAAACCAGCTCTTCTTCTTCTAGCTTCAAGATGGGGACTAGAGATCTCCCAGAATTACAACTGATGTCCAGACTACAGAGATCCATTCCCCTGGAGAAAGTACAGCTTGAGAAATAGATGGTACACCATAGAAATGGAAATTCTAGAGTGACACTGCATCCTCACTGTGCTCCTTCCCCTCCCCAAAATCCACCCTCCCCGGGTACTGCCAACAAATCTCCAGGAATTTCCCAAGCCAGAGTTTGCAAGCCTAGATGCCCCAGGCCAGCCTCAGTTTTACATTTATCAACTTCTTATACATTTCCTCATAAAGATTGACTGGCAGGTATTCACCCACACCGTTCCAATAACTTGACAGCACTGGAGTTAGGGTTGCCAACCTCCAAGTAGTAGCTGGGGAGCTCCTGCTAGTATAACAAAAAAATCTTCCACCGGTGGCGAAGAGGGACTTGACAACCCTAACTGGAGCCTTCCAAAAAGGGAGCAGGGTCAGCTTATTCCTCCCTTTTGCTACAGAATCCCATTTTGCCAACACTGTTGTTCAAGGGTTTGTTGACTCCCAGGAACAGGAAGAGGCACTGGAGATCATACTGCAAATTTATGCTGGTTACTGGAGCACACGTCACGAGAGAATCTCAGAAAGAAATCAGCTTGTGTTTCACAGATTACAGCAAAGCTTTTGACTGTGTGGATCATGAAAAGCTATTGCTGGCTTTAAAGGAAATGGGTGTGCCACTACATCTGGTTCTTCTGATGTATGATGTGTACTCTGGGTAAGAGGCTACTGTTAGAATGTAATATGGAGAAACAGGATGGTTTCCAATTGGCAAAGGTGTAAGACAGGGATGTATTTTATCTCCCTGTCTCTTCAATCTATACGCACAACATATCATAAGGAAAGCTGGATTCGATTTAGATGAAGGTGGGGTGAAAACTGGGTGGGGGAGAACATTAACAATTTGAGATGTGCTGATGATACCACATTACTGGCAGAAAACAGCAACGACTTGAAATGACTACTGATGAAAGATCTCTCTCTCTCTCTCTCTCTCTCTCTCTCTCTCTCTCTCTCTCTCTCTCTCTCTCTCTATCTCTCTATCTATCTCTCTATCTCTCTATCTGTCTATCCATCCATCCATCCATCCATCCATCCCAGGCTGTATTCACAGTGAGATCATGTGTGACTGAAGCCACTACTCTGTTTTTCTGAATACTTTCAACAGTAGGGTTGCTAAGTCCCCCACCGGTGGCAGAGATGCCAGGTCCAAGTTGGGAATCTCCTGGTGATTTGGGTACGGAGCCTGGGGAGGACAGGGACCTCGGTGGGGTAAAGTGCCACAGAGTCCACCCTCCAGAGCATCCGTTTTCTCCAGCGGGACCAATCCCTGTAGACTGGAGATGAGTTGCAATTCTGGGAGATTCCCGGGTCCCACCTGGAGGCTGGCATCCCTATTCAACAGTGATGGCAAACCTTTCCACTTTTCAGCAATTTTGGTCTTAATCGCAAAAATATTCATTTGTAGTGCTCTCAGGTGCCATCCATGTCATCATCATGCAGCCAGATCTGATTGGCTACGTATTATCGTGGCATCATCCCAATCATTACCGTATTGGCAAGTGGACACATCTCCCATACAACATATTTAGGAAGGAGGAATCTCTTGCACTGGAGGGAAGAAAAGGGCATCGAACCAGGGTTGAGAAAGTCAATATATTTGCACAGTCTTCTGGGTGCATTGCTAGCTCTTCAGAAACCTTTAGTTTCTACCTAAAAAATTCAAACGGGAGAGTAAGTATTCCATGTACCTCTAACTGACCTCCTCTTCCCACCATATGCATGCCATATGTACATGCAACATAAAGATGCATGCGGACTCGTCATCCTCAGGTCCCCAGGAGGAGAGCCAGATGCTATCTCTACTCTTTGATTTCAGGTTCCCTCTAATTCCAATACCAACAGTCCATCAGCATACACGAAACCACAGAAATCAGTTTAAAAACAGTGGCAGGCAGCTGTTTTGTAAAGGAGATGGGGCCACTCTCAAACTCACAACATTATATCTGCTGTTCTAGGTACCTTTAAGCCTGTTGTCTATGGTGCCTGGGCAGGGAGGTGTGCTGTGCGGGAGAGACAGTTGAGGATATAGGCATGAATCTATACCTGCTCCTGCCTGTTGAGGTTGGCTACACACCTATCTAGCTTGTTAGCTTTCTTCCTAACGTCTTGACGGAAACTCCTGCGATTTAATTTCAACCTGTTTACCAGGTTGGAGCTCCTATTTCTTGGATTGTTCCACAGTGCCCAGCATGCCTGTCCTATCGAGTTGCCATGAATCTTTGCACTTGCGCAATTCGCTGGCAGGCTGTCTCTCACCGCCCCGGCCCACAGCTGCACTAACAGATTTGTTTCCCAGTTGGCTTTCTCACCAGAACCACTCCAAAGCATCAACACATCTTTGATTTGGGTTTTCATTTAATTAGAATGTGGGGCGAGGGAAGTCACCTGATTTGAATGGGACCAACAGTCCACAACTGACAGCAATGCGAATGTACCAACCCTCGATCCGCACATCTGCGGAGGACAAGAAAATCTTGTTTCTCGCCAAAAGAGAGGCTTTGTACTGCGACTTTGTGAAAAAGACATTTCAACAATCAAAACGTTATTTGTCACGCGGCCTGACCAGACCAACGTTAATCTCTTTAGTTCAGTGGAAGTGAGTGAAGCCACCCTGAAAAAAAAGGGAAAAGAAGAAATATTGTTATTAAAATGTTCTAAAACTTGCTAGAACTTGTTATAAAAATGGTTTCAACATTCGATGCATTTCATCCAACTGTTATTAAAAGATTCAAGATCCATCAGTTTGATGTGTGGCCTGCCCCCCCCCCTCGCATTTCTGCAATACATCAACTTTTTTTTTTCAACCATTCCCTCTGTGAAAGTATTGATCTCAGTTCCCAGTGTGCCGTAAGTACCATTCTGGCAGCAACCAGAAGATGCATAATATAGTCCTTATCTTTTGTTCTTGAGTAGTTTTCACATCCCTTGGCCAACCAGCTGACAAACGCCTACTGGGTCTTATCCCATCTGGAAGCTAGAATTTAGTATAGCACTTCCAGGACATCTTTTCACTAGATTTGCTGATATATGAATAAGAATGAAGTCAGAACGAAATCTGCATTGGAATTGATTGATTGGGGTGGGGGGGGAGAGAAACCAAAGAACACTGGCTTTTCTCCTAAGGTTTGTAGTGAACAAAACAAAACCAGCAAAAGATAAGCTGGATTTAGGGATGTAGTAAGCCACTCACACAGACACACAAATACTTCTAATATCCCTTTTCCAGGAAGCATGGGGAACACAATCAGAATATCCCTCTGCCTACATACACCAGCTACCTAAGAACATAAGAACATAAGAAAAGTCCTGCTGGATCAGACCAAGACCCATCAAGTCCAGCAGTCTGTTCACACAGTGGCCAACCAGATGCCTCTAGTACTACAAAATTCTTAAGTGAAAGAAGTTTGATTCTAATTTCCACCCACTTCTACTGATGACCAGTTTCTTTCTTGCTGCCTAATTAAAAGCTAACATTAACCACTGCACTGCACTGGTGGCTTTGTCAGTAGGGATGCCAGGTGGGTGATTTCGGCAGGCAATTGCCTGCCAATCCACCAGGCTGCTCCGGAGTGGGGATCGCTTACGCTCGGCTGCACACAACACAATTACATCATTTCTGGGTTTACCCCAGGAAGTGACGTAATTGTGTCGTGCACAGCTGCACTTGTGTGCAATTACCCCAGCCCCGCCCCGCAAAAACCGATAGAGAGGGGGGACCTGGCAACTTAGGGTGGGAGGTTTTGGGGGCAGAGCCTGAGGAGGGTGGGGTTTGGGGAGGGACTTCAATGACATAGGGTCAAATTGCCAAAGCGGCCATTTTTCTCCAGAGGAACTGGAGATCAGTTGTAATAGCAGGAGATCTCCAGCTAGTACCTGGAGGTTGGCAACCCTATGGCAACCCTATGTGTCAACAGTCTCATTTTGCGGGACATGCAAAATCTACTCGCAAAAAACCACTCTGTCTCAGAAAGAGCTTCGTAGCCAGCTTTTGCCCCTATTAATCAGGCCAACATGACCTCACTTGCTAGCGTCGAGAACGTGGCCTTTACTAAAAATTTACAAAACTTTGCCTTCATAGAAAAAGTGAGGCTTCTCGTTGAACTAAAACAGATTGGGGGCCTATGATGGTAAACCAAGAACAGATGTTGCAACACCCGAGATCTGTGTGGGGGGATCAGTAACCTGACAGTTCTGAGCAGTCAGCTTGGTAAAATTCTCAGCACATTCCTGGCTGTGTCTTCATTTTATCGCACTTAATCAGCGCCGCGCCAAGCTGATGTCGTCTCCCAGGCGCCCCAGCGGGATGCATATGGTTTTGCTTTGCTACAAAGCCTCGGGGGCAGGGATGGGTTACCATAGGAGTACCTCCTCCCCTGTCTGCTCTACCAACTTCTGTTCTGTCAAACGGGCTCGTTCGACTGTCAACGGAACCAGGAATAATGCTGAGATCACTATAATTTGAGTCGGCCCAAATGTACGATTTCTTACAAGCGCCTCACAGTGTAATAGCCGTCGATAGGGCGGTATGGATTATGACCCCGGCAGAGGGGGGAGTCCGCCCTGCAATGAGACAAACCTAACACTGTGACAGCCCAAGAGGAATTCTATGACCTGCATAAATTATGCAACATTAAGTACATTTGCATGGTTTCACTTCGATTCGGTTTCACTTCAATTCGTTTGCTGCCTTTAGCTTGTTCTAGTAATGGGAAAGGCCGAGGATGGATGTGTGGTGGATAAAGGCTGCTATATGAATATGACAACTTATTCAGTAAAGTCCTCTGACATCTGACATTTCACTAGGCATGGCCCTAGGGGTCCCACCCTCCAGATGGGATCTGGGGATCCCCCGGAATTACAGCTCATCTCCAGACTACAGAGATCCATTCCCCTGGAGAATATAGATGTTCTGGAGGGTGGGCTTTATGCACTGTACTGCACTGAGGTCCCTATCTTACCCAGGTTCCACCTACAAATATCCAGGAGATTCCCAATCTGGATCTGGCAACCCTCACCCCCTCGCCCCATCTCCCACCAGTGGCCAGGGAAAACCTGGCAGCCCTATGTGGCCTACACTTTATTTACTATAAATACTAGGAACAAAAAAAAAAAAAACCACAGCTGAGAATTTTAGAAAGATGGATTATATCTCCTTTAACTGGAGAGGCCAGGAATTGACCGTCTGCATGCCAAGCAGATGGTCTACCACTGAGTCACAGCCCTACCCCAATTATTAAACAATGAATGCAGAGGAGAATGGGAGAACAAGCCTGCTTAACCATCTAAGAGCTTATACTATCCTGGAAGCAGTGCTGGGCTAGAAATTTCCCAGTTGCTTATTCCCGTGATTTCTCATGGGAGTCCAGTTTGTAGTCTAAATAATAGGTGCTGAGGATCAGCAATGGGAAGGGTAACCTGGGTGAAATCCTCTGAGCTTTGTGAGACCTTTAGCTTGGCCACTGTTGGAAACAGATCACTGGGTTAAATAAACCTTGGCCTGATCCAGAAAAAACGTTCTTATTAAGGCTACAAAGCCCCCACTGGGGGTGGGGGATCCCCTGCCACCAGGTCCTGTTGCCCACTCTAGGTGGCAGCAGGAGAATTTTTTTTAAAAAAACACACCATCTTATTGTTACCAAAAGTGACAAAGGGAGCTCTAGGAATCACTGGAAACTCTATGGTAAAAAACATAGAGTTACCCACGATTCCTAGAGCTACCTTTGTCACTTCCAGGGTAGCTCTAGGAATCACCAGAAACACTATTATTTTACCATAGAGTTTCTTGTAATTCCTAGAGCTACCCTTTGTCATTTCCAGTTTCTTTCACTGGAAGTGACAAAGCACTGCATGCAACACTGCAGGCCCCCCACAGTCCCCAAGAACCCTCCCACAGGTTGCCAGGTACTTTCTGGCAACCCTAGTATTTATATTTCTTCCACTGCCGTATTTCTCCTATAACTGATTTTTTTTTCTGTCTGAATGTTTATTAAGGCATTCATTCCTTTGAATTACTTGCAATCCAACCTTTTCTCCCTTGTTCTGAAAAGAAACCTGTGACTTTGACATCCCAGGTGCAGCTTTAATTGCCATAATTGACTAGCCAGGGTGATGGCAATCCATTTAAAGTGACACAAACTCTCTTTTTTTCCCTCCAAATGGCTTCCCCGCATGCTAAGTCACACTCATCTAAGCAGGAATATTAATTCAGAAACACACAACATCATAAATGCCAGCGCTTGGTGTGGAAATTATGCAAAGTGTTTAAGGTCCTATATAGAGGGCAGTGAAAACCCTTGCACAAGCCCATGTCCAACGAGTTCAGTTGCTAAATCAGGATTAAGGCCTTCCATTTAAAATGTTTGCCTGTTCAGTCCACTGACTTTAATGCCTCTGGAATTTCTGGGTCTTTTGCATTTGTTTTAGACCGTGAGTTGGATCCACCCTTGAAATTTATTCTGAAAAACGTCAGGGTCAAGAATTTAGGAGAGAAATGCCCCGTAAATTCTTCTCAGTTTATCAGGCTTTTCAACACTTTAGATCAGGCCCAAACCAGAATCTATTTTCTTGCAAGTCAAGATCATTTATCACACTTTTAAAGACTCCTGCCCTTCCTATAGGGAGCTCAGGTGCCTGTCCTATATTGGGTTACCCCATTCACAGGCGAATTTGTGCACAAACTAAGTAAAATAAAGGCCTATGAGAGGCCTCTGCATGGAAAACAAATCCTAAATTTCACTGTTAAAATAATACACACTTTGTGGGTGATGCTTTGGGGCTTCTCAAATGGGACATAGTTTAGGAACTCATCCTATGATTGCCAACCTCTAGGTGGGCTCCCAAAATTATAAAATATCTCCAGATTACCGAAATCAGTTCCCTTGGAGAAAATGGCTGCTTTAGTAGGAGGACTCTGTGGCATTATATTTTAATGAGGCCCCACCCCTCCCCAAACCTGCCATCCCCAGACTCCACTCCCAAATCTCCAAGACTTTCCCAGCCCAGAGATGGCACCCCTACCCTAGTTTTGACTTGGGGTTGTCCGTTCTGGATTGGGAAATGCCTGGAGATTTTGGGGGTGGAGCTTGAGGAGGGCAGGGCTTGGGAAGGGGAGAGACTTCAGTTGGGGTATAATGCCATTGAGTCCCCCTTCCAAAGCAGCCGTTTTGTCCAGGGGGACTGATCTCTGTAGCCTGGAAATCAATTGTAATAGCGGAAAATACCAGCCACCACCTGGAGGATGACAACCCTAGTGGGGAAAAATATAGATAGTGACTGAGTGCAGCTGAGGTCAACGGTGATCTGATTGGCAGCACTACATGTATCATGAACACTGCCAGTGGTTGCTGAGGCTACTTCATCTTAAGTTAGTGGGCAGTGTTGTTGTTTTTTAATATCATCATCTGCCGCAAAGTGATCACAATCCTGTCATAGTTTTACAAGAAGACTATGACCTTCTATAGACACAACCTTTTCTCATGTGGACATGAGATTGCCAGCCTCCAGTTACTAGCTGGAGATCTTCTGCTGTTACAACTGATCTCCAGCTGATAGAGATCCGTTCGCCTGGAGAAAATGGCTGCTTTGGTAATTGGACTCTATGGCATTGAAGCCCTTCCCCTCCTAGGGTTGCCAACCTCCAGGTGCTTAAAAAAAGCCAACACCTTCTGTGCTGCCAAGCAGTTACTGGAAAATTAAAGCACAGAATTACTCAAAATGCAGTGTAACGTATCTATTAAGGTAAGCAAAAGTACCATGCAATTTTACCATACATTTTTACAATAAAGCAAATGGTAACACCTCCAAAAACTCTTGACGTGAATATTGAACTTTTAAGAGTCCTAGTTATCCCTGAAATTGGGAATCGGATTGCGAGAGCCGCAATGACGTCCCAGAAACGTCCCAGAAGACGATGTCTGTTCCCAAGCATTCCTCGTTTCGAACACAAGGTTCCTTCTTAGGTTCGTTTGTTGAAAACCCTCCTTATGTATGTACATCACGTCAGCAATAATATAATACAAAATGAAAAAGCTTATTTATATAAGCCATATAACTCACCGTTGTAGCAATTCTTAAGGTTAATAATAGATTAAAGTACTAGCTTGAGATCTCCTGCTATTACAACTGATCTCCAGCCAATAGAGATCAGTACCTGGAGAAAACGGCCACTTTGGCGATTGGACTCTATGGCATTGAAGTCCCTCCCCTCCCCAAACCCTGCCCTCCATAGGCTTCACCCCCAAAACCTTCTGCCAGTGGCGAAGAGGGACCTGGCAACCCTATCCCCTCCCCAAACCCCACCCTCCTCAGGCACTGCCCCCCAAATTTCCAGGTACTTCCCAACCCGGAGCTGGCAACCCTACTTGGACAACAGACTCCTGCCTTCTTACTGGAGGCACATTTCAGAGATTAAAACAGCAGTGAAACTCGGCACTTCTTGTAGCGAGGGAAAGAGAGACGGTGTAATTTCGCGATGTTGAGTTATGATAATTCAGTGGTTGGCTGAGCTCGCTCGCTTTATTGAGTACATTTAATTCCAGAGTGAGCTCTTTCAGGTAGTGAGACACTTCCAACCCTGCGGGGTAAGGAAACACCACCGCTGTTATCATGATTTTAATTAAAAGATTGATTAGTACAGGAGCGCGCTGTTGCAATAAGTTTTAGTTAGTCTCGGGACACCAATGGGTGTTTTATTATTGCTTAAATAAAGAGGCCCAGTGGAGCTGGAAAGGTTTTCTGTCCTTATGAGTTTCTGAGATGCCATCGCCGCTTTCAGAAGCATCAGGAAGGAAGAGCGTGGAGTTGCCACTGAATTTCGACTCGAGAGAAACCTCAGGAAAATTTGGAGGTCTTTGCTGAAGCCAAATATTTGAGGAACTTTGTGGGAACCTACAACAGCTTTGATAAGGTTCGCGGTTGTCGTTGATTTTTTTCTTCATGGGGAGTTTAATACATTGTTAAGCTGAGCTTTTTTTAATTTAAGATTTCATTTGAATTTGGAAGGTTTCTTCTATTCATCCAAACAGCTGGAAAAACATTGAGGGTTATTAATACATTTCGATAATAGTAATAACAATTGTTAGCAGAGTTTCATGCATTCCCTAAAGTTCATATAAAGCAAAATTCACCATTAATTTCTCACGGGGGTGGGGGTGTCACACATCTCTCCTTTGGGATTTGTAGAATCCCTGTTAGAAATGTTATGTCAATGAACTCATTATGCTTTTTCCTCAAAATGTGCCTCAATTTTTACTGTAGGTGAAATTCAGAGACACTCCTGGATCTGATCAAATTTTTCCAGTACGTGGAGAATTTCTTTACATGCCCTGGTCTTTCAGTAGAGCATTCTGTATTATATAGAGACATATGATTTCCCAGGGCACAGAGTAACTAGCAACCAGCATTAATGTTTTATGTGGGTTCTATGTAGGGATGTTTCGGTATCCCCTTCCATATAGCCACTGGCAATATATATTTATCCCAACTAAAATTTATCTCCAACAAAATCAATACATAGGGTTGCCAACCTCCAGGTATTAGCGGGAGATCTCCTGCTATTACAACTGATCTCCAGCTGATAGAGATCAGTTCCCCTGGAGAAAATGGCCACTTTGTCCATTGGACTCTATAGCATTAAAGTCCCTCCCCTCCCCAAACTCCACCCTCCTCAAGCTCTGCCCCAAAAACCTCCTGCCAGTGGTGAAGAGGGATCTCGCAACACTATTAATACAAGGTCTACCAAGTTTTTCTTGGTAGCCTTGTCAGGAATCTATGTATCTTCTCTGGTGTTAGTAGGGTTGCCAGCTCTGGGTCATAGAATCATAGAGTTGGAAGGGACCGCCAGGGTCATCTAGTCCAACCCCCTGCACAATGCAGGAATTTCACAACTACCTCCCCCACACACACCCCAGTGACCCCTACTCCATGCCCAGAAGATGGTGGGGGTTGGGAAATACCTGGGAGATTTTGTGGGTGGAGCCTGGGGAGGGTGGGGTTTGGAGAGGGGATGGACCTCAGTAAGGTATAATGCTATACAGCCCACCCTACAAAGAAGCCATTTTCTCCAAGGAACTGAATTTAGTCATCTGGAGATCAATTGTAATAGTGGGAGATCTCCAGGTCCCACCTGGAGGATGGAAACCCTAGGTGTTAAAGACACATTTGAACAAAGACTACTTTTGTATTTCCCAGAATGTTCATGGTGCAGCCAGACACTAGCACCAGTTTAGGTCTTCATACCTGCTCAGCATGTTACAGAAGATGCAGACAAGATTAAGTTTGAAGATCAGGATCTGAGACATCTCCTTTCTCTTTTCCCCTGCCCCCACCTTTTATTATTTTTTGTAACATCTATCCTGATAAAGAGATCTGGAGACACTGAAAGCTTAAATGCTGTTTGGCGTTTGGGGATTTGTGGTTTTAATCCTAATGAAAGGATTATGTGGATTTGGTTTTTATTATGGTTTTCGCTTTCCCAACATGGGTACCTGAAACCTCTGGATCATGTTCTTCTTCTAAGTTACATAGTTTCAGATATGCCAGTAGGATCTCTTACACTGGCTTTGTGTTGATCTCTCGCTCTGAATTTTGATGTTGTTTGGCTCTTTAATTGTCAAAGAGTTGCATACCCGTTTTGAAAATGTTAGCTAAAACTCTGTGCTACATCTCAGGACCAACTTTACGGCTGAGGGCAGGGTTGCCAGCTCCGGATTGGGAAATACGTTGAAATTGTGAACCTGTCTTCAGCAACCATAAGAATTGGATATCCCATGAGGAATCATTAATTTATTGAGTGTATGGTTGCTTTATTTTCCATGAAGGAATTATATATGAAAATGAGAAACACTGAAGCTATGTAAACTAACATTGAAAACCACTGACAGAAATCATTAAACGGGACTGAAGAAGAATTCAAGACGTTGAAATGATGGTCTCCCGGTTTATTCAGCTTTCTGAAGAATTCCACCTTGGAGTGATTGTTGCTGTACTGTGTAATTATTTGCTTGTAGCTGCTGTTCACACCAATATATTGTTTTCAACTGTATTACCGGTAGTAGCCTTTTTTCTGTACTTCCTTCCTTACCTTAGGTATTGGTACAAAGGTTTTTTTTGGGTTGCTTAACCTCCAGGTACTAGCTGGAGATCTCCTGCTATTACAACTGATCTCCAGCCAATAGAGATCAGTTTACCTGGAGAAAATGGCTGCTTTGGCAATTGGACTCTACAGCATTGAAGTCCCTCCCCAACCCAAGCCCCGCCCTCCTCAGGCTCCACCCCCAAAATCTCCAGGTATTTCCCAACCCAGAGCTGGCAACCCTATCTGACCATGCCGCCTTCCCTTCCGCCAAAGGACATCAATTAAAATATTCCCTTGCAGTTTGAGGCAAGGTTGTGTGTTCTACCCAACTCTTATAATACAGACCCAAATTGTAGAGCTTGGACTTATTTTGCCAATATTTGACAATATTCCATGTGGCATGATGAGGGCAGTTCTTCACTCATCATTTCTGTCTTGTTCTGCCGATCGATATTAAAGATTTTGCTCTTACAGGAGTTAAGAGACCTGTGCTTAGTGATTGAATTACTTCATGGTAATCTACTTGCCTTGAGCTATTATAAAATTGGAGTTAATAACATTGACTAAATGGCATTTGAATTTGATGCTGCGGTATGATTCATATTAATTTAACTATCTTGATTGCTGGGAAAAAATACTAATGATTTTTGTACGACTTCCATTTCTACGATAAAACATTGTAGCTCTAGCATGATGAAGAATGAGGTGGAGAGATGAGAGAGATCTTATAAAATTGGACGCATCCTTTTAAAGGTCTTTTTTCTTTTCTCCAGTAAGGCCTTCAGGAATATTTCTGTCATATTTGATATATAACAGCTCTTCTTTTTTAGATTTGAGTCTAGCTTGTTATTTTGGAAAACCATAAGCCATTATCTCTAAAGGAGGGTTTATTTTGCCTGGATTCCGTTTGCAATATAAAATTAGAATGTTGGTTTAGAATGGGGTTTCAAACATACATATTGGGGGGGGACTAACATCAAATTCCTAGAGGAGGAGGAGGAGGAGAGGAGAGGAGAGGAGGAGGAGGAGAAGAAGAAGAAGAAGAAGAGGAAGAGGAAGAGGAAGAGGAAGAAGAAGAAGAAGAAGAGGAGGAAGAGGAAGAAGAAGAAGAAGAGGAGGAGGAGGAAGAGGAAGAAGAAGAAGAGTTGGTTTTTGTATGCTCACTTTCTCTACCACTTACGGAAGAATCAAACCGGCCTACAATCACCTTCCCTTCCCCTCCCCACAACAGATACCCCGTGAGGTAGGTGGGGCTGAGAGAGCTCTAACAGAGCTGTAACTTGCCCAAGGTCACCCAGCTGGCTTCGTGTGTGGGAGCGGGGAAACCAATCCAGTTCACCAGATTAGCCTCCGCCGCTCATGTGAAGGAGTGGGGAATCAAACCCGGTTCTCCAGATCAGACTCCACTGTTCCAAACCACCGCTCTTCACCACTACACCACACTGGCTCTCCCACTGAGGAGACGTTTATTGGTATCCCACCTTGTAATGGGTATGTGGGCCCAATAGACCTACCACACATCTCAAACCATGCACTTCACTTAGCCCAGTTGGGAGCTTGTTCAAGGAATGCCAAGCCCCAAGTCGGGGCAGCGAATTTCATGTCCCAAGTTCCCGCTTCCCACCACTGCTTGGAGCAGCAGCAGGGTACAAATAATAATAAAAAAACACTCACCATCATTGTGAGCATGATGACATCACTTCCAAGGAAAACCCAGAAGTAACATCAGTGGCTCTAAGAATTGCTGGAAACTCCAGACTTTCCGGAAATTCCTAGAGTTACCAATGTTGCTTCTGGGTTTTCCTGCCTTTCTGCCCTTACAAGGCACCAAGGCAGCTCTCAAAGATATAGAGTGCCCCCAAGTACTAGCCCTAGCTGAAGGACCTCCTGTAAACTCTATGACACCAGAACCCGGACGTCATGCAAACATCTGGTGCTGTGCTAAGAATCTAATCATTTCTACACAGCTTTGACTGCCTTTTCGGCAGAAAGGCAGTTAATGCATTCGGGGGGAAAGTGAACAAAAATAAATACTGCCACAACAAATTCATCCAATGCCTATAGAGTTATGAAATTAAAGGTTATCCCTCTGAGCCGTCAATCTTTGCGGTGTTTTGAGAAGTGGAAACAAACATCCGGAACATTTTCCTGTCAAGAAACATGTACTGAGTTGAAAAGGAACCTTTTTACCCCCTTTGATTTCTATCACAATGGTCAAATATAGCCAAGGCCAGGAAATTAAAAAACTCAACGTTTCCTGACAAGCCGGCTTCAGAAATCTTAATTCATTTACTCTACATGACTGCTCATATTAAACATTTTCATAAAATTTATAGAACAGGGGCACATCCATGAGCCGATGGCGTCCTCTGCCAGTTTCCACCCTCTCCAAAATGGGATTTTGTGAACGCTAATCTCATTGCCAGCTGGAGAAGTCTATCTTTATCCACCAGGTCCTCATGAAAACGAACATGGAAAGAGGTTGGCAAGTGGGCAAATGATTGTGTTTTCTTTGTGAGCGCAGGGGGAATTGTCGTCCATTCTGGGGTCCTATTTAAAATGAGGGATTTTTTTGTGTGTGCAGCCCTGCCAGGTGGACGTCTGTTTTTAGCATAATCGTCAGGGTCCACGCATTTTGTTAAAACAATATTTTCTCATATGTTCAGCATATCTGTGCTGGAAAATAAAAGCTCCCTCTCAGCAGGATAAGTGTTAAAGTG
Source organism: Euleptes europaea (assembly GCF_029931775.1). Lineage (NCBI taxonomy): Eukaryota > Metazoa > Chordata > Lepidosauria > Squamata > Sphaerodactylidae > Euleptes > Euleptes europaea. The sequence goes on from NC_079323.1 coordinate 11,277,778, forward strand.
CTGGCGGTGGAGGGGGGAAACATGGAATTTAGAAATGGATGTGACATCGTGAAACTAAGCCTAAGCATATGTAACTAGAATGAACACATATTCTCCTCATGTTTATCTCTTCCTGTACTTTCCTCTCTCCCTCTGTTTACTTGCATCAGATTTTAAAATATAAGCCAATACCAGCCTAGTCTTCTTTTACAAAGGCCTATGTACATTAATGGTCCTCTGTTTATTATTAGCCCCAACCTAGAAAGCCCAAGCTAATCAGATCTTATCAGATCTCGGAAGCTAAGCAGGTTGGCCTTGGTAAATATTTGGATGGGACACCATAAAGGTAGGGTTGCCAACCTCCAGGTACTAGCTGGAGATCTCCTGCTATTACAACTGATCTCCAGCCGATAGAGATCCGTTCACCTGGAGAAAATGGCTGCTTTGACAATTGGACTCTAGGGCATTGAAGTTCCTCCCCTCCCCAAACCCCGCCCTCCTCAGGTTCCACCCCAAAAAGATCCTGCCAGTGACAGTGAGGGACCTGGCAACCCTATATGAAGGAAGTCCAGGGTCACTACACAGAGGCAGGCAATGGCAAACCACCTCTGAACGTCTCTTGCCATGAAAACCCTATGGGGTTGCCATAAGTCAGCTGCGGCTTGATGGCACTTTTCACCACTATTTTGTATTAATAGTAAAATGTTGTTGTTGATGATGGCTTGAATCCAGCAATAAGCAATTGGAAAGGTACATGGACTTAGCATGGTTCTGCTTACTCAAAATCTTGTGTAACACCTAGAACCTTCCTCCGTATATCGTATAGTGCCCAGAAATTGCTTGCACAGCATCTTGCACTAGCGGAAAACTGGTTCAGGGTCCATTATGTTTAAAATTCGCACAAGGGGTTCACATAGGCTTCCCAATTGCCCGGTGAGGGCGAGTATTGCCTGCCAACTCACCAGGCTGCTCGCCGCACCTCTGCTGGCCAGTGAGTGGAATAGACCAGCTGGGAGGGGGATGATCTGTGCACACCATGTGCGTGCGCCGCACTGCCAGCATTTCTGGATTAACCCTGGAAGTGCTGGAGACACTCTAGCAATCTCCCCCAAAACTCTATGGCTTCCATAGAGTTTCGGGAGGGGAATTGCTAGAGAGTCCCTTGTGCGCGGCACTCCTGGGGTAAACCCAGAAGTGACAAAATTGCGCAGCGCTCACAAAGCTGCCCCTCATCATCATATGCATGAAGCTCCCACCAGAGGCCAGGTAGGACCTGGCAACCCTAGACTCACATGAGTTTTTTCACACTTCTACTTGTGCAAGGACCCTAGTGCCTGTGAAAACCTTCTGGTGGATCAAACCCATTGTCTTACAACAAATACTACTTATCAGTACCGTTTAGGATTGCCAGTTTCAGATTGGGAAATACTTGGAGATTACTGGGGCGGGGTTTGGGAAGGGGAGGGACTTCAATGCCACTGAGTCCAATTCCCAAAGCGGCCATTTTCTCCAGGGAAACTGATTTCTATCGGCTGGAGATCATTTGTAATAGCAGGAGATCTACAGCTAGTACCTGTAAGTTGGCAACCCTAGTACCACTAGAAGCAGACTTTGGGGCAAAAGTCCATGGTGACTGCGAGACTGGCAGGCTCCTGATCATCATGAACCAAACAGTTCACGTGACATCTGCAAAGGACTTTTGTGGAAGGGAAAGCTTGGTCACAGCCTTAGGACAGAGGGAACCCCACGCTGCCCTTTACATATCTTACTGGTCATCAACACCGATTCAAACTTCCTTGCAAATTTCTCAGATGTGTTACCTGAACTGAGCAAGAACCCTCAGATCTGTGTTGGCTTCAGCAGCCATCAAGACTGGCAGTATTCCTGGCCTGGATTGGTGATACTGGGCAGCCGGGCCAGTTCTAACCAACCTGGGTGGAAAGATTACGTCCATCTTGGACGCATTGCTATTTTATTCTTCTCTTGGCACATCCGAAATGCGCTCCTCCATTCTTGCAGCCCTCCATTATCAATGCACACCCCTATTGTCGCATCTCCCTTGTGATGGTTGGACCCTTCCAGAAGAAGAGATTTAATTTTAAAGACCTATCTATCAACATGACTCTGCATTTATTCCCTAGCTTCATTACAAGGATTACCTTTATGCACAGAATAATTTCCCTGTTAATTATCTGCCTCTGCCCTAACATACCTTATCCCAATTCACAACATTCAGTAAATCTCACATCTTTCTGAAGCACAGTATGTGTTTTCTTTTATATTGAAAAAAAGTATGTGTTTTCTTTTATACATACTGTATATGAAACACAGTGTTTTCCCAAAGTTATAGTTCTTTCCCCCCCATTGTATCCTTTGTTGTGTGTTCTGCAATTATTTCATGGTCTAGTTCTTTTTTATGGTTAGATGGCTGACTGAATATTCTCTCGCTCGTGTCACTTAAATTTTAAAATGTGCTATCAATCTGTTACAGTCTAAGAAGCAGTCTATGAGAGAACCCAAATGTGTTTACTCCCAAAATGTCTCCTCAAAACTCTTTTTTAGGGTGCTGAATATTTCCCAGCTATCCCCTTACATAGGTTCTCTAACTATGTGAGAGTATGTACCCTACCACACTGCTTCTTCTGGTGGAAGAACTACTTAAACCGGAGAAAGGCTGGAGGAAGACTTCCAACTTTGCTGAGTGGAGTGGTAAGATACAGGTGTGAACACCTGAACACTTGAAGCTGCCTTACACTGAATCAGAATCTTGGTCCATCCAAGACAGTATTGTCTACTCAGACCGGCAGCAGCTCTCCAGGGTCTCAGGCAGAGGCCTTTCACATCACCTACTTGCCTAGTCCCTTTAACTGGAGATGCCAGGGATTGAACCTGGGACCTTCTGCATGCCAAGCAGATGCTCTACCACTGAGCCACGGCCCCTCCCCTGAAGATAATCTTCAGGCAAGCTAGTAGGGTTGCCAACTTTGGGTTGGGCACTACCTAGAGATTTTGGGGGGTGGAGCCTGGGGAGAGTGGGGTTTGGGGAGGGGAGTGACCTCAGTGGGGTACAGCACCATACAGTCCACCTTCCAAAGCAGCCATTTTCTCCAGAGAAAATTATTTCTGTCCTCTGAAGATCAGTTGTAATTCCAGGAGATCTCCAGGCCCCACCTGGAGGTTGGCAACCCTATTTGGAAAAAGGCTAGACTTCGAGTACCCCAGGCCCAGCCCATTTAAAATTTTAATGGTGAAAGCCAGCATTCAGAAACAATTTGGCCAGTCTCTAAGTTTAAATGATGTTATCTACCCTGAGCTGGCTGAGGCTAGGGAGAGCGGGCTACAAATTTGAAAAATAAATAAATATGTTCCTTCAAGTTTGGCAAGGGACTGTTCCAGTTTCCTCACAGCTGCAATTTCAACCAACAGTAGATCCCAGTTTTTGAAGGCAGACCCACAGAGAGCACATTGCAATAATCAAACCTGGATCCTTCTAATCAGAGTTTAGCTCACTGTTAGCACATCTTTTTTTCTCCAGAAAGGGGTGGTGCTGAAGAATCAGCCATAGTTGGTTAAATACAATGGGTAGTATCATGCCTAAGTTGATTCCCTCCTTAGGTGCTATGGATCTTCTGTCAGAGGAAAAGGCACTTAAGTTGAAGGAAGGCTCCTCAGATTGGAGGAAGGCTTCAAGGTTTGCTTATTGGAGTGGGAAGATACAAGCCATTATGTACTACAGATAAAATTTGTGCATCCATCTGGGCAAAGTTACCACTATGCTTGCTTTACATTTTACAGACACGGTTGGGCATAGATGTTTAAATAATTTCCCATGAGGGAACAGAAGAAGAAGAAGAAGAAGAAGAAGAAGAAGAAGAAGAAGAAGAAGAAGAAGAAGGAGGAGGAGGAGGAGGAGGAGGAGGAGGAGGAGGAGGAGGAGGAGGAGGAGGAGGGGGAGGGGGAGGGGGAGGAGGAGGAGTTGGTTTTTATATGCCGATTTTCTCTACCTTTAAGGAGTCTCAAACTGGCTTACAATTGTCTTCCCTTCCTCTTCCCACAACAGACACCTTTTGAGGTACGTGGGGATGAGAGATTTCACAGAGAACTGTGACTAGCCCAAGGTCACCCAGCAGCAGTGTTGCCAGGTCCCTCTTCGCCCTCAGTGGGAGGTTTTTGGGGCGGAGCCTGAAAAGGGCAGGGTTTGGGGAGGGGAGGGACTTCAATGCCATAGAGTCCAATTGCCAAAGCGGCCATTTTCTCCCGGTGATCTCGATCGGCTGGAGATCAGTTATAACAGCAGGAGATCTCCTGCTCGTACCCGGAGGCTGGCAACCCTACCCAGCAGGCTTCATGTGTAGGAGTGAGGGAACCCACCCGGTTCACCAGATTAGCGTCCACCGCTCAAGTGGAGGAGTAGGGAATCAAACCAGGATCTCCAGATTACAGTCCACCACTCTCAACCATTACACCACACTGGGTCTGCCTAGGTACTTGGTAAGCTAGAGAAACAGTGTGTGTGAAAGTAGCTGATGCCTGCCTAGCTGCTTCATTATGGCCAAGCCCCCTGTGAAGAGAGTCCGTTCCTCATACAGGGTTCTCCTTGCCAGGATGGTTTTGCTTATGCCTGAAGCACTCATTTATCAGTATCAACATGAGAGTACAGCTGCAAATTAATATTGCACTTAAGTCAACCACCATCACCAGATCTGAGGTGGGCTATTTTTTTCACTTCTTCATTAGAGCTGGACAGATAATGAAAAATGATGCCTCCGCTCATATTCGCGAAGACTGTTTTGCAAACATGGGTTTGAAGAAGCTCTGCAATGAATATTCCCCAATTATTAGGTCTGTAAACATTTTTGAATAATGGAAAGGGGAAAGGGGGGCTGAGAACCCAATAAATAATGCATATAGGCGTTATTGCAGAATGCAGTGAATAAATTGTGCAATAAATATTATTCTCTGCTACCAGTTTGTGTTTTAAGAGAGAGAGATGGCTCTCAAAAGAGTTCAGCCACATCTGCCTGCAACGAAAGGCTGGAGAGGAACCTCCATTTGTAGAATCGCAAACATGTGGAGAGCCATAGACAACCTCCATGCATCTTCATTTCGTTAAAAAATATCTTTGGTTGTAGCTTAGTGGTAGAACATCTGCTTGGCATGCAGAAGGTCCAAGGTTCAACCTTTCACCTCCTGTTAAAAGGAACAAGTCATAGGTGATGTGAAAAACCTCTGCTACGGGCTTTTCCGCACACTTGACTTTCTTAGGGTTGCCAACCTCCAGGTACTAGCTGGACATCTCCTGCTATTACAACTGATCTCCAGCTGATAGAGATCTGTTCACCTGGAGAAAATGGCCACTTTGGCAATAGGACTCTATGGCATTGAAGTCCCTCTCCTTCCCAGGCCCTGCCCTCTCAGGCTCCACCCCAAAAACCTCCCACTGGTGGCAAAGAGGGACCTCGCATCCCTAGACTTACTCCTGATTTTCTCTGCACTTGATCCACAAGCCTTGGAATCGGGCTGAGGTTAAATCAAAAGAGTTTCCATCTAGACATTAGGAAGAATTTTCTAACAGTTAGAGCAGTTCCTCAGTGGAACAGGCTTCCTTGAGAGGTGGTGAGCTCTCCTTCCCTGGAGGTTTTTAAGCAGAGGCTAGATGGCCATCTGTCAGCAATGCTGATTCTATGACAGTAGGCAGTTCATGAGAGGGAGGGCATCTTGGCCATCTTCTGGGCATGGAGTAGGGGTCACTGGGGGTGTGGGGAAGAGGCAGTTATGAATTTCCTGCATTGTGCAGGGGGTTGGACTTCCAACCTATGAACCTATGATTTGGGCATGGTTCTTCTGCATGTCTGCCCTCAAAATCAGTTTCCGGATAAAGATGGGCGTCTCAAAAAAACTGGGAAAAAATAGGGGACAAAAAAACCCCGAAGCAAAACCTAAATGCACAAAAATGCAGGCAGAAATAAGGGTATAAACCGAAGCAATATAGGGCCAGAACGGACAAGAAGAACCCAGAGGTTTCATGTTAAATAGCGGTTTCAAGTTAAATAGCATGGGTCCCCCATGCTATTTAACATGAAACCGCTGGGATAAATCATCTAAGGAACTGGAATGAGGGGCCACCAATATACGGATAACACCCACCCAGTTCTGTTCCCCCCATCAGGTATAAATCGAAGCAGTGTGGGGCCAGAACTGACAGGAAGAACCCATGCGGAAAAGCCCGTATATATGCAGTTGCTGTCTGCACCTCTGATTTGACGATAATATTCTCCAACAAGCCGGCCGTTATGAACCCTTTTCTGCAACAGCGAACATTCTGTACATTTTCTTATTTTGCTCATTCATCTCAAGGTGATTTATAATCCATAAAATGAAGAGCTCAGCTGATAAATAAATAAAACAGCATAGACAGTAAAAGTGTTTAGAAAGTTATGGTGATTTTTTTTTTAAGGCAAAGTTTTAACTTTGTGCCAAAACACCCCGTACTGAGGTGGTTTTTAAGAGGTCTCCAAGCAAATACCAGTATGATCACGAGGGTTAAACTGGACTCTATGGCACTGACGTCCTTCCCCTACCGAAACCCCACCCCAGAAACCTCCCACCAGTGACAAAGAGGGACCTGGCAACCCTACTGATTCATCACTTGTTTCACTGTGCTGAAACTGTAGCTGTATAGCCAGTGTGGTGTAGTGGTTAGGAGCAGTGGACTGTAATCTGGAGAACCAGGTTTGATTCCCCATTCCTCCACAAGAGCAGGGGATTCTAATCTGGTGAACCGGGTTTGTTTCCCCGCTCCTCCGCATGAAGACTTCTGGGTAACGTTGGGCTAGTCACAGTTCTCTCCGAACTCTCTCAGCCCCACCTACTTCACAAGGTATCTGTTGAGGGGAGGGGAGGGGAAGGCGATTGTAAACCGCTTTGAGACTCCTTAAAGGCAGAGAAAAGTGGGGTGTAAAACCCAACTCTTCTTCTTCTATAGTTAGGGTTGCCATGTCTCTCTTCGCCACTGGTGGGAGGTTTTGGGGGCGGAGCCTGAGGAGGGGAGGGACTTCAATGCCATAGAGTCCAATAGCCAAAGCAGCCATTTTCTCCAGGTGAACTGATCTCTATCAGCTGGAGAACAGTTGTAATAGCAAGAGATCTCCAGCGAATACCTGGAGGTTGGCAACCCTATCTATAGTTTGAACCAAGTGTTAGGTTAGTCAGAGGCACACAATCCTGTTATATACCATACATGGATGTGACGTATGAAAAATGAACTGTGTTCATCTGCTGCCCCCCCCCCCTGCAATATCATGGAGAATATATTGTAATGGAAAGAGCGCCTCACATCATTTGCCCACCCCTGACTGTTGATGGGATAACTCAGGAGGAAAAGACCCTGCTCCCGTCTCCAGCTATCACATCATTATGTGCCATGGATGAAGGATGTGGGTTTGAAAACCATGTGTACAACAGGTAATCTAAATGCTCAGAAAGCACAAAATACATTTTTTAAAAAAATAGCACCGATCGAACACATAATAATGTGGTCGTGTTTTTGCGTTAAGGGTGCCCTAATGTCCCATTTCCTGGGGGGCTGGGATTAGGAATTTTGTGTACATGTGTGTTCGTGCAGACAGCCATTATGTCTCCCCGCTTTTTGTTGCCAACGTTCACAATTCTTTGGCTTCTTCTGTGCCATATTGTTACCTTCGTCGCCACGTTTGCAACTTTGGCCAGGGCTGTTATCAAAATAACACCCAAATAACAGGAAAATTCAGAAAACATGCAAGGAGAAGAGACAGAAAACGGCACCCAAAGAAGGCCACACGGGCTTGATTTGAACAAGGAAGACACAAAATCGAAATGGGGGATTTCCAAAACAATTGCGCTACGGAATTGGGAAACGTGTATGATCCCTGCACTCATTTGATGGATTTTTCTCGTACTCAGAACATTATTGATTGCTCTACTTGAGGTAGGGAAATAATGTCCATCCCAGAATGGATTGCCTGTTGCCCTTGCTTGTTTCTCTCATCACCATCCACCCAGCTGTCATTTATAAATACAGCTTTGTTGCCCAAGTGGCCAATTCCCTTCTTGAAATAGGAAGAATGTTGGTCAGCTAATGAGAGAACCAGATGGCTTCTGACAAATTCAAGCCCATAGGTTATATATATTCTGCAAATATGTTTGCGTTTGTTGGTGCGGTAGGGAAAAGAAAGCAGATTTAATATGGTGGGTAGGACGTATTGTTGGGGTTTTCTGCTGCTTCTGTTTATATAATTCCGTTCCTTTTGAAGAGATTTGTGTCAGGGGGTGGTACCCATGCTACCACCCTCTGGTGACATCTGATGACATCCTCCTCCCAGTATGACCTCAGATTAAAAGGGAAGGTGTGTTTCCACCATGCAAATCCTTCCTGTGTCCTCGTTTTTGTCTGTGTCCTGATTTGAGGCTAGAGACAAACAAATGTTCTCCATTTTGTTTCTATGTAGAAGTGTTTAAATGTTTATCAGACAGGAGGAGGAAGAAGAAGAAGAAGAGTTGGTTTTTATGTGCTGACTTTCTCCACCCTTAAGGAAGAATCAAACTGGTTTACAATCACCTTCCCTTCTCCTCCCCACAACAGATACCCTGTGAGGTAGGTGAGGCTGAGAGTGACTAGCCCAAGGTCACCCAGCTGGTTTCATGTTAGGGTTGCCAACCTCCAGGTGGTGGCTGGCAATCTCCTGCTATTACAACTGATCTCCAGCCAATCGAGATCAGTTCCCCTGGAGAAAATTGCAGCTTTGGGAATTGGACTCTATGGCATTGAAGTCCCTCCCCTCCCCAAACCTCCCCTTCCTCAGGCTCCACCCCCAAAATCTCCTGCCGGTGGTGAAGAGGGACCTGGCAAGCCTACTTCCTGTGTAGGAGTGGGGAAACCAACCTGGTTCACCAGATTAGCCTCCGTCGCTCATGTGGAGGAGTGGGGAATCGAACCTGGTTCACCAGATTAGAGTCCACCACTCTAAACTACCGCTCTTAACCACCACACCATGCTGGCTCTCTACCTTGAAGGAGTCTCAAAGTGGTTTGCAATCACCTTCCCTTCCCCTCCCCTCAACACACACCTTGTCAGGTAGGTGGGGCTGAGAGAGTTTGAAGAGAACTATGACTGGCTCATGTGTGCTGAGTCATGTTTTTGCGATTGCTGCAAAGCTGCCTCAAAGGAACTTTTGAATTTTGCAACGAAACGTAACATTAATGGGGGAAATGACTTCTTGGGTGGCTTTGCCTTGCCAGTATTTCAAAGGGGACATTAAATGCTAAAACAAAACTAGAGGGTGTCATGTCTTCCTTCACCGCTACAGCACCATATCAGGCTCGCCATAATTCAAGCCATAGCAGATTCCAGGTACTGGGAGCATAGCTTAGACGTGGTATAGTCATTATCCGGGTGACTGATGTCGTGAGACTATATTCCTCCTGTCTGTTGGCATAAAGGCCTGAGTATAACATTTCCACCATTATGGAAATGTCTTCAGCAGCAGGGTTACAAACCGGCTCTATTACCTTTCATATTTTCATTGTAGCTTGTCCTCCTTGCAGATTAGAAATCTAATTTAATATCCTGAGTCATTTCCTCCTGAATTCTAGGGAAAGCAACACTTTGGCTAGCAAACCCAAATATTAGCTTTGTCTCCTCCTCAGGAGGAAGATCTGTGGGCTGAGGTCAAACCATACGATGAGACCAAAGCTCAGTTCATATTAGGATGGCCAACTCTCAGGTGGGGAAGGGAGATCTCCTGGAATTACAACTCATTTGCAGACTACAGAGATCAGTTCCCCAGGAATAGATGCCTGCTTTGGAGGGTGGACTGTGTAGCATTGTATCCTACTGACGTTCCTCCCCGCTACAACCTCACCTTCCCCAGGCTTCACCCTTAGATCTTTAAGAATTTCTCAGCCCAGAGTTGGCAACCCTATTTCACATACCCCTGACATGTGTGGATTAGGGTTGCCAACCTCCAGGTACTAGCTGGAGATCTCCTGCGATTACAACTGACCTCCAGCCGACAGAGATCAGTTCACCTGGAGAAAATGGCCACTTTGGCCATTGGAGTCTATGGCATTGAAGTCCCTCCCCCTCCCCAAGCTCCGCCATCCTCAGACTCTGCCCCCAAAATCTTCAGGTAACCGTAATGTGGATAGAAGCATCCTCTCACACAGCTACCTGGCAGTGAACTCATGAAGTTGCCTTGTACAGTGTCAAACCATTGGCCCATTAAGATCAGTGTTGTCTACTCTGACAATAGTTCTCTAGGGGTTCAGGTGGAAACCTACTCTATGACTATTTTCACTACAGATGCTGGGGATTGAACCTGGAACCTTCTCTGTGCAAGCAGACGCTCTACCACTGAGCCATACCTAGGATTGCAAACACTGGGTTGGGAAATTTCCAGAGATTTGGGAGTGGAGCTCATGGAGGACGGAGTTTGGGGAGGAGAGAGAGCTAAGCAGGGATGCGACTCCATACATTCCACCTTCTGAATCTGCCCTTTTCTCCAGGGGAGCTAATTTCTGTAAGTTGGAGATCAGTTGTAATTCCAGGAGATCTCCAGGCTCCATCTGGGCCTTGGCAAGCCTAGCATGCACCCTCCCCAATGCTACATTCTTCTAATAGTGACAGATTAAAGGACAGTTCTCTCCAGGCTTTGCTTAGTACCCTACAGATTTCACAGTCTGGTGTATACTACTGGGTTAGATCCTGCTAATCCTTTCCCCTAACAGCAGCACTTTTCTCCAGAGCAAGGAGCCTTCTACTGAGTTCCTGTTCTGGTGGAAGTGTGGTGGAAGATGATGAGGGGTCTGGAGACCAAGTCCTATGAGGAAAGGTTGAAGGAAGTGGGTATGTTTAGCCTGAAGAGGAGAAGGCTGAGAGGTGATATGGTAACCATCTTCAAGTACTTGAAGGGCTGTCATATAGAGGAGGGTGCCGAGTTGTTTTCTGTTGCCCCAGAAGGTCGGACCAGAACCAACGGGTTGAAATTAAATCAAAAGAGTTACCGTCTACTCTAGACATTAGGAAGAATTTTCTAACAGTTAGAGCGGTTCCTCAGTGGAAAAGGCTTCCTCGGGAGGTGGAAAGCTCTCCTTCCCTGGAGATTTTTAAGAAGAGGTTAGATGGCCATCTGTCAGCAATGCTGATTCTATGACCTTAAGCAGATAATGAGAGGGAGGGCATCTTGGCCATCTTCTTGGCATGGAGTAGGGGTCACTGGGAGTGTGTGGGGGAGGTAGTTGTGAATTTCCTGCATTGTGCAGGGGGTTGAATTAGATGACCCTGGTGGTCCCTTCCAACTCTATGATTCTATGAAGTCTCTTGCATCAGTGGTTGGCTCCTTACACTGGAGGAAAGTGCCACCATTAACAGAATGGATCCATAGGACCCAGCCCTATGTACATGACAAGAGATGGACCTATGAACGAGAAAGTCCATGGCGTACATCTTATTGTCATACAATAGTATGGTATGAATTTCAAATAGTAAATAATTTCAAAGGAATCTACTATCTTCCTATCAGCTTTCTTCTTTGTCCAGCTTTCACACCCATACATAGTAATAGGGAATATGATGGCATGAATTAACTTGATTGTGGTTGCCAGTGGCACATCCTTACACTTAAGAATGTTTTCTAGCTCTTCATAGCTGCTTTTCTCAATCTTCATCTGACTTTTTTTAGTTGCAGTCTCCCTTTCGTTTGATGATGGAAAAAAGGAATAGAAAATCTTTAACAATTTCAAATAGTAAGTATTATTAATTTTGACTAAGATATTTTTTCCAGCTGAATGCCAAAAGGCCATTTGATCAGTATTTATGACAACTCAGTTAAATTCCTTAATTGCAGGATGTATGACAGTGTTTTTCCCCTCGTCCGTCAAACAGTGATTGTCTGTTGGATATCCTTATGATTAACTTGTGAATTTCTTAATGGAGCATTAATGCTCCTGGTTGAATTCTTTCTGAGGCCCATCCATCTGTTCTAGGTGCTTTGCAAGTTTTTAATTTATGCTACGAATTTTTCTGCGGTATCTGCCTCGATGAATTTTGTACGCTCTTCCTTCTTTGGGAGTGCCGCCACTTAGCAAGGAATATTTCTCTCTCAATTATTTAACGCTGCGGTTTGCTTTCTCTTTGGCCGTCAGCTGCTGAGAAGATTTCTTAGCCAGGCATGCTGTCGTGCTGCCCCCGTTCTGGTCCATGGGGCTTATTCAGGACAACGGCAATCGTTCACTTAACAGGCTTCCCGTTCTCGCTCAGCTTGTTTCTGTATTAAACCTGCCTGCCCACTCAATTTGTCTTGCTCCACTTTATTTCTTTATCCTCGTTCACATACTACAGTGAATACACGTACATCCTACACAACCCGTTTGTAAGAAACATTCACTTCCGTCGAGATCAAACTTCCATCGGGATTCGATTTCAGTACTGCAGCTTACCACTCTGTGACTAGGGTTGCCAACTTCCAGGTACTAGCTGCATATCTCCTGCTATTACAACTGATCTCCAGCCGAAAGAGATCAGTTCACCTGGAGAAAAATGGCAATTGGACTCAATGGCATTGAAGTTCCTCCCCTCCCCTGGCTCTGCCCCATAAACCTCCCGCCAGTGGTGAAGAGGGACCTGGCAACCCTATCTGCACCACAGAACTCACGATGAATTAATGACTTCTAAAACATTATTAACAGCCTTGCTCAGGTCTTGCAAACTGACATTTGGTTAACGGCCAACTGTTGGTTTCCAAAGACTTTCAAGACGTCTCCTGTCTCCTGTGCTTATTTCTAACTGAAGTTCTTGGCCCAGCATTTATTCTAGCTCTTTTAGATATTTTTGAACATAGCAACCTCTCCTTTTCTGTCCTTCATATACCACATTGGCTACAACCCTAAGGACACTTTCCTGGGAGTAAGTACATACTGGTAAGTAGGCCTGCTTAGGATTGCTCCCTATGTCTTTTATTAATTTGACTGTATGCTTGTAGGTAGAGATTTTCTGCTATTTTATTCTTATACAGTATCAACTAGACTTTAAGGGTTTAGAAAGAAATATATAATAGTGTTGTACCTTTCCAAACTTGGTGGCACAGTACTTTGTTCCCCTGATTGCACTGTATTTTCATTTCCCTTTTACAACGTCTGAAAAAATATTTACATCTGTGTTCCTGTTTTGCTTTTAATATTTTTTTTTACAGATTTTCTTGAAATTATCCCATAAGCACCCCGATTTTGATATTTCGTTGATTTATTAAGGCTTCTCTGGAACGATCCGGAGCAAAGGGGAGAAGGCCGTCAGCTTGAGATGTGGGCCATTTGGCTGGAATCAAGGGACCGAAGACAAATGACAGTGATATCTCTATCCCTTGTCATCTTCTGGGAATGCAGTCCAGTCTTGTTCATCAACAACATTCACACTTCAGACGCTTTGGCAAGTTGTCATATCTGCCGTCAGTTCCCTTGAGGATTTTTCCTTGATTCGTTTTGCTTTGCTTGACATGACATGTGTTCTAGCGTCACGTGACCTGCGGGTGGCAGTGTCCACAGACTGTTCTCAGTGCCCCTCTGGGCAGTCATGGTCAGGAATGACTCTTTAGCACTCACAGGAGATACTAGGTCAACTCAGAGGGTCACCTCTAACTACTAGAGGTTTACAAAAACAAACAAACTTACTTTTATTCAGCGAGGGATATTTTTAAAAAACAAACAAACCTTGATTCTTTAATAGTGAAATTAAGGTTAGTGGCATTAAGAAGCAGTCAGTTGCACCATTTTTAATGTTTTATTAGAACTTTAGAATACCAGAATCTGGAGTTTTCCAGCCCGGCTTTTCCTTGTGGAGAGTCGAATTGCCAAAGCAGCCATTTTCTCCAGGTGAACTGATCTCTATAGGCTGGAGATCACTTGTAATAGCAGAAGATCTCCAGCTAGTACCTGGAGGTTGGCAACCCAACTCCTGCGGATTGACAGACACTGCCTGGCAACCCTAGGACACGGGGAAGGTTGATTTCCGCAAACAAGCAGTGTGACCAGAGAGATCATGGACCTATAATTGGGCAACAGCTAGGTCATCTCACGCTGAATAGTATCTGAAGAAGTGAGCTGTGGCTCACGAAAGCTCATACCCTACCGGAAAATATTTTTGTTAGTCTTTAAGGTGCTACTGGACTTTTGCCCTTTTTGACTACTGCAAACAGACTAACACGGCTACCCACTGTGAATAATATCTGTATATCTGTATGTCATGGTTTCCTTCCAGAACCGGATCTCATTTTTAATCCAGAAAGGTGGATATTCGACTTCTGACTTGATAGGTTAATGAATCACAGTGTGAAACAAAAAGTTTATTTAATCTTCTGTCAAATCCAAATTAGATCTGTGCTGCCAAATCTGAGACGGGTACAGGTGTTAAATATAAAATTGGCAGTGAATTCTTTTAGCATCGATTTAATGCTGACAAAAATCAAAAAGCGTATTACTGAACCTAACACTGCAGCATTTAAATTAGGGATATGAACTCCCTCCTCTTCCCCCAGCCACCAACACCTGAGACATTTCACTAGTGTTTCTTGCTTCTTCTTTTTTCTGAAATAGCAGAAACTAGTTGTTCTACTGTAGACCAATACGGCTACCCTTTGAAACTACTTTCCTGAACATGACCCTCACCAAATATATCACTTTATGCAAAGCTCAGGAACAACTAGGTAATGTTCACACAGGCCTTAAGATATTTCCATAATTCCTGAAAACACCATTAGTTTCCCCTCAAAGTCATCCATTTTTACTCCTGAGCAAATAACTCCAAAATAAGAGGATGATTTTACCAACCTCAAGATGAAGTCTGGTGTCCTCCTGGAATTAAAACTGATATCCAGACTACGGAGATCAGTTCTCCTGGAGAAAACAACAGCTTTGGAGGGCAGGCTCTATGACATCACATTTTCACGAAACTCTCTTCCCCCCTAAACTCCACCCTCCCACAATTCGCAAGTTGGCAGCCCTACTGGGTTGGGAATATTCCACTGAAGCCAAAGTCAAGTGCTGGTGTAGAGGTCGAACCAGTTAACAAGTTCCAGATTCAAATCTTGATTTCCCCAGAAAGTTCTTCAGGGCCAGCCTATGTGGATCACCCCACCCCTGTAACCATAACACCTCTGCGAATCAGGTTGTGTTAGCGTTGCCAGGTCCCTCTTCACCACCAGCAGGAGGTTTTTGGGGTAGAGCCTGAGGAGGGTGGGGTTTGAGGAGGAGAGGGACTTCAATGCCGTAGAGTTCATTTGCCAAAGCGGCCATTTTCTCCAGGTGAACTGATCTCTATCAGCAGGAGATCAGTTGTAATAGCAGGAGATCTCCAGCTAGTACCTGGAGGTTGGCAACCCTAGCTCCTCCACATGAAGCCTGCTGGGTGACCTTGGGCTAGTCATGGTTCTCTCCAAACTCTCTCAGCCCCACCTACCTCACAAGGTGTCTGTTGTGGGGAGAGGAAGGGATTGTGATTGGAAGGCTTCCAACTTTGCAGAGCAGATTATTAGGATTCAAGCCATTTGCCATGCTCAATAAACAATGAGATTTTTATTTACTCCTCTGAGTCATAAGGTCATTTTGCCAAAAGGTCAAAGTTAATCTCTAGCTGAAGGGCTACTTACAAAAGAGTAAGAAAGGGGAACACTAGGTTATACGTCACCAAGGACTCACCAGTACCTTGAGGTGGCCCTGTTGGTTTTTATATGCTGACTTTCTCTACCCCTTAAGGAAGAATCAAACAGGCTTACAATCACCTTCCCTTCCCCTCCCCACAACCGACACCCTGTGAGGTAGATGGGGCTGAGAGAATGTGACTAGCCCAAGGTCACCCAGCTGGCTTCATGTGTAGGAATGGAGAAACAAATCCAGTTCACCAGATTACAGTCTGCTGTTCATGTGGAGTAGCGGGGAATCAAACCCAATTCTCCAGATCAGAGTCCACCGCTCCAAACCACCACTTCTATCCACTCTTAACCACTACACCATGCTGGCACTTTGGGTCTTTCTATCATTCTCTTTCTTCTCTCAGGTTCTGAGGATGACGTGGTGTGACAATCCCGTAAAACGAAAACATCACCGATGTCATTCAAGACCAGCAAACCAATCGCAGCATGGCTTTGTGTGTGTGTGTGTGTGTGTGTGTGTGTGTGTGTGTGTGTGTGTGTGTGTGTGTGTGTGTGTGTGTGAGCAAAAAACTTCATCACACACAGGGAATGAAGAATAACCACTGAACCCCAAGCAAAACGAGACACAATTTTACAAGGGCAAATGAATTCACCGAAGGACACATCCCGATATCAGAGCTGGAACACCTGATCCAATCAATCGCAAGAGCCAAAACTCTGAGGTTGCCAATGCTGTCAGAATCGATAATAATCTCCGCATAGATCTAAGGCTGCCCCTACTAACATAAAAGGCATGAGTTGCGAACAATGTAACACAGTGTAAGCCTTTGGAAAGTTGGCACATTCTCATAGTCTAGCGTTCCCGGGCTGTCTGATTTACATTCTCCCGGGATTGCCTCTGATGTGAACATATACACAGACAAGCGCAAAGACAGGGGCTTCCGACGGTACAGATAAACTTGTGCAGTGCATGCAGAAGAGGCATCGCAAAGCATGAGGATGAGTAAATATTAGCTGTTTCTTATAGACGCCAATCTCCCACAATCATAAAGTCTCACAAATCATCTTTCCAACATACACAATGTTTTTGATTCATAGGTACTCAAATGCGTAACACCTGTTCACCTCAGGCAAACTTGCAAGCGTTCCAGCAGACTCGGAGACTCCAGATTCCTAGATTCTGGATTAGATTCGATCACGCTGGCCTTCGCTGTCTTGAAGTCCGCTGGACACTATATCAATCTCCAGTCATGTCAACAACAGGCCAGCCCTAACAGTAATGCATAAAATATCGCAAACTGATATGAAACACAGATCTGTGGAAGACAGTGCTGTCCTGAAGATGATTACCTTTTGCCATGAGATCATCCCACCATCCGGATTTAGAGGCAGAAACTCCATCATTTGCAGTTCAACTGAAAACCAAAGCAGAATCCTAAACAGAGTCACACCCTTCTAAGCCCATTGACTTCAATGGGAGAAGGATGTTTCTCAGTTTAGGATTGTACTGGAGAGCCAGCATGGTGTAGTGGTTAAGAGCGGTGGACTCTTATCTGGAGAACCGGGTTTGATTCCCCACTCCTCCACATGAGCGGCAGACTCCAATCTGGTGATGCGGGTTGGTTTCCCCACTCCTACACATGAAACCAGCTGGGTGACCTTGGGCCAGTCACAGTTCTCTCTGAACTCTCTGAGCCCCACCTACCTCACAAGATGTCTGTTGTTGGGAAGGGAAGGGAAGGAGATGGTAAGCCGGTTTGATTCTCCTTAAAAGGTAGAGAAAGTCAGCATATAAACATCATACATTTACATTTATTGTTACGGACATTGGCCAGCATAGGCATATAAGCATCAACTCCTACTCCTACTCCTACTCCTACTCCTCCTTCTTCTTCTTCTACTTCTTCTTCTTCTCAGAGTGGAGGACTCTAATCTGGTGAACTGGATTTGTTTCCCCACTCCTACACATGAAGACTGTTGGGTGATCTTGGGCTTGTCACAGCTCTTAGAGATCTCTCAGCCCCACCTCCCTCACAGGGTGTCTGTGTGGGGAGGGGAAGGGAAGGTGATTGAAAGTCGGTTTGAGTCTCCCTTAAGTGGTAGAGAAAGTTGGCATATAAAAACCATCTCTTCTTCTTCCAGTAAAGTATGTCCTGTTGACCATAACGAGACTTACTTGGAAGTAACCCCATTTACAATCAAGTGGTAATGGTAGCCAAATTAATTGCATGTTATCTGCTTTCTTGCCAGTGCCTTGACATCAGAAGTACAAAAAGGGAATATTTCCCATGTAAGGCTACAGTACTTTGGTCTTTAGATAAGAGATTCCCCTTCATGGATCAGGGTTGACTTGCACTGTTTCTGAAGGGGGCATTGATCTTGTTGCCTTTTGAACCCAGGAGGCAAGCTGCTGAAAACAGATTCAAATAGTTCCAGGAAATCAATGGCAAAGAGAGATGAGAAAAAGAAACAAGGACACCGTTCTATAACCAGAAGAATCAGAGGCCTGCTATCTTTTAGTGATGAGCCGGCAAGAAAGCTGCATGCAACACTAAAGAATCCAAAGGTTCAAGGAACAGAGACCTGTTGGATTGATCAAGAACCACTACCCACCCACCCTCCTCTATAGTTTCTTTATCCATAAACCAAGACATTAAGATACCACAGAACTGAGAGCCTTTTCCCCACCAGCATTAGTGGAACTCAATCAAATTTAATGCAAGTGCCTTTGGGGTCAGACCATTAATGAATCAATTGGATTTAAGTAAGTGAAGGAATGAAAATGAATTAAACACTTTGTCCAACATGGGGAACTGTAATGAGATTCACTCAACACCACACAGGTCCTTATTTAATTCTCAAGCTGTGAAACATCGGAGGATGCTAAAGAACTCTTTCCGATTTGAAATGGCTTTGAAACTCAAGGAGTCATCATGGGATGTCAGTTGGGCAGCTTGTGTCTTCGATGGATGATTTCACTTATATGGTGGTGTGAACACCTCAGGGACTAGGGGCTATACTCCACATGAATGGAAGTGACATTTGTGGGTGACAACCAGCTCCTATATGTGCACTGATGCTGTGATGTTTGCAACAATGACTGCAATTCCTGCCTAGATTTATGTGCCATTGCCCATTCCCAAGATGTTCATGCACTGTACACCATTAAGAATTGCCTCATTTGCATGGCAGGGAAACCCTAATCACAACCTATGCAAGCATTCCCCCCCCCCAAAAAAAAACCCAAAATGAGCCGTTCCTTGCACGGTGCTAATCACAGAGCTGCCGTCTTTTCGGGCGTTGGTCCAATGATCTTGCATTTTTTCATTGGGATGAGCACATTAAAAAAAATTGAGAGCAGGGAAGCACCCCGGCAGCGGGAGAAAGGGAGGAACAGGCCGGCAGGAGAGCCCTGACTTGTGTGTGTGTGTGTGCTCTCTCCCTTCCTCCTCCTGCTGCTTCCCCCTCCCCCATCTGCCACTCGCAGCAATTTCGCTACTTTTCCAGCCTTCGCCCTCCTCTGCATTCCTTCCCCCTCAAGCCCACGAACCGTTTACAAAATCCACTTCAAGGACATTCCATATGAGGGAAATGTTTGATTGGGACCCTGCACAAATAAAAATGATTGATCTAATGTTCCAACATTCCCATGTTCCTTTGTAAGACCACAGGCACTTGGGGGGGGGATTAAGTAACAGTAATGATTGGTGGATGCAAACGGGAGGGGAGGGGGAAGGAGGGAGGGGAGGAGAAAGGTTTTTCATTGGGTGTTGCAAAAAGAGGGGAGGAGAACTGAATAGTGTATGTAACTGAACGCACCCCTTGGATTGCCGGTTTTGAAACGACATAATGAAATACTTCGTGGTATAGGCGTTTTGGGGGGGAAAAGGTGTCTGGCGCTTCCAAGGCATTTCCAAGCCGAAATGGGAGGTCTGAGGTGCGATCTAACCTGGATAACACATTTTTTAAAACGTAGTATATACTGATTGCGTTAGGCCCCCCAGTGAGCTTCTGTGGCATGTGTGGGGATTCAGACCTGGGTCTCCCAGAAACTAGTCCAACACTCTTAACCACTCCACCACACTGACTCACACTAACTAACCCAAAGTCATCCCAGGAGCTGGGATGTAGAGCTGGGACTGCCAGATCCAGATCTGAAACCACTGCACAATATTCATCTTTACTTGGCACATGTTCCTACAGTATTTCTTGACAGTTCAGAGAGAAGCAATCCCCCTTAAAAATCTCTCCTCAAAACCAACATGGTCCCCCTTTCTAGCTTTCTTCTCCCTTCCCCACCCTGAATCTGGTGATTTGCCATTTAACCACATGGCACCTCTTACAAATCTACTTTATCACGCAGATCATAAGGGTGAGAGGCACCTTGTAGTGATCTTTCAACTCCATAATGATCATAGTGATATAACACCCATTTGTGTATGCAGCACCTGACCATGTTTACAGAGCGAACATACACAGATCCTGCTCCCAAGAAGATCGCAATCTAACATACATTAAGGGGGAGACAAAAAAGGAAGAAGAATGAGCAGATTCCATCCCACATACGTAAACCTTGATAGCAGCTGGAAATTAGGAAGAATTTGAAGGAAGGGAGTGAAATGGAACCATGTATGTGTTCAAAGAAGGAACAGTTGCTGAGGATAGCTATGTTGGACTTCAGTAGAACAGTTAGTCCAGTAGCACCCTAGAGACAGGCTGGATTTTTGGGATGTAAGCTTTCAAGAGTCAAAGCTCCCTTCTCCAGATACCAGAAAGCTTTGATTCTTGAAAGCTTACAACCCAAAAACCTTGTTGGTTTCTGAAGTGCTACTGGACTCAAATTTAGCTGTTCAGGGGAGGAGTTTCATTTGTGAGGGAAAAGAGAACAAGACAAGGGAAAGAGACATATTTGTTCAGCTGAGGTTGCTAGATAGAATTGGAGGAATGGAAGTCACATGGGTGGGCAGAATGAGAAACAAGAAGCAAAGACAGGGTGCAGTAAGGTCATGCATAGCTTTATGAGTAAGATCAAGGTTGGTTCTGGACAGGGATGGAAGTCTGGTGATTAGAGTTGCCAACCTCCTGGTGGTCCACCACAAGAAAAGAAGGCTCAGTGCTGTAAGGATAATTGGAGCAACCCAAAACAGCACTATAACATTATAAAGCAAATAAGTGAATTTTATAAAGTGCAAAGTGAATAAATATATACAGCATATACAAAGGGAGTACAAACAGATACAAAATTTACAATAACAATCCAATAAACATGACTTATCAAGAGGATGCCAAAGATCCTGATTCAACAGGTAAGTTCAAGTAATCAACCAATTAAGGTATCATACTTACCTGTTGAATCAGGATCTTTGGCATCCTCTTGATAAGTCATGTTTATTGGATTGTTATTGTAAATTTTGTATCTGTTTGTACTCCCTTTGTATATGCTGTATATATTTATTCACTTTGCACTTTATAAAATTCACTTATTTGCTTAATAGTGTTATAGTGCTGTTTTGGGTTGCTCCAAACCTCCTGGTGGTAGCTGGAGATCTCCTGCTATTATAACTGATCTCCAGGTGATAGACATTGCATTCCTGAGAGGAATGCCTGCGTCGGTCATAGGAGGCAGAGCGGCTGCGTTGCCTCCAAAGGAGGTTTCAGCCCCGCCAAAACCTCCCTGTGCAGTAAAAAATCTGTGCAACCCTTCATAGGGTTGCACAGGAGATACACCACCTAAAAAAGTGGCGTATCTCTCAAAAATAAAAAAAAAATGGGTGTTCCCAGCCCAAAAGGACTTTGGGGGCAGCCTAAAGGCAGCTCCTCCCCAGCCCGGCGACGGAACTCCTGGGAACGCCTCCCAGGACACCAGTGAGGGCTTTGACGCTGGTTGGACGCCGGCAGAAGGCGCCGTCGGCATCCTGGGGTGCTGCTGCCATGGCAGCGCCCAGCGCCCGGGCCTTCCCATCAGCATTCGGGCCACTTACACTGGTGTAAATTGCTCGGACACCGGCGCAGGGGGCCTGCACTCCGATGCAGCACCTTCCTGGCCTCCTAAGGGCTTCTGCCCTTAGAGCTCAGGAATGCACAGAGAGAATAGTTCAGCTGGAGAAAAAGGCCACTTTGGCCATTGGACTCTATGGAACTGAAGTCCCTCCCCTCCCCAAACCCTGTGCCCCAAAAAACCTTCCGCCAATGATGAAGAGGGACCTGGGAACCCTATCCACCCATGCCACAAGTTAATCCACCAGGTTATAGGTTGCATTGTTTTACCCAGGTATTGTAGTATAATATGTTCATGAAATAGCACAATTGACAACAATTATCTCCCCCCACCCTTGCACATACTCACTTCAGGATATGTAGAGAGACAACAACAACTGATTTTTCCAGGGGTGGTGGTGGGTTTAATCCCCCAAGGTATTTGTGTCTATGGCATTCTTCCATCTTTGACTTCATAGGTGGGAACGGCTCTCTCTATTGATTGGCATAAAATTTTCCTTTTATGTTATCATTCCATTACTCATAATTATACCCTTCCAGAACAATTAATACCCTTCATCTCCTTCCCTGGTTATTATGTTCTTTCATACCTTATTCTCTGCTCAGCCCCCCACCCTGCTAAGGGTCGCCTGTGCTTTGTTTTAGCACTTCAATTCATCCTTCATTAGCCAAAATTTAATTGTACATTATTTTTGCTATAAAGTCCATCTGCTTTTTCGGTTCCAGATAGTATGGAGTAGCTTTCCCTGTGCCCCGATTTCAGCAGCAATTTCATTGCCGCTCACTCGATCAAAAGAAGGAAGCCACTGATTCGCAGTGGTCCACAAAAATAGAAGAAATGTCACCTTGGATCAAAATAATGTCCCCAGGAGACCAGCCATCTTTCTTTGACAAAGCTCAGGGGAAATTGGTCTGAAGGAATGACATTACAGAGTGATCCGTCCCATGTCACTCACTCCCAGCTTCTGGAAACGAACAGGGGAGGGAGAAATCCTTCATGGTTTTATAGCCCAAAATATTGTCATGGTGGGAGCTAAAGATACATGGAGCAAACAGGCCCATCCTAAGCCCTGTCAAAAATTACAAAAACCTGTGATGCTGCAATCCTCACAAATAACACACTTGGAAATGGTTCATAGAAGAAGGAGGAGGAGTTGGGTTTTATATGCCGACTTTCTCTACCACTTAAGGGAGACTCAAACTGGCTTACAATCCCCTTCCTTTCCCCTCCCCACAACAGACACCCTGTGAGGTGGGTGAGGCTGAGTGTGTGTGACTGGCCCAAGGTCACCCAGCTGGCTGCATGTGGAGGAGTGGGGAAACAAATTCAGTTCACCAGATTAGCCTCCACCGCTCATGTGGAGGAGTGGGGGAATCAAACCCGGTTCTCCAGATCAGAATCCACTGTTCCAACCCACCACTCTTAACCACTACACCATGCTGGCTCTATCGCAGTGCCTGTTTGCTAGATGAGCTTCCCAGCCTCTCAAAGAGCTGTTTGCAATTTAACATGAGCTGTGTTTGGAATGTACTGCAGCCATTGGCCTTGGACATCACATGGGCAAACTCTGGTAGCTAGGGTTGCCAGCTCTGGGTTGGGAAATACCTGGAGTTTTGGGGGGCAGAGGCTGAGGAGGGCAGGGTTTGGAGAGGGGAGGGACTTCAATGCCACAGAGTCCAATTGCCAAAGTGGCCATTTTCTCCAGGGGAACTGATCTCTGTTGGCTGGAGATCAATTGTAATAGTGGGAGATCTCCAGCTACTACCTGGAGGTTGGCAACCCTACTGGTAGCAAATGGCTCATGCTTAGAAATTGGCTCATGCTTAGAACTTGCCAAGGCTGATGGGAACTGCAGTATTTTGGGCTCTGATTCAACTTGGGTGGGTGAAAAGGCTATGATTCCCATCAACCCCAGCAGGAAATAATGCTGAGGAAAATCAGAAAGTGTCATTTACTGTAAGGCTGGGGCTAGTTGAGCTACATTCTGTTCAGGGCCATTCTCCATCACAGGTTGACCTCTTCTTTGCGAAAGATAGGATTTGTGAGCTGAGAAGGGAGGAACAAGTCGGAGAAAGGAGGCCACTTGGTAAGTGTGGTGGACTGTAATCTGGAGAACTGGGATTGATTACCCCACTCCTCCATATGAGCAGTGGATTCTAATTTGGTGAAGCTGCTTGGTTTCCCCACTCCTCCACATGAAGCCAGCTGGGTGACCTTGGGCTAGTCACAGCTTTCTTAGTGCTCTCTCAGCCCCACCTACCTCACAGGGTGTCTGTTGTGGGGAGGGGAGAGGAAGGGAAGGAGATTGCAAGCCGGCTTGATTCTCTTAAAAAGGTAGAGAAAATCGGCATATAAAAATCAACTCCTCCTCTTCTTCTTCTAATCTGAAACCAAAGTATCTGCAAAATGGATTGACAACATCTCAAGAACCTCCCAAGCCCAAAACCATCTGATTGAAATACAAGACAGGTGGGAGCATCAGAACTATCCCGCCCCCCTTTTTTTCATGCTCATCCCTGCCAAATGGTACTAGTTGGTTCAGGGATATCCTGCGTGAGACACAGTTTTATTTTGAAACGACAAATGAGCAGTTTTGACTGCACAAAAACTTCCTCTGCCAAGCTTGGAAATTGCCAATGCTCCACCCGTGCAGGCACCGCACTCCCTTCCTTCCTTGTCCTGTTGATCAGATGATAATTACATACCTGTCACCCTACCTACCAAATTTAGAAGCTGCAGATTCCCCCCACCCCCACCCCCACCCCAAGCAACCTACTATTTAGTTCTCTTCCACTTGTTAAATAATGCTGACTGGTACTTTTTAATTAAGATCTGACAGTTGGAATTTGCATTCCAAAAGCCAGCTGAAGGCTCCTGTATTAGGCTGTCTGTTATTTCGCACCCCCTACGTCATGTGCAAATTCGCATCTCAAAGCAAACATTTCCTTCCCATGCGTTCCTTCGCAGCCTCTGAAGGGACTATGTAAGGCTATTTCTTCAAGACTGTTGTCGAATTGGCATTTTGCGTTTTGATGTGTGCTTAAAGGAAGGTAATTAAGCCTGCCGTGCGATTTGTGTAACTTCCAGATTATTATTATTTTTTAATTGTTCTTGTCTGCTTAATTCCTACCTGCCCACTTGCAACGTTCTTCCGACTGATTGGATTGACTGCTTGTCACAACTATGCTATGTACCGGTCTATTTGGCTGGTGTGATGAAGGCCTCCCCATTTCTCGAGCCTTTGCCTGCCAACAACAAAGGATAGGCAAAGGGTGACAGTTCTCCAGCCGACAGAGATCAGTTCCCCTGGAGAAACTGATCTGTATCGGCTGGAGATCAGTTGTAGCAGCCGGAGATCTCCAGCTAGTACCTGGAGGATGGCAGCGCTAAGGCTGGGCTATTATGGCTCCTTTAGGCAGAATCATAGAATTATATAGTTGGAAGAGGCCTGCTTAGCTTCTGAGATCTGACAAGATTGGGCCAGGCTGGGCCATCCAGGTCAGGGCTGCCACTTTCCGAGCCTATTGAATTCAGTGGGTTTAGAAGAGTGGAACTGTGTTTAGAATTGGCCTATAAGCATAGCTCCCCTATCCGTGTTCCGGTTCTGTGCCTACAGCAAAACTCAGAAATGACTGAATTGTTGCAGATGACTAGGATTGCCAGCTCCGGGTTGAGAAATACCTGGAATTTGTGGGGTGGAGCCTGAGGAGGGCAGGGGTTGGAGAAGGGAGGTGTTTCAATGCCATAGAGTCCAATTGCCAAAGCGGCCATTTTCTCCAGGTGAGTTGATCTCTATCGGCTGGAGATCAGTTGTAATAGCAGGAGATCTCCAGCCATCACTTAGAGGTGGCTTAACAATATTTTATAAAAATTATAATAAAGGTTGAATTTTTATTGTTATATTTATTGATATGAAATTCTTGTATTAGCATTGTATATTTATTTATTGTGATACACAGATACATGTAGCTGATGAAGCCATATGCGAAACGTGTTTTCGATCTAGACGGCACGTCCTGGCACCTTCTCGCTGTGGCCCTTGCCCCAGACATCTTCAGTCCAGCTACCTAGAAGCACAGGAAAGTCTACTATAGACAATATATATTAATACATTTGATCCATTGGACATTTATGCTTTTCGTTGTATTTTGTACCATGCTGGATTAATTTTGCATTTCTTGTGAGAAATTTTGTATGTGTATCTCTTTGATTTTTGTATGTATATATGCTCACTTTTTGCACTTACCTGCACTTTTATAAATTCATCTCTTAATTATATTACCTTGTGAGTGCTGTTTGGATCTCTACCACTTAGAGGTTGGCAACCCTACTGATGGCTGATCTGAGGTACTGAAAGAGCGCTTGGGAAGTGCGGCCAACGAGTTAGCGAGGAACAACCTGCGTTAATTCCCACGGGGCTTCCGAACACACCCAGAAGCCAAATGGCGCAGTTTGAAAAGATACCGAAAAGAGGGGGGGGGAATGTAATAAAAATGCTCAGGATAAGATTGCTAAAGTCAGAATGACTTCCATTGATTTTGCCTGGGTAGAAAGGAGGCAGCGGGGGAGCTGGCCGAGGCATTCAGCCTTATAAAGGGGCATCCGCAACAGCCCATCCCGACTCCTTCTTTTCAACTCCGCTCCGGAACATGAGAGCCGCAGGATGCTCAATTAAATGAAAGGGCAGGCAGTTTCGAACAAATGCTATTTTATGCAGCCTAGAGTCAACCTCTGGAAAGTACCGCTGAAGGAGATCATTAAATCCAATACTTTGGGCAGGTTTTTCCCTTTAAAAAAAGAGAGAGTTGGGACATTTAACAACTACCAACACAATATCCCGGTTGGCAGTGGTCTGATAATGTGAGTTGATTTTTTTTTTTAATCCATGACCCAGGTTGTTGACCAGGTTGGTATCGACAACCTTTTCCCGAGCCATCTGTTGCCCAACACATTAAAAATTAAAACCCTGCGTTCAGGAATACGATGGTTACTGCTTGGTGTAGTGGTTAGGAGCAGGGGGCTCTAATCTGGAGATTTTGGGGGGGGGCAGAGCCTGAGGAGGGTGGGGTTAGGGTAGGGGTGGGACTTCAATGCCATAGAGCCCAATCGCCAAAGCAGCCATTTTCTCCAGGTGAACTGATTTATGTTGGCTGGAGATCAGTTGTAATAGCCACCATATGGAGGCTGGCAACCCTAACAATGCTGGCTCTCCAGGATTTCCCAAGGAACATCAGGTGGACCTCTCTCAGAAACTAGATGCAGTACCCCTAGTGTTGCCAATCTCCAGGTAAGGGCCAGATTTCTCCCAGAATTACCAGTGATCTCCAAACAACAGAGATGAGTTCCCCTGGAGAAAATGGTACTTCTAAATGGTAGTTGTATAGCCGTGGTGTAGTGGTTAAGAGTGATGGCTTGGAGCGGTGGAGTCTGATCTGGAGAACCAGGTTTGATTCCCCACTCCTCCACATGAGCTGTAGATGCTAATCTGGTGAACTGGAATTGTTTCCCCACTCCTACATACGAAGCCAGCTGGGTGACCTTGGGCAAGTTACAGCTCTGTTAGAGCTCTCTCAGCCCCACCTACCTCACAGGGTGACTGTTGTGGGGAGAGGAAGGGAAGGTGATTGAAAGCAGGTTTGAGTCTCCCTTAAGTGGTAGAGAAAGTCGGCATATAAAAGCCAACTCTTCTTCTTCTTCTTCTTCTTCTTCTTCTTCTTCTTCTTCTTCTTCTTCTTCTTCTTCTTCTTCTTCCTAGTTATTGCCCCCCCCCAAATCTTCAGGAATGTCCCAACAGCGCTTCAGGTTAATTCTGCTGTCTTTCCTTTTGTTCTTAAGCAGCTTCTGTGCTTTGTGAAGGACTTCAACACCCTCTCGCCCAACTGTAACTGAGAAATACTCTGATAAGTTGCCAGGTGACATTTGTCACAGCACAGACACCAATGCACACAATGAAACGGGGGGGAAAAGAAGACACGATACCATGAAGCTTTGCAAAGAGGAGCAACAAAAGGCTTTTATCTTCCTGCAAAGCTGTCCAACCAGCATAATGAATGGATATTTTATTGTATAAACGTGTCAGTCAATGTCTTCCCTCACATTTTTGGAACGAAGAAAAGGATGGAGATGGCACGAGTAGTGTCATCCACATGTTTTCCCAACAAGTCAATCACAGCAAAGCAACATGCTCCAAATAGATTGCGGTCTTTATTCCTCCTCCAAGAAATAGCACTGCCGTGAAATGCAAGGTTGTGGAACACTCAGAAGTGGTTTGTAATCTGACTCAGGTAGGGTTGCCAGCCTCCAGGTACCAGCTGGAGATCTGCTATTACAACTGATCTCCAGCCGATAGAGATCAGTTCACCTGGGGAAAATGGCCGCTTTGGCAATTGGACTCTCTGGCATTGAAGTCCCTCCCCTCCCCAAACTCCACCTTCCTCAGGCTCTGCCCCAAACACCTCCCACCGGTGGCGAAGAGGGACCTGGCAACCCGAGGCTCAGGCCTGCAGAAACAGCTCATGAGGCAGCCAAGCTGTTCCTGTATTAAGAATGTTAGAACGTAAGGAGAACCCTGCTGGATCAGACCAGTGGTCCATCTAGTCCAGCATCCTGTCTCACATAATGACCAACAGTTACTCTGGAAAGCCAACAATAAAGCTTAGATGCCAAGGCCTTCCCCTGATGTTGCCTCCTGGCACTGGACTTCAGAGGTTTACAGACAATGAATCTGGACATTCCCATAGACCTGTCCTCCATGAATATGTCTAATCTAAGGTTGCCAGGCCACTACTAGGAGTGGAGGAACCCTTGCCCTGGGGCCCCTGTCTCCACTGTCAATCAGCTAGCTGGCAGGCAGACTGATAGCAAAACCAGGCCTCGGCCAGTGTCACCTACATAGTGATGTCACTTCTGGTGTGCAACAGAATTGACGTCATCATGTCACTAGCAACACAGGGACACTCTAGCATTTGGGCAAAACTCTATGGTAAAAATGACTTCTACTGTGGAGGTTTTGCCCAAATACCAGAGCATCCCCATGTCACCAGCAATGTGATGACATCACTTCCAGTTAGGATTGCCAACCTCCCGGGGATGGCTGGAGATCTCCTGCTATTTCAACTGATCTCCAGCCGATAGAAATCAGATCCCCTGGAGAAAATGGCCACTTTGGCAATTGGACTCTATGGCATTGAAGTCCCTCCCCTCTCCAAACCCCATCCTCCTCAGGCTCCACCCCCAAAGTCTCCAGGTATTTCCCAACCCAGAGCTGGCAACCCTATGCCTTAGTGATGGCAAAGTTTCTCTATCATATCGTCCACTGGGATTCAGGGATACCTTCTAAGAAGTTACTTTGGTTCTCAGGACATTTAAGTCTTGAACTGTTTTTGCAAAGTTACAATCCTTCTTTGAAACCTGGAACTGTTTGCTGGGTGGCCAAGACTGCCAGCTTTTCTGATGGCCCCCATTTTAAAACGCATTCCTTGAAATCGTCTTCGGCTTCAATATATTTTGTTGGGTCACGGGCTGAGTAATTTACAGCCTGCAGTCTTGTGTTATGCATCTTCTCCAGCTGAAGATCCTTCACAGCTGGGTTTTTCTGACATGTTTTGTGAAGTGAGATTTCGTATCTCAATAGTTTAAATCACATCTGTTTCTCATTATTTGTCTCTTTATAAAGTATGAGCTATGCTAAGGTGGACAACATATTCACATAGTGGGCAACACTGGAAATAGACTGTGAGGTTGCGTTGCTTTGTTGCCTGAGATAACTCCAAATCTGCAGATAGTTGGCATGAAAGTGAAGGATTCCAGGTTCCACAGGCTTCTTGTTGCCGCAGCCAGTCTGAAGGGTTGAAGTTACGAGTCCTAAACATCCTTGAGTCAGCCATGTTAAATCAATAAGTCGGGGTGTAAGGAGCCAGTGTTAGCGTTGCCAGGCCCCTCTTCGCCACCGGCGGGATATTTTTGGGGCAGAGCCTGAGGAGGGTGGGGTTTGGGGAGGGACTTCAATGCCATAGAGTCTAATTGCCAAAGTGGTCTTTTTCTCCAGGTGAATTGATCTCGATCGGCTGGAGATCAGTTGTAATAGCAGGAGATCATGCTATATCCAGCGTGGTGTAGTGGTTAAGAAAGGTGGTTTGGAGCTGTGGAGTCTGATCTGGAGAACTGGGTTTGATTCCCCACTCCTCCACATGAGTTGCGGAGGCTAATCTGGTGAACTGGATTTGTTTTCCCACTCCTCCACACGAAGCCAGCTGGGTGACCTTGGGCAAGTCATTCTCTTTCAGCCTCACCTACCTCACAGGGTGTCTGTTGTGGGGAAGGGAGGGGAAGGGAAGGTGATTGTAAGCCGGTTTGATTCTCCCTTAAGTGGCAGAGAAAGTCGGCATATAAAAACCAACTCTTCTTCTTCTACTACTACTACTACTACCTGGAGGTTGGCAACCCTAGCCAGCATGGTTTAGTGGTTAAGAGTGACTGGAATCTAGCTGTATCTGAAGAAGTGAGCTGTGGCTCACGAAAGCTCATACCCTACCAGAAAATATTTTTGTTAGTCTTTAAGGTGCTACTGGACTCTTGCCCTTTTTGACTACTGCAAACAGACTAACACGGCTACCCACTGTGGAATCTGAAGAACCTGGTTCGATTCCCCACTCCTCCACATGAAGCCTGCTGGCCGGCCTTGGACCAGTCACAGTTCTCTCAGAACTCCCTCAACCCACGCAAAAGCAGGCAATGGCAAACCACCTCCAAATGTCTCTTGCCTTGAAACCCCTATGGACTCACCACAAGGCGGTTGCAACTTGACGGCATTGTACATACACACAGGGGTGTGTATTCGGGTATACCTGCGCCAACATTAGACCCAAAATTAGCTGTTTTGGGTTGGCTCAGGGCTACCTGAAATGACCCAGTTCCAGAAATAATAAAAAATTATCCCGGAATTTAGGGAGTGTTTTTGGCTTGGGAGATGCAAGAACTGGGAAGGGAAAAGAGGAAATGAGCCCAGCAAAGGGAAGAGAGACAATGACTAACAGGTGATGGTTGGGTAGATCTCCCTCTCACTCATGGCCCTTTGAATCTTAAAAGGGAAAGAATAAACTGACCTAGGACTTTCCACGCCAGCATAGCCCTTGCTAGAAGGTCTCCCCACAGCTAATGTTGGAGGTGGCAGAGCCCATCCCTACGGCAGGGTTGCCAACCTCTAGGTACTAGCTGGAGAACCCCATGCTATTACAACAGATCTCCAGCCGATAGAGATCAGTTCACCTGGAGAAAAGGGCCCCTTTGCCAATTGGACTCTGTGGCATTGAAGTCCCTCCCCAAACCCTCCTCAGGCTCCGTCCCAAAAACCTCCCACCGGTGGCAAAGAGGGACCTGGAAAACCTACCCCACGGCCCAAAAATGGCAAGTGGGTTGGCAGGCTCCTGGATTCCCACACGGCTAGGCTGTCATGGCAGCCATCTCCTTCCTTCTCCACTGGGGGGGGGAGGCTTTTTAATGTTTTTTGAAAAAGAGGAAGTTCTGGTTTTTATACCCCGATTTTCTCCACCTTTAAGGAATTTCAGAGCAGCTTACAGTCACCTTCTCTTCCTCTCCCCACAACAGACACCTTGTGAGGTTGGTGAGGCTGAGAGAGTTTGGAGAGAACTGTGACTAGCCCAAGGTCACCCAGCTGGCTTCACCAACCCAGTTCACCAGATTAGAGTCCACCACTCATGTGGAGGAGTGGGGAATCAAACCCAGTTCTCCAGATTAGAGACAGCTGCTCTTAACCCACTACACCACACTGGCAACTGAATAATGTTCTATCAACAGAACAGTATATAACAGTATAACAATATGTGCATTAGGTTTTCTGAATTCCCAGTTTTCGTCTTTTTAAGTAAGCCTATAGCCCCTTCTGTTGCAGAGCTATAAAGGAAAAGGCATGTCTCCATTTTAATGTAGTAATTCTGTGTTTTATGTTCTATACTATTATTGTATTGATGATGTTATATCTTGTTGTAAACTGCCCTGAGCCCTGCTTTGGCAAGGGAAGGGCGGCATATAAATTATCATCATCATCACATGAAGCTGTCTTATACTGATTCAGACCCTTGGTCCATCGAAGACAGTATTGTCTACTCAGACCAGCAGCGGCTCTCCAGGGTCTCAGGCAGGGGTCTTTCACATCACCTACTTGCCTATTCCCTTTAACTGGAGATGCCGGGGATTGAGCCTGGGACCTTCTGCATGCCAAGCAGATGCTCTACCACTGAGCCATAGCCTCTCCCTGATGATAATAATTATCTTACTCTGTCTCAAAAATAAAAGCTGGGGATTTGGAGAACCTGATAAAGCTACAGTTATACTGATAGAATATAGCAGTATTTCTTCAGATGGCAATGGTTAGCTGCAAGGAGGTAAGCTCTCAGCTGGAGCTGGACGCAAGCATAACGAAAGGATGCCCGAGTGCTTTTTCCCTCTGGTCTCAAAGCTGGCCATCATTAGCTACTAGAAGAGTAGCTTTCAGCTGGAGCCGGATTCAGGCATAATGGAGGGATGCCTGGCTACTTTCCCTTCTGATTTCAATGATGGCAATTAGTAGCCAAGAGGAGAGAGCTGGAGCCGGTCCAGGCATGAATGACAGGTGCCCGGTTGCTATCTCTTTTCTGTCTGGCCTTGCTGAGAGCAATTCGTAGCCAGCGCGGTGCCGTGGTTAGGAGCGGTGGTTTGGAGCGGTGGACTCTGATGTGGAGAACCGGGTTTGATTCCCCACTCCTCCACATGAGCGGCGGAGGCTCATCTGGTGAACTGGATTTATTTCCCCACTCCTACACACAAAGCCAGCTGGGTGACCTTGGGCTAGTCACAGCTCTCTCAGCCCCACCTACCTCACAGGGTGTCTGTTGTGGGGAGGGGAAGGGAAGGTGATTGTAAGCTGGTTTGAGTCTCCCTTAAGTGGTAGAGAAAGTCGGCATATAAAAACCAACTCTTCTCCTTCTTCGTTGCTACAAGACCTGCATCCATTTAACCTACTGGCCTTTATGACCCTCATGGTTTATGTGAACAACATGGATATACAGAATGCACGGAGGAGGAATGGACTCACAACAGTAGCAACCTGACCTCTGTTTATCGCACTTGACCCTTTGAGAGCCAGCATGGTGTAGTGGTTAAGAGCAGCAGACTCTGTTCTGGAGAGCCATGTCTGATCCCCCTCTTTTCCATATGAAGCCTACTGGGTGTCCTTGGGCTAGTCACAGTTCTCTCTGGACTCTCGCAGTCCCACCTACCTCACAAGGTGCCTGTTGTGGGGGGGGGGAGGCAATTGTAAACCACTTTAAGACTCCTTACTGCAGGGGGAAAGCGGGGTATAAAAACCAACTCTTCTTTTTCTTCTTTTGCCTGAAATGAAGACACCAGGCAACCAGCTTGGGTTAAACAGAATATTATTCAGTAACAGTGGATCAACGCATTTCTTAAATTGTTCCAACCCCTTAGTGCAGGTAACACTATCTACTGGGTGTCTGGGGGACTGCCAGCATTATGGGCATCCTGGTTTGAGTGACATCTTGCTTTTTCTTGCATGAAGAAGCAACAGTATGCCAAACAGGAAAAGCACTAAATGCTACAGGTAAGAGGATTGAAACAGTAAAGCGATTAATGAAAATAGTGTTGGAATATCTATCGTGGGGATATTCTGGTATTTAGCAGAGTGCCTTAAGCTTAGCAGCAGCAGAAGCTACACATGCTTGCGTGTGTGAAAATAAAAGGAGCATCAGTCGTTTGCTCTAATCAAACTAAAGTACATTTATTGTTCAAATACACATTGGATCGGAAAGGACAAACAAGGGTCCCCTATCCTGATCTACCTTGCTAATTCTCTAGGTATAAAAGGGTATCTGCCTTCCAATCCATCTTTGGGGTGGGAAGGCCTGGACGCGTGGAGCGCCCGGCTCTAGTCTTGCTTGGATGATGGGCAAAGGGAAAGAGAGAGGGGGGGGGGAGTTTCCCTGACAATACATCCTCTAAACATCAAAGGGGCAGGAAATGAGGGCAAGGTGTAACTAGAGATGACCTCCCCCTGTCCTGTCTATCTATCTGGCTCTGTGGTCAGTTCCCCCTCTCAATGTGCAGGCAAGTGACACTGTCCTAGAAGGGCAGATTTTCCAACAAATAGCTGACTAAAATTTGGCAGCAGCTGCAGCAGTTGATGATGATGATGAAGAAGAAGAGTTGGTTTTTATGCGAACTTTCTCTACCTTTTAAGAAGTCTCAAAGAGGTTTACAATCACCTTACCTTCCCCTCCCCACAACAGGCACCTTGTGAAGTAGGTGGGGCTGAGAGAGTTCAGAGAAAACTGTAACTGGCCCAAGTTCACCCAGCAGGCTTCATGTGTTGGAGTGGAGAAACCAACCCAGTTCACCACATTAGAGTCTGCCGCTCATGCGGAGGCATGGGGAATCTAACCTGGTTCTCCAGATTAGAGTTCGCCGCTCTTAACCACTACACTACACCGGCTACATCTATATTTTGAAAAAACAATTCAGGCAGTAAGAATGTGAACTCCTCAGATGTCAGCAACCCCCGCCATATTATTCCCATATCCCTGGTGGTGGTAGAAAGTGTTGTCAAATTGCAGCTGACCTACAGCAACCCCTCATGGGGTTTTCAAGGCAAGAAATGTTCACAGGTGGTTTGTCATTGCCTACCTGTGCATAGCGACCCTGATATTCCTTGAGTGGTCTACCATCCAAGTACCAACCAAGGCTGACTCTGCTTAGCTTCTGAGATCTGACGAGATCAGGCTAGCCTGGGCCATCCAGGTGAGGGCCACATACACCTATCCCATATCAAACAATTGAAACCAAGCATCCTAAGACATCGGGAGATTTTTCACGGAGCTTTGCAGCGGTTTCACAGCCGGTTTGCGTCGCTGCAAATTTTTGATTATTCATGGCTGCTCTGATTTTTTTCGGTTTGAGCAATAAAAGCCGCTTTATAACCGGGGCAAGTCAAACCACTTTTGCGCCGTTCTTTCCTGTTGCTGCGCAGTTTTTGGCTCCATGAAAAAAATTGCCTTTGTTCCTTGGTTTGGAACAATTGTCCCTGCCCATGCCGGCTAATTTCTCCTCCCCCAAGAACTGCGATTGGCTGGGGGAGTTTCGCGCTCGGACAAGAATACCACCCCTTTTGCTGCCTGCCTGCCTGCCTAGAGTCCTGGCACTTCTCTCCCTCCGTCCCGGAGGCTGGCAGGTGGGCAGGTGGTACGCCTTCCCCACCCCTTGCCCAGGATGGGCCTTGGAGCTGGGTCCACACCTCCAAGCCCAGGGGGACGTCGGACGGACGGCTCTAGGGGGAGACCGGCGGGGCCACGCCATGTGCGCCTCATGCGCTGGGGGTGGTGGCAGCTCGGTCTAGGGCAGCTGGACCTGTGGGGGGTTGTTCAAGGGAAGGGGCTGTTGGCCCCTCTACCCCAGCGGGGAGGGGGGATTTTTGAGAATTCGGATGGGAAAAATGTGCATCCTGAGAACGGAAAACCCAAGGCAAATCTCCCTCCCATCACTCTTCTGAAGAGGGGCGGCCAGTCTGCTCTGGGTCTCCCTCCTCTCTCTTGATGCACTGGGGCCGGATCAGGGCCGGCACGCAAGCCAGGAGCCCTCCTCTCTCTCATGATGCACTGGGGTCAGATCAGGGCCAGCACGCAAGCCAGGGGCCTTCTTTCCTCTCTCCCCCCCCCCCCGCCATGCACACACCCTGGATTGGGGCCAGCGCACAAGCCAGGAGCCCTCCTCTCTCTCACGATGCACTGGGGCCGGATCAGGGCCAGCGCGCAAGCCAGGGGCCTTCTTTCCTCTCCCCCCCACCATGCACACTGGCTGGATCGGGGCCGGCACGCAAGCCAGGAGCCCTCCTCTCTCTCACGATGCACTGGGGCCGGATCAAGGCCGGCGCTCAAGCCAGGGGCCTTCTTTCCTCCCCCCCCCCCGCCATGCACACTGGCTGGATCGGGGCCGGCACGCAAGCCAGGAGCCCTCCTCTCTCTCACGATGCACTGGGGCCGGATCAAGGCCGGCGCTCAAGCCAGGGGCCTTCTTTCCTCCCCCCCCCGCCATGCACACTGGCTGGATCGGGGCCGGCACGCAAGCCAGGAGCCCTCCTCTCTCTCACGATGCACTGGGGTCAGATCAGGGCCAGCACGCAAGCCAGGGGCCTTCTGGGTGGAACATAGTCTGGGAAATTGCTTTAATGTGAGAGGTTTACAGTGGCCATTTATGCACGGGAGGTTTTTCCTTGGATTTGCCGCTCTCTAGATGCACTCTTTCCCCATCCAAATTCTCAAAACTCAACAATCAGCCCCCAAGAAGAGTTTTGAGAATTAGGATGGGGAAAATGCGCATCTAGAGAGCAGCAAATCCAAGGCACACCTCTTGAAGCGGCACAGGTTGGAGCTGCTCCATTCCCACTTTCAGCTAAACACTTTTCTGGGCACATGGATGCAATTCCTGCCCCCCCCCCAATCCTGTCTGTCATTAAAGGGCAATGGGTTCCACACCTATAGAAAATAGAAGGAAGCTTTGAGGAAAGCGCTGCCTTGCCCCCCCCCCCCCAATTTGGAATCTGACTGTTCCCAAAGCAGAACAGAGCGAGGGTGGAAGAAAAATGGAGGAGGCCAGAGGGGCTGGTGCTTGTTTTTTCGCTGGGGCTGGTGAACCGCATGAGATAATCTGCTGGGCGGAGTTGGGAGCAGGCATAACAATGAGCTTGCTGGAAGGGGAGGCCTCCTGCAAAAGGGACAGACCAAACCGTTGTCAAATACAGCGTGCTTTGTTCCCATGAAAAACCAAAACTACGTCGAGATTGACGGGGATAAATTGCAACCATGAAAAAAACATTTAAATCAGGTTTTTTGGGGGGGTTGTTTTTTTTTTTTTTTGGTCCGTGGCAAAAGAGAAGCAAAATCTACCGTGAAAAATGCCCCATCCAGTCATACACTGAAGCATTTGATGACAGTCACTGAATATCTGGAAAACAAGCAACACCAAAATTTGCAGAGGAGAAGGCTGAGATATTTTGAGGAACACAATAATTTCAGTTCAACTCGTACAAGGGATGTGTAATGATATCCAGGAAGTACTGGCTTGTCTGGCATGTCTGGTCTAACCCGTCCAAAAACCCCTAGAGTAGCAAACATGTTTAGTTTTACTTGTGATGGTGGAATTGCTCTTTCTCAAGCTGAAAAATCAGACAGCCATCTGTCTGGACTCTGAACATATTAAGGACCTTATTTATCTTAGCTGCGTTTATTCTTTAAACGCATATCCTGGTGCACTTAATATCTGGCCAGGAGGAAGAATCAGGGTATAAGAATGGTGGGAAGGAAGCTGTAGACGGAACAAGATCAGAGGCGGGCAGGTGGCCGCAGGAGGCAGGAAGCCATTAAGGGGCAGGCAAAAATAATTGAGAATGTCTACATTTCCAAGCAAAAAAAAAAAAAACCCAACAAAAAACTTGGAGGCTTTCCATCCTGTCTGGAGGAACAGAAGGTGCTGCTCCGTTTTTTTGTTTTCTTTTTAACAAAGGAAATGTCACTCAAAGAAATGAGCATTAGGGAATTATAAAAGCTGTTTGCCATATTTACATACACACATTACCTATTCTTCAGGCTGTGACCACACATCTCTACTGCAGTCTTCAGAGGCCATTTCCGCCAATAGATTTTGAAGCACTATCAAGTTAGGGTTGCCAGGTCCCTCTTCGCCACTGGTGGGAGGTTTTTGGGGTGGAGTTTGAGGAGGGCAGGGTTTGGGAGGGGAGGGGCATTCAATTGCCAAACCATCCATTTTCTCCAGGTGAACTGATTTCTATCGGCTGGAGATCAGTTGTAATAGCGGGAGTTCTCCAGCTAGTACCTGGAGGTTGTTAACCCTATATCAAGTTCAGTGGAAGACATCTAAGCAGGGTTGCCAGGTCCGGGTTGGGAAATACCTGGAGATTTGGGTGGTGGAGCCTGTGGAGGGTGGAGTTTGGGGAGGGGAAGGACTTCAATGAGGTATAATGCCATAAACACCTTCCAGAGCGGACATTTTCTCCAGGTGAACTGATCTGTGTTGCCTGGAGATCAGTTGTAATCTCAGGAGATCTCCAGCAACCACTAGGAGGTTGGCAACCCTGCATCTAAGGGTGTGAAGGGCCACAGGAAGGACCAGACTGGGGCCATGCTAAGGCCTAGGGTTGCCAAATCTTGACTGGGAAATTTCTGGACATTTTGGAGGTGAAGCCTAGGGAGAACAGGGTTTGGAGAGGGAAGTGAACTCAGTGGGGTATAATACCATTCATTCAAAACCTTTATTGGCCTACAATACAATAAGTGATCGATACAAATGATGAATAGCTATAGGAAAACAAGGTATGTATAATACCAGTGTCCACTCTTCAAAGCAGCCATTTTATCCAGGGGACTGATCTCCAAACTACAGAGATCAGTTGTGATTCTGAGAGCTCTCTCATGGACTCACCTGGGGGTTGGCAAACCTACTGAGGCCCATGGATAAATGGAGATTGTGACGTGGATCCAACCATCCTGCAAGGAGCCTTCCATGGAAACACATAATTGGGGCCACATGATGCTCTATCCAGAACCAGGATACAATCTCCATAATGCCATGATGGCATGGCTAGCAGTACAGCAACTCTACTACTCTGCTTATCCTTGGAGGCTCTTCTCCACTCAATAGATGACAAAACCATATCTCTTAGAAGATGCTGACAAAAAGTTTAGTCCTCCCTTGCCATCCATAATGTCTACTGCAATCTGCCTCAAGTCATGAAGTCACTGCATTCTGCATTTCCCAGCCTCCGATCCCCTCCATTGACTGTTGATGGTATGAACACATGTTCAGATATGGAGCTGTCTTTTATTAGTCAGGTTATGCTCAGTCTGGCTCAATTATGTCTGCTGTGACCAGCATCAGGCAGAGGTTTTCCCAGCCCAGTCTGACAATCATTAACTGAAGATGCCAGGAACTGAATGTGAAACCTTCTAACTCTATGTTACAGGTATGGAAATGTAGATCATAGAATCACAGAGTTGGAAGGGACCATTGGGGTAATCTAGTCCAACCCCCTGCACAATGCAGGAAATTAACAACTACCTCCCCCCACACACACCCAGTGACCCCTACTCCATGCCCAGAAGATGGCCAAGATGTCCTCCCCCTCATGATCTGCCTAACGTCATAGAATCAGCATTGCTGACAGATGACCATCTAGCCTCTGCTTAAAAACCTCCAGAGAAGGAGAGCCCATCACCTTCCGAGGAAGCCTGTTCCACTGAGGAACCACTCTAACTGTTAGAAAATTCTTCCAAAGAATCGGATCGTTGTCAGATCGTTGTGCCTGACAAAGCATTACTGGAGAGAAGGAAGTAATTGATGCTAAGCAACTATTTGGGGCATTAGCCATGCAAGTGAAAGAGTGCTAGCTACTGTAAAATTGTACAAGTGGCCTAGATGATGATGAACAAGAAGAGTTGGTTTTTATACCCCGCTGTTCTCAACCTTTAAGGAGTCTCAAAGTGGCTTACAATCTCCTTCCCTTCCCCTCCCCACCACAGACACCTTGTGAGGTAAGTGGGGCTAAGAGAGTTCAGAGAGAACAGTGACTGCCAAAGGTCATCCAGCTGGCTGCATGTGGAATCAAACCTGGTTCTTCAAATTAGAGGCTGCCACGCTGGCTCTCAATCATCTCAGAATTAACCCTTTTCACTAATCCTAACTGCAAGATGATATTATTCCAGGATGACTTGCCGTAATCATACGTATGAGTTCAGGTACTTTTACAATGCCTCCTTTTTCATTCTTGATGGGTAAGGAGGCTTTGGGTTCAAACATCTGAAAGAGCAAATATGACAAATATAGTCCATGCAAATCCACATCCAGTTCTTCCAGTTAATCTCCATCTTACGAGAATGATTGTACACCGCTTGTAGAAGGAGAAATTTCTGCCTCATTTCACTTGAAACAAGACATTAAGGTACAAAAGTGGCAACAGCATACAGGAATGGGGTCAACTGGTTGTGGGACAAAGGCACTGAGGCAATTCTAGCTAGCTAACTACAATTCTAACTAGCTAACTAACAGAGCTAACTGAGCAGGGCCTCCACCCCATGAAACTAAACCAACACAGTCAAATATCAGGGGGAGGGGGGGTGGACAGACTAGTGAAGCTGATCACTAGACTGGTATGCCAAAAGAGTGCTCGGAATGTGCCTTGGAAAATCCAATTTAACCTTTTGGTATATCAACCTTTTTTAAAAAAAAAATATTAGAAATATTTATCCTTACAATAAAAGAAAAAGGGAAAAAACCTAGATATATCATTACTTTGAAAAAAATCAAATATTGGTGATACAAATTATTTTAAAAAATAAAACTAAAACAGCACTAATATAACTAAAATACCCATAGCACTTAATTAAATAATACTCTATTTGTCTAACTAAAGTCCGCATTATTATTATATCACTCCCTCTCTACAATTTAGACATTAGAATGCTTTCTCCATCCTTAATATTGTTGAATTCCAGCGAGCATCAAGTTCTCCAGTATTTTTATCGTTATTATAGTACGTCAGCTTAATTAAAGCATAGGTTTCTTTAACCTTGTATATCTACCTTTCTGTGCTCATCGAAATAGTGTGTCGGTTTGCTTTTTTACTTCATTTATACCCCACCGTTCTCCTCTCACCCATACCCCACCCAAATCAGCTTATATTGTTCTCCTCCCCTTCATTTTATCCTCCCTGTGAGGTAGGTTCGGCTGAGAGCGTGTGAGTGACCCAAGGTCACCCAGCAAGCTTCCCTGGCAGAATGGGGATTCAAACCAGGGTCTCCCTGATTCTAGTCTGAAACTCTAACCGCTACACCACTGGCTTCCTATCCTGCTCTCTGGCCATACATTAGCAGAGACATGACCGGGTGAAGGGGAGGGCATAATGATAGACCATAGGATTCAACGATGCAGCTGATGGAAACCTCATCCTCACCTTGAAAGCAGAGTTTGATTCCCAGGTTCTGACTGTCAGGCATGATGGGACACTGAGAGGCAATGTCCCATAGTTGCAAGACAGAGGTCTGGTTGAGGTCTTCTAAATGCAGGGGTGGGGGAATTCAAAATTTTTGGAACACCTGCATTAGGGAAAGGCCTAAACTTCACTTTGAGAGCCAGTGTGGTGTAGTGGTTAAGAGCGGTGGACTCTAATCTGGAGAACCGGGTTTGTTTCCCCACTCCTCAACATGAGCGGCGGACTCTAATCTGGTGAACTGGATTTGTTTCCCCACCCCTGCACATGAAGCCTCCTGGGTGACCTTGGGCTAGTCATGGTTCTCTCCAAACTCTCTCAGTCCCACCTACCTTACAAGGAGGCTGCTGTGGGGAGAGGAAGGCAATTGTCAGCTGGTTTGAGACTCCTTAAAGGTAGAGAAAATCAGGGTCTAAAAACCAACTTCTTGAGAGCCAGTGTGGTGTAGTGGTTAGGGATGGTGGTCTGAAGCGGTGGACTCTGATCTGGAGAACCGGGTTTGATTCCTCACTCCTCCACATGAGCGGTGGATGCTTATCTGGTGAACTGGATTTCTACTCCTTCACAATTGGATTTGTTTCCCCACTCCTTCACAGCTGGATGACCTTGGGCTAGTCAAAGCTCTCTCAGTCCCACCTACCTCTCAGGGTGTCTGTTGTGGGGAGGGGAAGGGAAGGTGATTGTAAGCCGGTTTGATTCTTCCTTAAAGTGGTAGAGAAAGTCGGCATATAAAAACTAATTCTTCTTCTGCTTCTGCTTCTTCTACTTCACCTTTGTGGCCCCCAATGATAAGCCCATCAATATCAATGTGCAATGTATTTATTATATCATATGTATTTTTGTCTTTTATGTAATTGTAATTGTTATTTGTGATATGGCTTCTATTTTTTTCCCTCTGTTCTTTTTACTCTTGTTAAAAATAAAATCTTTGAAAAAATATATATCAGTGTGCAAAGCAGACTTCTCCTGTGCGATCTGACAGTCAGCACCAGGAGGGAGAAGGCCACCTATCCAGGAAGCGGCATAAATCAGACCTGCAGCTGCCAGCCAATTAAAAAATGTAATCAATTATCTGGCTTGCATTTAACTGATTAATAAACTAATTAGCTGATTGAAACCAGCAGTGTGCTCCCGCAGCTCGTCCTTTTGAGTGTACGGAAGGAAGTGAAAGGATCCTCTCTCAACAAAATATCACACGCAGCTCTTTGTTCTTCCTTTAGAGAATCTGTGTGAAAATATTAGCTGCCAACAGCAAAATCAAAATACAGGGATACAGCGCTCAAACAGAAATGACTCTAGAAGGTCCATGAATGGTGCTTCCAGAATTTCTTTTTCTCTAAAAAATCAGGCGTGTAGGTGTTGCATTCAAATTCAAATTGGCATTGCAGTATTTGGCGGGGGGGGGGGGTGTCAAGTGTCCCACCCAACAGTTTCCTGATCTGAAACAGACCCAGGGAACTAGCGTTGCCAGCTCTGGGTTGGGA
Organism: Euleptes europaea; assembly: GCF_029931775.1. NCBI lineage: Eukaryota > Metazoa > Chordata > Lepidosauria > Squamata > Sphaerodactylidae > Euleptes > Euleptes europaea. Next base: position 11,319,982 of record NC_079323.1, read on the forward strand.
AATACCTGGAGGGTTTGGGGGTGGAGCCTGGTGAGGGTGAGGTTTGGGGAGGAGAGGGACTTCAGTGGGGTATAATATCGTAGAGTCCACCCTCTAAAGCCACCATTTTCTCCATGGGAACAGATCTCTGTCATCTGGGGGTCAGTTGTAATACCTGGAGATCGCCAGGCAGCACCTGGAGGCTGGCAACCCTCCAGGTTGTGTGCTGAAGGAGAAACAAGTCTTCTTACCACCACATCTATCAGAGCCCATAGTCTCAGTTTTTCATTTGTGCCGCAGCCAACAATGCAAAGTAATATTTTGATGTTTCTGATCTGTGTTCTAAATAGAGATGTAGCAGAGCAACTCTGGTTGGATTTGAAAGCCATGGTTTCTTTTATGGGTTCTTCATGAATGGAACCAATCCCAAAAAGGGGAAGCAGGTTTTGAATACACTGTCCAAGAGAAAGACAAAGGATGAAAGGGGGGAATGCTTTTATTTCTTTTCTGTAGTCCCTTTTCTTGCATTTGTATCTTCTGCGCGATTAAAACAAAAATCTAGACATCGATTTACCAATCAGAATATCCAAATGTTATAGAAGAATTCCATTAAAATTGCCCCCTGTTGTTCAGGGGTTGGTGTTAGGGTTGTGCAAAAAAGAAATTCGGTAAATTTCAGGTTTGGGTTTTTCCAGCCCAATTTTTCTTTGTAAACTTGAAATAAGCTGAATACCTGTACTGGTAAATATGGGTATTCAGCTTATTTTCAGATTTCCTGAACAATTCGGGCCCATTATAGTCAATGGGGATTTTTTTCAAAACTCCTGGGGGGGCATTTGGGGAGGTAGAGTCCCCAAATTTGCAGTGTGGCTGCAAGGGACTCTCCTTAGATGGTCACCAAAGTTTGGTGAACTTTAGGACAGGGGGTCCAATTTTATGGGCCCACAAAGGGGTCTCCCCCATCCTCCAAGCTGTCCATCAGGTTCAAAGGTTCAGCGTTGCTGAGGACTGGTGGAAAGCAGCTATTCCAGGCAGGCCCCTCAAAGTCTGGGCTCTGCCTTCGTTTCTGGGTCACTTTGCATGATGTCCGTGCAAATGAGCTTCCAAACAGAGGGAAAGGGCTTAAATGCAAGAGAAATAAGGCACGGAAAACATTCCTTTTGGTGGCAAATGACATCCTTTGAGCAGTCCTTTATTGTGGTCACGAAAAATCTGATTCAAAGAGATGGTCACCATATGGGGAAACGAAGCCTCTAAGGGCAACCTTCTTTTGGAAAGCAGGTTTTCATGGGGAGGGGGTGGTGACATCGAAGCCGACTAAAGTCATGACCACAGGGACTGTCTGAAGGAGATTGCTCATCCATGCGGATGAAGAAATCACCTTTGGAAGCCTGGTGGATGGGTGTTGAAGCTGGCTCTTTTAGTTGTATTCCTCCGGACGGGACTGGGTGAGCCCTGTCTTTTAAGCTCAGAAGGGCCCCAACTATGGGGCCCTAACAAAACCAGTCAAAAAAAGAAAGAAAGGGGGCAGAAAGCACAGAGCCATGGCTCTGAGCAAAGGCCAATAGCCGAACCCCAAAAGCCAAATATCTACTCGTCTTTTTTTGGAATTGCCTATTCAGCTTCAGCTTATCCCCAGGTTTTTGCATTCAGTAAACCCTAAACCCGAAATTTACCCAAACAGCTAATTTTGGGTTTATTTTCAGTTCGGGTTTATCGATATGCACAACCCTACACTGGAAACATGTCATCGACTGGAATAATAGAATGCATAATCCTCTGAATCAGTACGTTCATATACTTTGTTCCTCTATGGCTAGTGGACATTAGATTACTGGTTTGGGTTTTTTGAAAAAAAGAATTCGTCCATATGCTTTCAATTGCTCAAAGTTGAAGCATAGGCTGTAACAAAAGGAAAATGGAATAAAAAAAGGAATATCTACACCCCTGAAGCGGCGGATACATTGTAACCAATTTTCAAATGCCAGTGCTGTCAAGGGATGCTCCTTTCATTTTTACTTAAACAAACCCATCCCTCAGTGACACGAAAAGAGCAAATAGCGGTTGATGCAGAGCAAATGCATTAGACAAACTCGCTCATGCAACCGCCATGTCTAAGTACCTCTGGAAGTCCAGGGGGGATTATTTCGCAGATGGCAAATTGTCTGACATGGATGCAAACTGACAAGGGTTTGCAACCTCCCGTTATTGCACCGAATCATTCTCCGTTTAATGTGGGGATTGGCGCAGACCCGGGAACTTCACTTTGGATTATTATTCATTGAAGGGCTACTGTCAGCTACGGGGCAGGAAGCACTTGCAGGAGTGCAAAATGCCCTTTAACAACTGCGGGAGATGATGAAATCAGGAGCTCGGGTGTCTTTGCTCGTTGGAGTGAAGAGACTAATCGGCCTCTGCCTGAACCTCCCAAACAAACAATGCCAGGAAAGGCTACCCGGAGTGCTCTATCAGCACTCTCTGTCTTTATATTTACCTAGGATGACCCCTAGTTTCCAATAGCCATAGCTGCTTAAATGTAATCCCTAATTTGTTCCTGTAATGTCCAGGCATGGCTTGGCAATGGGTGGGTGTCTAGGGTGGGGGTGGGGGTGGAATGGGAACTTGGGGTGGGTGCTGTTGGATAACAGTGTGATGATGATCTGGGAAAACCCAGAAGTGGTGTCACACCTCTCTAGCAATTGCCAGAAACCTTTTGATAAAATCATAGAGTTTCCAGAGATTCCTAGAGCGGATTGGGGAAATCTAGAAGTCATGTCATACCAGATTATTTTTCTCCCACCTGCTGCCCAGGGGTAGCTGATTCCCTGCCCCTGTAGCAAAATGCCAGCCCTACATAATGTTAATTCTAGAATGAGACTTAGGCTTAGGGTTGCCATGTTTTTGGGGTGGAGCCTGGGGAGTGAGGGGTTTGGAGAGGAGAGGGACTTCAATGCCATAGAGTCCAATTGCCAAAGCGTCCATTTTCTCCAGGTGAACTAATCTCTATTGGCTGGAGATCAGTTGTAATAGCAGGAGATCTCCAGCTAGTGCCTGGAGGCTGGGAGAACGAAATGGACACCACTGTACAAGTATCAACGGATTTGGAAATTAGTACAGGAGCGAAGCTGATTTAAACAAAGTGCAAAAATACTTTATAAGCTATCACATATATGACAACATATGACAAGTAATACACCAACCATACGAAAAACCATATATACACAATGTACAAAAGTAGTTTGTCAAAGTTGTCTCAATGATGAGTACATAATCTTCTCAATGAAGGCAGATGTCACGAAGCAAGATAGAGGCCATCAGTTTATGGAGGATACGGCCGTTTCAGATTCTTAGCTTATCAAGCAATTCTTCTTCAGTCCTTCATTCAATATCCTGCATATCTTTCTTTATCATAATGTAGGTTACTTCAATTGTCCCTCAAGGGGTACAGAGCAAAATCACGTCCCACGTGATGCCGAATTTTGCCGAATCCGAATTTTACCAAATTTATTTTTTTCAACAGCTCTAAGTTACAGAGTTGCAGTGGTGTCAAAACCAGCCCTGTTGCCACCATATCCACCCTTGGAGTTATGGTCTGCTATGTTAAGAGACAACATCAGGCAGTGCTCCCACTGCAATGAGAGGTCTGTTGTAAGTCCGCTCACTTCCTTACTGTGTCAGGGGAAGGCCTTCTTCCTTTCTCCTCCCTCTCTGTCAGGGGTGAGGCCTTTTTCCAGGGTTATTTTTGCCTCCCAACCCTTCCCTTTTGGGAGGCATGTCACCATGGCAAACCACACATCCTGCTCCTGTGAGGGTGCCTCAAATGAGGACAACTTCTTCATGGTGCAGGGGAGGAGGGTGGTGGCAGCTTCCACACAGTGTGTGTGTAAGCGGGGGGACTAAATCATTTGCCTAGGTGCCAAAAAACCTTCAGCCAGCCCTGGTACTATGTCAAAATGTACATGCAGTTGCTTATGTACCCATTAATCTGTTCTTCACCATTTCTTCTCACTCTTATTGACTATCATTGTTTCTTCCTTTTTAAGTTGAGTTATACCTTCAAGATAGAGTTGCCAGCTCCAGGTTGGAAATACCTGGAGATTTTGGGGCGGGGGAGCCTGGGGAGGGCGGGGTTTGGGCTGGGGTGGGACTTCAATGCTATAGAGTCCAATTGCCAAAGGGGCCATTTTCTCCAGGTGAACTGATCTCTATGGACTGGAAATCAATTGTAATAGCAGGAGATCACCAGTTAGTACCTGGAGGTTGGCAACCTACTTCAAGAGCCTTCACCTGGATGGCCCAATCTAGCCCAATCTTGTCAGATCTCAGAAGCTAAGCAGGGTCAGCCATGGTTAGTACTTGGATGGGAGAACAGCAAAGAAGTCCAGGGTAGCTATGCAGAGGCAGGAAATGGCAACCACCTCACTTTGTCTCTTGCCTTGAAAATCCTATGGGGGTTGCCATAAGTCAGCTGTGACTTGGCGGATCTTTCCACCACTGTACCTTCAAGGGGCAGAGTCTATCTTGTACAGTGATGGTGTTATATAAATGCTACTCCCGTTAAGCTAGAAGATGACCAATAGTCCAGTTAGCCCAAATGCCCATTAAGTAGAGAGGTCAAATCTGTGGTCATTTATGCATAGGTACTTTCACTCATATTCACACACACACCCATCTGTCTCGGTTGTTCCTTGGAGTTATGCATGAGTTTTCCGTCCATTAGAGATGACCTCGTTGCCAGTTCTCACAAATCCTGGGACTTCCAGTCCCTCTGTTAACCCAATTCTTCCCTCTCCTGAGCTCAGCCCGGGTGAAATCCCCTTGCATAAGGCAAAGTGCGGGACACGCAAGCTTAGTTTCACTCACAGCCAATTATAAAGCAGCATGTCCAGAGGTGGAGATTCAAATATTTCCTGCTTCCTCTGAGCTCTTTCTGAGCAGAAAAAAGGCTTTTAGAACTGAGGCTTGGATTTCTCCCCCCTTCTTTTCAGATTGCTCCGTTTTGTTTTATGTTCTTAAAATGCTTTTTTATGCAGCAATTGGGGTTTTTTGGGGGGAAGGAACTTTTCTCTCATTACAGCCAATTACGAAGCAGCATTTCAAGGGGCAGGAATTCAAATACTTCCTTATTTGAACTTGTAGACTACTGGCGCATAGACTCCCAGAAGGAAAGGGTGGGTCCAGCGAGCAACGAACCTCAGGTAAAGCTCCCATGCATAAATGACCTGTGACTTCCTACATGCAAATCAGGGATCTCTTTCCACAGAGCTGTCATGCCTCCATTCTAAGCTGTTGAAGAGAGGAAGGATAGGTAGAGGTGGCCATGCAGTCACTGGCTACTGAATTGCCATTTCTGCTGGAAGTGGGAATAATTAACGTTTATTATCAACGTGGCATCTCTGAGCTGAGATAACTTTTGTCGGCTCACTAAGATCCCAGAAGAGCAATGAAGTGTACTCAGAGTACAATCGATTCATTTATAACCACCTTTGTTCAAAAAATTATAACCTCATTAAAATGGAACAAGGAGGAAAAGATGACATACTAATTTTAATACAGAGATAGGGAGAAGGAAATTGATCTTTGCTTGAGTTTTTAAAAGGCAACATTTAAAAGGTGTGTTCGGAGGGTATAGGTCTCTCTCGCTGCCCTGGCTTTAGAAAAATTCTGCTGAATAGAAACTGTGAGGAGCCAAGGGGTCAAGATTGACATGGTATTCATATTAATATATTCCGGGAACATATTATCATGTAGGTGAACTGTAATTTTGGTATTGTAAATGTTAAGATTGACAATGAGGAAATTGAAATTGTTCAAGACTTTCTATTCCTTGGCTCCATCATCAACCAAAAGGGAGACTGCAGCCAAGAAATCAGAAGGAGACTGGGAAGGGCAGCCATGAAGGAGCTAGAAAAGATTCTTAAGTGTAAGGATATGTCACCGGCAACCACAATCAAGTTAATTCATGCCATCATATTCCCTATTACTATGTATGGGTGTTAAAGCTGGACAATGAAGAAAGCTGCTAGGAAGAAAGTAGATTCCTTTGAAATGTGGTGTTGGAGGAGAGTGTTACGGATACCGTGGACTGCCAAACAAATCAGGGGGTTATAGATCAAATCAAGCCTGAACTGACCAGAAGCTTAAATGACTAAACTGAGGGTGTCGTACTTTGGTCACATTATGAGAAGACAAGAGTCACTGGAAAAAACAATCATGCTAGGAAAAGTGGAAGGCAGCAGGAAAAGAGGAAGACCCAACAAGAGATGGATTGGCTCTATAAAGGAAGCCACGGCCCTCAATTTGCAAGATCTGAGCAAGGCTGATAAGGATAGGATGTTTTGGAGGACATTGATTCATAGAGTCGCCATGAGTCGGAAGTGACTTGACAGCCCTTAACACACACAAGTGTTAGGAGTTGCCACCCAATGAAATTTTGAGGTGGATTTGAGGTTCCGGTTCAGGAATTACTAGCAGAGCTCTCTGAATTTTGCTAAGCTTTGGGACGATTCTAAGCTCAGTAGAAGAGCACATGCTTTGTGCACCAAAGGATATGCATGGGGTCCTCAGCATCTTTGCAAAGTGTATGTTAGCAACTGAGAAAGGGCAATAGAAACTGGTCACAGATTAACAGCAACAGAGAATTTTAGAGTCATGGAAAATCAGACAGGGGAAAAAACAGAACAGCCGATTTGATGGCAACATTCTCTAGAACCACTTTTACAGCTGTATGTCTGAGTGATAGTAACTGCATTGTTCAGTACCTGGGGAGGTAGTTGTGATTTTCCTGCATTGTGCAGCGGGTTGGACTAGATGACCCCGGTGGTCCCTTCCAACTCTATGATTTCATGATTCTATGCACTACATTTGACCAAGGTGCATCAACACAGGAGCCAGAGTCACCTCTTCTCTTCCCATTTTGGAGGAAATGGGCAAGCCAGGGCAGCAAGCAGTGCCAGGATAAGAAGAGGGGCATGTAGAGAGCCAGCATGGTTAAGAACAGTGACTCTACTCAGGAGAACCGGGTTTGATTCCACACTTCTTCACATGAGCGGCAGACTCTAATCTGGTGAACCGGGTTGGTTTCCCCACTCCTACACGTGAAGCCTGCTGGGTGACCTTGGGCTAGTTGTAGTTCTTTCAGAACTGTTGCAGCCCCACCTACCTTACAGGATATCTGTTGTGGGGAGGGGAAGAGAAGGTGATTGTAAGCCGGTTGGATTCTCCTTCAAAAATAGAGAAAATCAGCATATAAACACCAACTCTTCTTTTTCTACAATGGTCTAGAAAATGGACAAATGGACAGTGCTCAAGGCATCAACTCTCCTTTGGAAACAAAAACCCATTAATAATCCTAGAGGCACCTGGTTGGCCACTGTGTGAACAGACTGAAGGACTTGATGGACCTTGGTCCGATCCAGTATGGCCTTTCTTATGTTCTTAATTTGGTACTATGGAATCTAGGGAGAAAGTCAGAAGAGGAGAATTTGGGAAGCATCCTTACTCCAGGGTAGTGACCTCAAAACCCATTGCATGGTGTATAAAGGCGATTTTTTAAAACTCCAAACCATAATAGGGATAATGACCTTTTGCTGGCTTTGATGGTTTCTTTTCTCCCTGCGGTTGGTCCCAAGATTTATCCTGGCCTTTGTTCTGAGGTACATTCCTGGCTCCCCGGAGGCTGCTCGGTTGCCACTGTGCGCTGTCTATTTAGAAACACCCGCTGCTAGCTTGTTGTCCTGTTAGCAGTCAGAAATATTCCTTTGTGAAGCACTGGGAGAAAAAATTATGGTTGCTTGTAGCCAGCGAGATTTTAATTCATCGCGCAAAGACAAAAATTTACAGCCGGCCTGATTTCTCCGAGTGAATGTCACTTGCAGAGACTTAAGACCTTGGCTGACATTAGGTAGCTTTTGTGTGCGGCTGACCACATTTATGGCCCATGATCTCTTTTTTATGTTATTTGCTCTATAAATGTTTTCGGTTCCGGCATGAAGACTTGAGCTCCTGCCATTGTTCATTCTGTGACAGTCTGAAACACTCGTATCCAGCGTTGTCATGAAGTCCGTTAAAAGCTGCTTATTGCTGCTTCCAAAGCCTTGAAAAGCTAGTAATGCTAGAGCTGTATGTGTGCAGTGTGTAGGGTTGCCAGCTCCAGGTTGGGAAATACCTGGAGATTTTGGGGGTGGAGTCTGAGGAGGGCGGGGTTTGGGGAGGGGAAGGACTTCAGTGCCATAGAGTCCAATTGCCAAAGCGGCCATTTTCTCCAGCTGAATTGATGTCTGTCGGCTGGAGATCAGTTGTAACAGCGGGAGATCTCCAGCTAGTACCTGGAGGTTGGCCACACTACATGTCAGTGAAATCATTATTGCATCTCTGGGGGGAAACCCAACCGTGACATAGGATAGCTCTAGGAATCACTGGAAACTCTACGCTTACTATAGAGTTTCCAGCAATTCCTAGAGCTACTCTGCAACACTTCCAGGTTTTTCCTAGAAGTAACGTAGCTGGAGATCTACGTGACATCACTGTTTATATTTTATATTTCTTTTTATATTTCTCTCAGAGCAGTGGCGGGGGTGGGGAGCAAAGAGGGCTGCTTGCCATATTGGGAGGCTTGGCAGTCTTACATGTAGCCGGATAAGGTAGGAGCAGAGTCATGTGTAGCTTCCCATTAAGTTCAATTGCATATTCTAACGTCTACCCCATGACTGCAAACATGCAGAGACAATTCTCTGTGTAGGTATCATGGCTAATATGAACTAGGGTTGCCAGCTCCAGATTGGGAAATAGCTGGAGATTTTGGGGTGGAGCCTAAGGAAGGCAGGGTTTGGGGAAGGGAGGGACTTCAATGCCATAGAGTCCAAATGCCAAAGCGGCCATTTTCTCCAGCTGAACTAACCTCTATTGGCTGGAGATCAGTTGTAATAGCGGGAGATCTCCAGCTACTACCTGGAGGTTGGCAACCCAAGTTTGAAAATACCTGGCGATTTTGGGGGTGGAGGGTGGTGTTTGGGGAGGGAAGGGACCTCAGCAGGGTATATTACCATAGAGTCCTTCCTTCATGGAGGAGAGGGCTATTCATGGTTACTAGTCAAAATGGATACTAGTCATGATGAATACCTATTCTCTCCAGGATCAGAGGAGCATGCCTATTATATTAGGTGCTGTGGAACACAGGCAGGACAATGCTGCTGCAGTCGTCTTGTTTGGGGGCTTCCTAGAGGCACCTGGCTGGCCACTGTGTGGAAAGACTGCTGGACTTGATGGACCTTGGTCTGATCCAGCATGACCTTTCTTATGTTCTTAAAACACCCATGTCTCCAGGGGAACCGATCTTGGTCACCTGGAGATCAACTGCAATAGCAGGAGATCTCCAGGCACTACCTGGAGGCTGGCAACCCTACTATGAACCTGTATTCTTAAAACAAGATATCAAATGCAGGGTGTGTGTGTTAAATCCAGATCCTGTCACCCAGTGCTTGGCCTGTGCAATAAAGGAGCCGGTTACTTCCTGAAGAACTCCTGGCTGCTAACCTCCTGTGTACCAGGACACCATGTTTGAGGTGATCACCAGAGAAAGGCCAGTCTTTCTGGAAGGGCCCAATAGTAGCTACAGAAAACATCTGAACATTGTATCAATTCAGGTCCAGCCTAGATTTATAAAACCACTGCCTCAAGGCTAGGCCTTTCATAGGGTTACCAATTTTGGACTGGGGAATTTCTGGAGATTGCATGAAGCTGTCTTATACTGAATCAGACCCTTGGTCCATCAAAGTACCTATTGTCAGACTGGCAGCAGCTCTCCAGGGTCTCAGGCTGAAGTCTTCCTCATCACCTACTTGCCTAGTCCCTTTAACTGGAGATGCCAGGGATTGAACCTGGGGCCTTCTGCATGCCAAGCAGATGCTCTACCACTGAGCTACAGCCCCTCCTCCTGGAGAGGGTGGGATTTGGGCCGGGGAGGGACTTTAGCGGCATATAATTCCATATTGCCCACCCTCCAAAACAGCCATTTTCGCCCAGGGAACTGATCTCTCTAGACTAGAGATCAGTTGTAATTCCGGGAGAACTAAAATGATATTAAAATGCAGCAGGAGACCAGGTACACTTGCTATAGTTTCTTTGAGTACTGGTGGGGTAAACATATCACAAATCATTAACAGGATGCTCGTGTTGAAAACAGCGCGACTCAAAATTCATGAAGATCATGGCCACAGCATCTTGAAAACCTATTCCACGTGTGCTACAAAAAACTAATTTCAAGTCCACCACCGACTTCTCTTCCCTGCCAAAACCTGTGGCTCCCTGAAGCAGTCTGTCACGGAAGTCTGTTGTAGAAAATCTTTGGCACTTTATCGGTTTCAATCAACATCAGGTATTCAACAATCTTGCAAGATAGTCAGACTATACCCCCCCCTCCCTTACAGAAAACAGAAAGGCATTACAAAGTGTCCCGGGCGCTCATTTCGTTTCATTATACTCTCATGTAAAAATGTTAAAGGTGCCTGAGAATGAGACCCAGCACTGGTAACAACACGGAGAGCTCTGTGAACACAAACCATCTGCCTTTCCCACCTGGGGACGGATCATTTCCTTCAAGAAGTGAATGAAAGTCAAGCATCTGTGCTTAGCCCCTTATTGCTGCCAGCAGCCTTTGATACCATTTAAACAAAAGACTTTAATGGCCTGCCACAAACCTGTCTTCAATTAATTCTCCTGTTGGCAGAAACACCAGGGAAATTTCAGCAGCGATTCGAGCGCTTGCCAATTCCTTCTGGTCTGCACGTTGGGTCCATGCAACAGTTCGCGGCCATTTGCATGGCAATCGCTTCGGGGAATTGCCTGGCAGCAGAGCGATTAGCTCCTGCAAGCTTCCACATGCGCCGAATCAAACCATCATCTCATTGGCTGCTCATGCCTAGGTAAGAAGAATCAGGATGGTGGGAATTAGTCCAATGAGGTTGTACAAGCAACAGAATGGTTGCCTGGTGCCTTCCTGCTCGATATTGGTAAAACAGGGGTTCCCAACCATGTTGAGCCTGCTGGAACATTTGAAAAAGGGTAGTGGGCATCACCGCAAAATGATTACCATGAAAGACAGGGTCAACCACAAAATGGCTGCCAAAATGGGTACCATGAGAGAAAAGACTAGTCACAAAATGGTTGCCATGGTGGACAATAACAAAAGGTTGTGCTCCCCCTCAATTTCTGTTAAAATTCCAGATAGCTAGGGTTGCCAGGTCCGGGTTAGGAAATACCTGGAGATTTTGGGGGTGAAGCCTGAGGAGGATGGGGTTTGGAGAAGGGAGGGACTTCAGTTCCATAGAGTCCAAATGCCAAAGCCAGGGGAACTGATCTCTATCGACCTGAGATCAGTTGTAATAGCAGGAGATCTCCAGCCACCACCTGGAGGTTGACTATCCTGCAGATAGCGCCCTTAAAACTTTATATAATAACAGTAAGCCGGTTGTGATGGCTACAGGGTTAAAAGTCAACTCTGAGACTGAGAACCTCCACTCTCTGGTATTCTATGTGCTAGGGTAAACTGAGTCCACACTGAGTATATTTTGTGTGTGTGTGTGTTAAGTGCAGTCAAGTCGCTTCCGACTAGGGTTGCCAACTGCCAGGTAGTTGCAGGAGATCTTCTGCTAATTCAACTGATCTCCAGCCAATAGAGATCAGATCACCTGGAGAAAAATGGCTGCTTTGGCAATTAAACTCTATGGCATTGAAGTCCCTCCCCTCCCCAAACCCTGCCCTCTTCAGGCTCCACCCCAAAAATCTCCCGCCCATCGTGAAGAGGGACCTGGCAACCCTACTTCTGACTCATGGTGACCCTATGAATCAATGTCCTCCAAAATGTCCTATCTTTGACAGCCTTGCTCAGGTCTTGCAAATTGAGGGCTGCATCTTCCTTTATAGAGTCAATCCATCTCTTGTTGGGTCTTCCTCTTTTCCTGCTGCCCTCAACTTTTCCTAGCATGACAATCTTTTCTAGTGACTCTTGCCTTCTCATAATGTGACCAAAATACGATAGCCTCAGTTTAGTCATTATGAATAGATTCAACAACATCTGAGTATTTTACTGAATAACCTGAAGACACTGTACTGAGAAGTACTGTGCCTGTAACCATTTAAGATTTGAACTGCTCATAACCAACTAAGCTTTGTGCCTCTCTTGAAGAAAAACAATCAATCTAACTACCTCTCTGTAAAAAATAAACTTCAATTTATATTATTATAAAATTAGCTTCAGTCTCTAAGCCTCTCAATTTCACCTGGGGGGAGGAAAGGGAAGCTTTCTACTCACACAAACAAAGGTGTCGGACTATGGGGTTTAAAAACTATTAAAAGCCCTCTCAGTTATTATTATTGTTGGTAACAACGGGGAAATTTGTGAGGGTTCAAAAGGGAACAAAGAACCCTCACACCAGTCAAAGGAGGGAGGAGAGAAAAAGGAAGGGAAAGAAACAAGGAATACCCAGGACAAAGGAAGAAATGGGGGATAATGAATGGGCTTAGACTGGAGTAACTCTCCTTAGGAATGCATTGAGAGAGTACTCCATACCCAATTCTCCGTGTGTGGAACTGTGGTCTTTTTCTACTTGGCAAGTTGGCAGTAATAGCTGATGTTTCAGAAAATAGTGCTCCTAGGATGTTAACTGCTGGGTCTGCTTCTTTTGATACATGCTGGTTTTCTAGCTCATCACACTCCTTTTTCCCCCAGATTAAAAAAATGCCAGCAAGTTTGATCTCATGCTTGATGCAAAATTAACATTAAGAAGGAACAGTAGTACTTACACATTCTCAGAGAAGCTCAAAATTAAATGACGCTCAAAAGGAAGCAATCGCTCCCATCCACGCCCAGTAATTATTGTTCCCTCATGTATCCTTCCAGTGGATTACAAAGATTTCAGCTTCATGTTCTGGGGATAAAAAGAGTCTAAAGATTATCTTGCTCAGCTCTGCACTGCAAGGCAGGGTAGGGTAGCATACATGCCAACTGTAGAGGGCCCATGTCTCAGCGATGGTGGAAAATACCATCAAGTTGCAGGTAACTAATGAAAACCTGGTAGGGTTTTCAAGGCAAGAGATGAGCAGGGATGGTTTATCATTGCCTGCCTCTGTTTAGAAATCCTGGACTTTCTTGTTGGTCTTCCATCCAAGACTAACCAGGGCCAGCCCTGCTTAGCTTCCCTGCTTAGCTAGTTCGGCCATCCAGATCAGGGCAGCTCAGTGATAAGGTTGGCTATAAGGATCAGTAAATAGGTGATGTGAAAGACATATATCCCCGAGACCCTGGAGAGTTTCTTCCAGGGGAGACATTAATGGCCTTGAGAGACCAATGGTCTGACTTGGGATAAGGCAGCTTCATTGAATGGGGAAGGATGATGAGTCAGTGGTAGAACATCTGCTTTCCGTGCAGAAGGTCCCGGGTTCAATCCTCAGCACCTCCAGTTAAAAGGATCAGGAATGAGATGATGCGAAAGATCTCAACCTGAGACCCCAGTGAACCACTGCCAGTCTTGCTAGACAATATTGCCCTCGAAGGACCAATCATCTGACTGAGAACCAGTGTGGTGTAGTGGTTAAGAGTGGTAGACTCTAATCTGGTGAACCAGGTTGGATTCCCCACTCCTCCACATGAGCGGTGGACTCTAATCTTGAGGACCGGGTTTGTTTCTCCACTCCTACACATGAAGCCAGCAGGGTGACCTTGGGCTAGTCACAGTTCTCTTAGAGCTCTTTCAGCCCCACCTGTTGTGGGGAGAGGAAGAGAAGGAGATTGTGAGCCAGTTTGATTCTCCTTAAATGGTAGAGAAAATCAGCATATAAAAACCAACTCTTCTATGGAGAAGCCAGTTTCATGTATTTCTATAAACCACAGGTTAATCACCATAATTCCCTCAGTCATTACACACCATAAGGGGCTGAAGTATTTTTCTGTCTATCTCTAGAAAGGCTATGGAACCACCCAAAAAATTATCTTGAAATAAATACCTTTTTTTCATCAATCTACACCCATATAGTCTCTTTCAAAAGCCCAGGTTTAAGCTGCTGTTTACTTAACTTTTAAGCAGCTGTTAACTCTTAAGCAGCTGTTTACTCAAGCCAAAAAAAAAAGAAGAGAGAGAGAGAGAGAAAGACCCACTTCCTATTCGAGGACCTCCCCTCCTGCATTCCACTTCCTAGCTCACGGCTGTCCGTGATCACTGCGACATCAAAGCTGATCAGCCAATGTCCTTTGGAACTGGTAGGATGGCCAAAGAGGTTAAGAAGAATGCTGCAAGAGTGAAGAGGTCATAGGATGAGAAGGGGGGAAAGAGGCCATGCTGAACTCACCTGAAGGACACAAGTTTTTGCTTTTCAGACAGGGAGGTCATTAATACTGGCATTTTCTTCACACTGGATTCCATCTCCCTATATATTATTAAGCCTTTCCTTCAACAGAGCCCATAGTGACATATATGGGCCTCTTCTAGGGTTGCCAGCCTCCTGCTGTTACAACTGATCTCCAGCCGACAGAGATTGTCATCATCATCATCATTAACCGTTAATAGGCATAGTTCAAAAGACATACAGAGTCTCACGATCAAAATCAAATCACACCAACCCAAGATGAACAAACCAGGGCCCCTATCAGGCTCAGAAATATACAGAATATATAAAATACAAATAAATACGAAATATATAATAAATATACCCCATGATTGAAATTAAGCAAAAGGTTAAAATAATCTGCCCATCCAGCCGGACTGTGATATAATACAATAAACAATAATAGTCATAATCATTGACCATTCACTAGATAAACCACAATCACAACAGCAACTTAAAATATTAGACAGGCTTCAATAACGTTACCAAACTTTTTGCAACCAAAGCAGTTGTTTCAGGCTTAGCATCAGACAACAGAGGAAATAACATTCGACTTTTATTATTGACTATTTCGATATCAAACAGATCTAATAGACAGTCATTACGAGGGCCCTCACCCAAGCGACATTCCAATATAATATGCATAAGCGAATCTGGAGATCCTGAACCACAGGGGCAGAGTCTCTCCTGATACGGAATGTGACTAAATCTACCTAATAGGACCTTTGATGGAAAGGCATTCATACGAGCTAAGAAAAAAGCTCTTCTTTGGTGTGGATCAACAAAATTATGAAAACAATGAGCCATAGAGCTTAACTGGCTAGAAATGCAAAAAAAAAAAAAAAAAAAGCAGGTGAACATATATACGCCTTAGTAGGGAAAAGGGTTTGCAGCTCATGATCCAGAAGCCTTTGCTTGATTACTCGAAAAGCGGATCTTTCATCAGAAAGTAATAAAGAGTCAAAATCAATTCCAATACAAGCCAACTTCTGAAGAATAGCTTGGGACCATTGCGGGCTATAAGGATCACTTTTCAAATAGGTTAGAAGACTGTCAGGTATAGATCTAAAATGGATTTTAATCCAATATTTAAAAGTGGCAATCCAAGCCTTGGTATGAATACAGATTTGGCCTAACTCTGCACAAGTAGCTAGGTAGGAAATGCATTTGGGGCAACAGAGATCGGTTCACCTGGAGAAAATGGCTGCTTTGGCAATTGGACTCTATGGCATTGAAGTCCTTCCCCTCTCCAAACCCTGCCCTCCTCAGGCTCTGCCCCCAAAATGTCCAGGTATTTCCCAACCCGGAGCCGGCAGTCCTAGCCTCTTCTCCCACTATTTCTCTTCACAACACTTTGTGAGGGAGATTGCTGGGAGAAGATGGCTAGAACAAGATCAGCTCCACGGCTGAGTGATGATTTGAACCTGGGTCTCCCAGAGTCTAGTCTGACACCCTAACCATTACACCACTCAACCATAAAACACCCAAACAACCTCCCCCCACAAAAAAAAAAAAGATTGTGGCAAAAATAACATGTATTTATTTCAATGGGGGGGGGAGCAACATGAACAAAAAAGTCGAGTGTAACAATGAAGACTCACATGTTTGTTTTTCACAAAGGAGAAATGGAATTGAAATGGGAATGTCCTTCTCAGACCGCGCAGAGTTCAAAATCTTGTCTCGCCTCAAGATCTACATGGGCAGCAAAAACAAGGAAAGCTTTCAGGGACCCCGCTGAGATCTCATATGGGTCTGGAGGGCTGCCTTCCACCTGGTGAGGCACATGTTGTATGGGGCTGCTCTCATTATTTATGCATCGAGCAGGTGTTCGGCACTCTCCGAAATAGAAAGCGATTCGCAGGGGTGACGATTTATGCAGCCGAAAGCGGGACCTCAAAAAGAAAAGGCAGCAGTTCTCACAAGATCGGCTGTCTCTGACAAAGTGCAAAAGGGCCTCGCTCTTACCCAGACACTGGTTCCAGGAAGGAACAAGTTCTCTTTCTTTTAGAGAACATCAGGCTTCTTACTTCCTTTCAGCTTCTCTTCCAACCTGTGCCTTGCTCTCTGCTACCGACATTGGCGCAGCCACACAGTTAGGGTTGCCAGGTCCCTCTTCGCCACCAGCAGGTTTTGGGGTGGAGCCTGAGGAGGGTGGGGTTTGGGGAGGGGAGGGACTTCAATGCCATAGAGTCCAATTGCCAAAGCAGCCATTTTCTCCAGGGGAACTGATCTCTATGGGCTGGAGATCAGTTGTAATAGCAGGGATCTCCAGCTAGTACCTGGAGGTTGGCAACCTTACTTCAAGAGCCTTCACCTGGAAGGCCCAATCTAGCCCAACCTTGTCAGATCTCAGAAGCTAAGCAGGGTCAGCCCTGGTTAGTACAGGGATGGGAGACCAGCAAAGAAGTCCAGGGTAGCTATGCAGAGGCAGGCAATGGCAAGCCACCTCTGTTGGTCTCTTGCTTTGAAAATCAGTTGTAATAGCAA
Organism: Euleptes europaea; assembly: GCF_029931775.1. Classification (NCBI taxonomy): domain Eukaryota; kingdom Metazoa; phylum Chordata; class Lepidosauria; order Squamata; family Sphaerodactylidae; genus Euleptes; species Euleptes europaea. The sequence continues at coordinate 11,336,827 of NC_079323.1, forward strand.
GATATCTCCAGCTAGTACCTGGAGGTTGGCAACCCTACACACAGTCTTTGACCTCACCAGTAATTGGGGGGGGGGGTCTTGTAGGGGAGATGGAGAAGTCATTCCGACTTCCAACATTTCTCTCCTCTCCCCCTCCTTCCTCTCTCCTTTCATTCCCGGCAGGTCTATAAGCATCGTTTTAATAAAACATGAGAGACCATTCAGAACTCTTCTTTTGTGACAGTCCTGGAGAAACACGTGCAGGTTTCCCGGAAACCCTCCGGGGACTGTTGGGCAACTGACACAGGAAGGCGGAATCAAGGATTTCACAAGGGCACAGTTGGAACCGTGTTTCCAGAGACGTGTGCCGCGGAAGTGATTTTGGCTGTTTCAGAGGCATCTGAGCGACGGAGACAACAATCGTCCCCTTGTTCCAAAGGTCAGTTGCACTGACAGGGTATGCCACCGCCCACACATAATAGGCCTATATTCCCCCCACGGTGGTTATATTTGCCTCCAAATGTCAGCATTTTGTATTCCTTGGAACTGGAAATGCATTTGGTATTATATGTGAAGGTTTACAGCTACCTACACTCATGGCATTCAAAAGAAGAACGAGGCCTTGTTTGTACAGGCTTCCAGTTCATGTGAAACCATGACGCTGATTCTAGACAATTGGAATGGCTCTAAATTGAGCAATGTGCAAAACTGGATCCACTATTGCTAGCAGTGACAAAAATGTATCAGGCTTTCCAACGTTTCACAAAGGAAAAAAGGGCCACACTTTTGTTCTTGTGTGTTCCCACTTGCATCTCACCCCCTTGTATTACCAACTTCTTCTCCTCCTCCTCCTTCTTCTGAACCCAGCTCTGCAGCTGAACCTTGGAACAGCCATTTGAGCTGCAGCAAAGAGCTGGTTAGCTCCTTGCCATAGGGTTGCCAACCTCCAGGTGTGGCCTAGGGATTCCAGCCTCGAGGTAGGACCTGGGGATCCCCCGGAATTACAGCTCATCTCCAGACTACAGAGGTTAGTTCCCCTGGAGAAGATGGATGCTTTGGAGGGTGGACTGTAGGGCACTGTACCCCGTTGAGGTCCCTGTCCTCCCCAGGCTCCATCCCCAAATTTCCAGGAGCTTCCCAACTTGGATCTGACAATCCTACCTCTCTATCCCCCTCTGGTGGCCAGGAGAGACCTGCAACCCTAGTGTGACCTGAAGTTCTCCCAGAATAACAACTGATCTCCAGTCTCTCTAGTTAAATCTCTCAGAGAGGAAGGGAGGCGTCCTACCACTGTTCTTCTGGTGCAGACTTTCCCCACTCTACTTTCCCCATACGGGTTGGTGGCATGTTCCCCAAACAAAGCAATGGGCACCACTTTCCACTCCAATCAAGAATGAATCAAAATCTGATTTCATAATATGTAGCATGTACATTTATAGCAGTTTCTCATATACACTTTTCCACATTACGTTCATACTAGATACCATGAATTTCACAGCAAACATGATCAATAGTCAAGCATACCTTGTTCATAAGCCATGATTGCCTGCGAGCCGAATGACTTATCTGAATAACTGATCTGTTTGCCTGTCCATCGACAACTTTGAATAGCTATTGAACAGCTTTACAACTACACAGGATCTGTGGTGATAGAGTTTGATTCCCTTGAGTTGCAGATAGTTTCAGGTGGGGAGCCATGTTGGTGTGAGGTAGAAGAGCAAGACTCGATTCCAGTAGCACCTTACAGACCAACAAAATGTCCAAGGTATAAGCTCTGACTCTTGAAAGCCTATACCCTGGAAATCTTGAGAGCTAGCATTGTGTAGTGGTTAAGGGTGGTGGTATGGAGCGGTGGACTCTGATCTGGAGTCTTCCCCCGCTCCTCCACATGAGCGGAGGAGGCTAATCTGGTGAACTGGATTTGTTTCGCCACTCCACACAAAGCCAACTGGATGACCTTGGGCTAGTCACAGCTCTCTTAGAGCTCTCTCAGTTCCACCTACCTCACAGGGTGTCTGTTGTGGGGAGGGTAAGGGAAGGTGATTGTAAGCTGGTTTGATTCTTCCTTAAGTGGTAGAGAAAGTCGGCATGTAAAAACCAACTCTTCTTCTTTTTAGTCTCTGCTCTTGAATTGCAAAGATTCTGTACCAGCATAGTAGGTACATAAGATAGATTCATGGGTGGTTGGGTTAAGTCATTACATGGCATGAGGAAGAAACCACATGCCTTCTATAAAGTGGCCCAGAAATGTATACATGCCAATAATGTTGATAACATGGACAAACACCAAATGGCAAGACTTCTTTAAAGATGGATTATTTATAATCACTGTTTGACTGATTGATTTGCTCACTGATGTTGAGGGCAACCTACAGACCTCATACTACAGGTTAGGATTGAACTTGGAAACCTTGGAAGGTGGATTTTGCGCAATCCTAGAATCTTCAAATATAAAAACATGAGTTGAAACGTAACTCAGGTCATCGGCTGTTACACCTCAAGCCGAGGCAGTGCTTCAAATACCAAGCAGATAATGTGATCCGTAAAGCAGCAAAAACCATCCTACTGCACACCAGAGACCAGAACACACGAAATTTCCAGCACTTCGCTGAACAAGAAGTGGAGCAAATTCATCCTCGGTTGCAACGGTGTCGACGTCCCTACTCTTACACGAGTGATGAATTTGCCCCCCTCCCAAATGTCTGACCATTAAACTGAAAGGTTACTACAAGATGAAAAATGGCCCGTGATTCTGAAAGCTACTTCTGATGGCAGAGTAAGAGAGAGACAGATTTATACCGCCTCTGCAAAGCAGATCTTATTATAGATCAGTTTAATTAATGAACAGTTCCTTAGCTCATCGTATTGTGTCCATTGCACCAATTACGAATATAAATGTTGGTTTGTGTTACACCCTAGATAGCAGATGCAAAGAATATTGTAGGCAAATCTTCACATACGTGAACAAAGGTTCCATTTTTCTCTCTCCTTCCATTTATGGGACTGCAGTGGTTATCTGATGTGCCCTTTTAGGGATGAGTAGATGTTCCTTCTGTGATTTCTTTTTTTTTTTTCAGTAGGTTTTGTTCTCTGGTTTTTTGCCATAGGCTCCATAGGTTCCTTTGCACAGTGTCCACTTTGTATGTGCAATGGAAGTGGTATTTACTAGGGTTGCTAATTCTGGGTTGGGAAATTCCTGGAGATTTAGGGGAGGCGCTTGGGAAGGAAAAGGTTTGGGAAGGGGAGGGACCTCAGCAGGGATGTGATGCCATAGAGACCGCCCTCCAAAGCAGCCGTTTTCTCCAGGGGAACTGCTGTCTGCAGTCTAACCTGCGGTAATTCTGGGTGATCTCCTGGCCCTTCCTGGAGGTTGGCAACCATATGTGATGCCAATCCCATGGTTCTAGGCTCCTACCCATCCCAGCTGGAAATTGACATCACTGGGCTAGAAGTGGTATATTGCCAAGAAGAACAGAGAGATGCTAAACTAACTCACAACCTACTGCTACTACAGAGGCAGAATGAGGATGCAGTGGGAAGGGAGATTCCTGATATGGAGCGCATCAACTGGGGTAAAGGATACCTCTTCAGCCTTCTGCAGTTGTTATATGGTACCCAACCCAGGGTCGTGCTCTAGCAGGAGGATAGGAAGGTTTGGAAAGATGCTGCCTACCTCTGAGCACCTACAGAGTGAAATTCTGACACTTTGCAGAACCTCACTTCATGTCCCCTACTCTCTTTGAATTTGTCTTTGATAAAAAAAATGTTTGTTTTTTGTTTGTTTTTTTGAGAAACGGACTTCAAAGATTGTTGGATTTCAGGGAGAAATTGGGTAAAGAGGAATTAAGAGAATTTCTCTTAACAATGCTACGTAGAATGTATTTATAATGTTCATTTAACAAAAACAGTTTGTGCCTTTTATAAGGAAACAGAACGTGGCACGAAAATAAAGGATCTTGGGTTTGATTCGCAGAAGAGGGAACCTGAAAGGGGCTGAGTGAAACAGAGACCACGATCAGCTGCATTTCATGATATTTTGAAATTTCCTCCCCTCAACTGTACTCAATATCTGTACTACCCATAATAGAGACAGCCAAGGGCTTAGTCGCTAAAAATAAACCAGAAAGGAGGAGGCATTCTTGTCTAGTACCTGGAACACTCCAACAAAGGCAGAAGGGATGGAATTTCCACATTCCCAGCCCTAATCAATATGTACGTATCTTAATTTGCCACAACATGATGTCACAATTAGCATGTCGGCCAGGCTTATATTTCTCCTCCGCTCTCAGGCTATCCAGCCGCTTACACGGCTTCTAATTTTGTACATCTCAATCGTATCCTCCCCGGTATTGGTGCTCACGGTCTTGTAAAACAATCACGGTCTAGATCTCAATTCCAGCTGTTCAGCATTGCCTCCGAACTGGGCTTGGACAATTGTGGGAAACAATAGCAATGCATGTGGCAGGGTGCTGTCCTTGGAGCAGCGACTTTATGCTCTTTCTCTGGTGCCAAAGTTCTGTTAAAGTCGCCGTTGTATGGTGCCGAGGTTAATCCGTAACTGAAGGGGGAGAAAAGATTGTTTTCAGCATCGGCAAGTTTACAGTTGCTTCGGTTTCAGAAAAGGCAAATGGGGGCAGGGATTGGTTTGCCAATAAATAGAGTTGCCAACCTCCAGGTACTAGCTGGAGATCTCCTGCTTTTATAACTGCTCTCCAGCCGATAGAGATCAGTTCCCCTGGAGAAAACGGCCACTTTGTCAATTGGCCTCTATGGCATTGAAGTCCCTCCCCTCCCCAAATCTCGCCCTCCGCAGGCTCTGCCCCAAAAATCTCCCGCCAATGGCAAAGAGGGACCTGGCAACCCTACCAATAAACCCCCAAGGCCCACTGGACCCAGGGCAGTAACGTTTGGCAAAGCTGTGTTAAAACTGAGTTCCAAATATAGGCCTTTTAGGCATGGCTGTTTCCCTCGCGGTTGCTTCTCCAACGACTTTGGGTCTTTGTTTGGGTTATGCATGCTGTTGCCAACAGTCAGAGGTCGCCTTGCTCTCCCCCTGCATTTCCCCACATTTTGCCCGCGATTTCAGAGGCCTGTTTTACCCTGAATTTTAAAACGCAGGCCAAACTGCGGGAAAATGCCGGGGGGGAGCAAAGCGGCCTCTGACAGTTGGAAATGGCATGCAAAATGAACACAAACAAAGACACAACGTCGTCGGAGGGGTGACCATGAGGGAAACAGCCATGCATAAAAGGCCATAGTTCAGGAGAAGAGGAGGTTGGGAAGCATGATTGCTCTCCTGAAGAATTTGAACGGCTGTCACTTAGAGGAGGGCAGGAAGCTGTTCCTGTTGACAGCAGAAGATAGGACTCGCAATAATTAGGGTTGCCAGGTCCTTTTGTTCCACCAGCGGGAGCTTTGCAGGGGCATGGCTAGGGGCACTGACACGCACACATGCCCTGTGAGACACATGCGTGCAGCCCGCATGACGCACTGACATCACTTCCGGGTTTTACCATTTCCAACCGTCAGTGGGCGCCTTGCTCTCCTCCTGCATTTTCCCACGTTTTGCCCAGGTTTACCCGGACGTTAAGCAGGCACTCTAGCAATCTCTGCTGAAACGCTATGGTTTTCGTAGCGTTTCGGTGGAGGTTGCTAAAGCATCTGCGTTGCTTCCAGGTAAACCCAAAAGTGACGTCGGCGAGTTGCATGCATTGCGCGCACACATGTCGCGCACCTCCCCCTCCCCTGGCTGTCTTTTGCCCGCTGACCCTCAGCTGGTCAGCAGGCAGCCTGGTGGATTGGCAAGATTTTGCCCGCCCCACCGGGCAATTGGCAAGCCTGGCAATATTGGTTTACATTATGGGCAGAAAGGTTTTGGCTGGATATTGGGGGGGGGGGGGGATTGATAGGCAGTGAATGGCCAACCATGGAAAATATATACTGTTACCAATGCCATTGAGCCCAACCAAGCAGAAGACTACTGTAAGCCTATACCCTGACCTGGATGGCCCAGGCTAGCCTGATCTCGTCAGATCTCAGAAGCTAAGCAGGGTCAGCCCTGGTTAGTATTTGGATGGGAGACCACCAAGGAACACCAGGGTCGCTGTGCAGAGGAAGGCACTGGCAAACCACCTCTGTTAGTCTCTTGCCATGAAACCCCCCCAAAAGGGGTCGCCATAAGTCGGCTGCGACTTGAAGGCACTTTAGACACACACACACAGCCTATACATCTGTTCTCCCAGGAGACACCAGTGAATGTCAATCCTGCAAACAATTAGGTTAATTTAAGCCTACAAAGAGTAGTTGAAGCCAGTGCTTCTCTTGCCGAGAAAGAATTCAGTATGTTCTATAAATATCTACCATCTATCACAGTTATTGGTGGGAACTGTCACACCTAGTGGAATCAACAGAATATTGATTAGGAATGAATGCTGATTATTCTTTACCTGAGAGTCTATACACAGTTTCTAGGAGAGACCGCACATCCGTGGCTCATGAGTTTAGAGGATTCTGAAATAGCTAGACCGAGGGGCTTTGAAGTGAAGAAAAAAGTATAATAGGAGAGGTGGAGGGCTATGGTGTGGTGGTTAAGGTGTTGGACTAGGATGGCCCTTAGGAGAAGGGCCATGGCTCAGTGGTAGAACATCTGCTTGGCATGCAGAAGGTCCCAGGTTCAATCCCCGGCATCTCCCATTAAAGGGACTAGGAAAGTAGGTGATATGGAAGACCCCTGCCTGAGACCGGAGAGCCACTGCTGGTCTGAGTAGATAATACGGACTTTGATGGACCAAGGGTCTGATTTCAGATTGTTCTGCAAACCTAGAACATTCTTCAAGTTTGTAGAATGATCTGTCTTGTCTGTTCATGGCTCCAATCTCCTCAGATTTGGCCACACTGAAAATTAGATATATTGATGCCATATCCAAACAGCGGCATGACAAGTAATATTTCTTTTAATTTCAGCTGTGCGAACAACAGCAACCTCTTGTCCAACGTGATTATTTCAGTGATTTTTTTTTTTTGCTTCCAATAGCAAATGATTTTGCAATTTGCCCCAAACTAGTTTCACTCGAGCTCTTTACCGAGGCTGTGAGCTTCATCAACAACCGACGGAATGAGTAATCAATTAGGTTTCCACAGCAGTTCTATTGGGTCGCAAGACTATTGCTGAGCTACCTGGAAAATATTTTTAAGAGCCCATTACAGTCCCTGTCTTTACTCCCTCACTTTGCAGTGGATGCCTTTATCAGAGCCTTTCTTATCTAGCCCCGTGTGAGTTTTCCGTCAATATCATTCATAACTGCTTCTCCACAATACCCATTGCATTCTATCATGCCGGTTATCAAGGGTGCCCTTTAAAAGGACCCCTCGAGCAGCGAAGCCTGAGATGCTTAAATCTCTGTTTCTGGCTCCGGACCAAGGTGCTCTGATTGATTTCCCCCACGCCGCCATTTTTTTTCTTTTTTACTAATTCCCAGCAAGATCAATGAACAGCTGAAATTCCCCGCCGCGCATCTCCTTTCATCTCAGTAAATGGCTAAATGGTTGCAGCACACCCCGGACGTGAAGGTTGGAAACAAAAGAGATGGAAACGTCAGATTTATTCAAGATACAAATCCTACTGCTGGCCAAATGCAAGCTTTACCGGAGGAAGCCTGGGTGTGAAGCAACATGGTTTGGCTGCCCGGCAGAAAGGGAGACGTTTCTGACTAGGGCTGCCAACCTCCAGGTACCAGCTGGAGATTTCCTGCTATTACAACTTATCTCCAGCCGGTAGAGATCAGTTCACCTGGAGAAACATGGCCACTTTGGCAATTGGACTCTATGGCATTGAATTCCCTCCCAAACCCTGTCCTCTTCAGGCTCTGCCCAAAAACCTCCTGCTGGTGGTGAAGAGGGACCTTGTGATGTGTGTATCAGTGGAATATCACAGACCTGGCAACCCTAGGTCTGACCCAGTCATTGGACATAACCCTATTTATATGCCACTCTACTGACTGAGCTGCTTTAAAATGAACAAGCTTTCCTGCAAAGTCTCTGATCGCACCTTGCAATCATATTCGTAGGGTTGCCAGGTGGCTTGGAATGGTGAGCAATTGCCCACCAATCCATCACTGGCTTACAGCAAGGATCATCCAAGGTCGATTAAATGAGTACCCAGCTTGCTGGGGGTAAAGGGTAGATGATTGTGAAAAGCAATGGCAAACCACCCCATAAACATAGTCTGCCTAGTAAACATTGTGATCTGACATCGCCCCATAGGTCAGTAATGACCCGGTGCTTGCCCAGGGGACTACCTTTACCTTTAAGTTTCCCTCTCCATGTCTATGAATGTCATTTGAAAGTTTGCAGAAGGCTACTTTCTCCACTAGTCAGGTGCCAATAATTAGGAGCGCTTCATCTTCATGTCCCCACCTTATTGTATAAACTCAAGGTGGCTCTGGACATTTTTGAATTTTGTAATATGTCTCACTTGATTTGTATCTGCCCGTTCCAATTTCATGTTTCCTTTGTGATAAATGAACTACTTCCTTTTTTCTTACTCCGAATCTTCCCATTAGAAGAACACAGTTTCAAAGTTAGATATGTATCAGTCACCTATGTAGCTGTAAATGTATAAAGTTGCTGTTTGTATAAATGACACCTAAAAATGATAAAAAAAACTGTCATAAAAGGAGCAAAAGAATCATTTATGACAACAAGAAAAATGAGGCAATCCAAAAGTGTAGGCAATGGTTTTGCATTGAGAGAAAAGTGGGTTCTAGATTGAATCAAGCCAGAACTCTCCCTAGAAGCTAAAATGACTAAACTGAGGCTGTCATACTTTGGTCATATGATGAGAAGACAAGAGTCACTGGAAAAGACAATAAGGCTAGGAAAAGTTGAAGGCAGCAGGAAAAAAGGAAGACCCAACAAGAGATGGATTGACTCTATAAAGCAGTGCTTCCCAAACATTTCGGGCCACCACCCCCTTGGTTCCACAAACTCAATGCCAGTGCCCCTATCTTATAAAAAGCATTATTCAAAATAGGGCTTTACATGACTCACCAAAGAAGATAATAACAATAAAATTTCAAAACAGTAACAATTAATTGCACATCTATTCAAAATCAAATTAAAACTTTTCAGTTGAAATTTATTCAGCAAAACTGATGAACTTGATCCAGTGGTGCCAGCTCTTCAAAGTCTGGGGGGAAAATTCTGATAGTTTCCACCAAATTTGCCAGCATGGGGCCATAGCTTGATCTATTGTAAATTAGTGAACAACACAGTTGAAGGGGCCCACCTCTAGCGCACCCCCTGCTGCCCCCTTCTATATTAGTGCCCCCCTAGGTAATCCCACTGCCCCCCAGGGGGTGGTAATGCCCACTTTGGGAACCACTGCTATAAAGGAAGCCACGGCCCTCAGTTTGCAAGACTTCAGCAAGGATGTCAAAAATAGGACATTTTGGAGGTCGTTAAATTCACAGGGTCACCATAGATAGTAAGTGACTTGATGGCACTTAACACACACCACCATCATCATTATCATTGCCGTTGTCATCATTATTGTTGTTATGAATATACAGCTCAACATATGATTGTAACCCCACATTTGTCCAGGTACTGGTCCCCAGTTTCATTTACAAAGTGAACAAGCATTATCTCTTTCTTATGAACAGATGTACACACATACATGCAGGTGTAAGTGCATTCACTATGAAATGTGAATTGGGTTTCTAACATGCAGAGTCAGGCCAACTTTATAGATCCCTAGGATACTATAGGTGTCAGGGTGTTGTGACTGACAACCCACAGCAGACGGCAAGCTACGGGTAGCTCACAAGTATGGAGAGAGTGGATGGGAGAAGCTTTTCTCACTCTCTCATAATACCAGAACGCGGGGTCATCTGCTAAAACTGGAGGGTGAGAGATTCAAAACTGATGAAAGGAAGTATTTGTCCACACAACACAGAGTTAGATTGTGGAACTCCCTGCCCCAGGATGTGGTGATGGCTGCCAACTTGGAAGGCTTTAAGAAGGTAGTTGACATGTTCATGGAGGAGAGGGGCAATTCCTGGCTACTAGTCAAAATGGATACTAGTCATGATGCATACCTATCCTCTCCAGGACCAGAGGAGCATGCCTAGTATATTAGGTGCTGTGGAACGCAGGCAGGACAATGCTGCTGCAGTCGTCTTGCTTGTGGGCTTCCTGGAGGCACCTGGTTGGCCACTGTGTGAACGGACTGCTGGATTTGATGGGCCTTGGTCTGATCCAGCAGGGCTTTTCTTATGTTGCTATACTAGTCATGATTCATACCTATTCTCTCCAGTATCACAGGAGCATGCCCATTATATTAGATGCTGTGGAACAGAGGCAGGGCAATGCTGCTGCAGTTGACTTGCTTGTGGGCTTCCTGGAAGAACCTGGTTGGCCACGGTGTGAACAGACTGCTGGACTTGATGGGCCTTGGTCTGATCATCCAGCAGGGCTTTTCTTATATTCTTAAGCTACCTGTTGGAGACTATCCCTACCCTTCGATTTAAAAAAAGAAAGAAGGAACGAATCTCTGGCCTGGTCCTGAAATGACCAGGACCCAAGTCAAGACTTCACCTGTGTGTGTGTATCAAACATGCTGGTGCCTGTCTCCTTGGGGAATGCTTATTTGAAGCCTGCATCAGGGTTTGTTCATTACAGAGCAAGGGCTCTTCATTTAGAAGAACAATTAATTAAACGCCCCACGCTTCCTGTGCAATCAGCTTGCCGGGGCGAACAGAGAAATCCTTCCCGGCATGACTGTTTTCAAAAATCATCATCTGATAAGAATTAATATGCAGCTTTTTGACGAAGGCCATTAATCCCCCATTACCTACCGTTTAACGTTCCCAGGAAAACCAGGAATAAATGATTTGCAAGCATAGATTGTAGCATACATTGTGGATTAACGTTTCAAATACAACCAAGATCCTTGGCTTCAAATGAATTGATGGATATCCTCATAAGCCTGGATGTTTAACACCCTCAGCGTTGAAGCTGCACCCCTCCAAAAAATAAGATTTCTTGACATATTATTTAGAGAGAGAGAAATATTAGTTCTGAGATATATTAAACCATGGCATTGGTGTGGCCAAGTTCCCACTGTAATCTAAAGATCCCCGCTCTTTAAAATTCATATCTTTAGCTGTAAAATACAAGGACTGCACACAGAGGCCAAGCGCTTGCATAATTTATTCTTTTTAAATGCTGTTTATACACAATAAATTATCCATCTATCACAAGAGAAATGACATATCAGAAGCCGAGTGTCTGAGAGAGAATTTTTTAAAACAGGCATGTCTCTCCCCCCCCCCCCCAATGCATCACGCCAAAGCAATCGTACTAAATCATCCTGTCCCCAGGAACACGTATGAACTGTAAATGAATGAGGCAGGCAATTTTGGTTAATTAGAATCAATAGGATCATCCTGTAATTAAAGAATATTGATTGCATTATGCAGAGGGCAGCCTTGGAGAGAATATGGTTTAATACAATTTGGGATTGACTCGAACAAACGTGTCAAAGGTCAACCCGGTGATGGATAAGGAATACCCCCCTTAATAGTAGTGTTCAGTATGATAGTAAATACTGTCTGCATCTTTTGACAGAGCACAGCTGCTCTTAGAAAAGTTGGTCTGCAGAAGACGTCACAAGAAAAAATACGTTGATTTCCAAAGCGATGCATCGGATGTATTAATTTCTTCCTGTAGCGTAAGTCTCTGGTGGACGCAGGATTCCATTTTTCACACGATCCCCCTAAGCAAGGAAGGCAAGTGGAAGCCAAGATTTCACAAGCACTTTGACGGCGTCTGGAAAAACACCCAAGATTTCATTCCAACGCAAGTGATAGCGGAGAAAAGATAAAAACACACTCAATCTCATGACAGTCTTGAGTTCAACAGGGGGAGGATTTTTTTTTTTAAAATGAGCTCCTTCACATAGGCAGGGACAAATTTCAGCACAGGAAGAGATTGGCCTTGTTAGTGGAAAAGGGGAAGAATGGACAATCCTGCTCCTTTGAGAATCCATAAGTCAGAATGTATGGACTCTCAGGGCTGTCTCAGCTACTAGCTTTACAATGTAACATATATCCACTGGAAGGAATGTAACTGGAAGTAATTCATTGGACCTTGTATTAGCCTGGATAAGTAAGAAGCTCTGTTGAAGATGCACATGAAACGGGACTTTCTGCATGCCAAGCAGATGCTCTACCACTGAGCCACAGCCCCTTCCCTTGTTCTGCAGTAGAACAGCTAGATTTGAATCCAGTGGCACCTTATAGACCAACAAGTCTTTCAGAGTATTCACTTTTGAGAGTGAAAGCTCCCTTTGTCAGACACCTGGAGAAAATGGCAGCTTCAGAGGGCCAACTCTATGGTTTGCCTATAGAGGGCAAACTCTATTCTAGGTGAAATCCCAAATCTCCAGGAATCTTTTCAGGCGCTGCCCCCAAATCTTCAGGAATGTCCCAGGCAAGAGTTGGCAACCTTAATAAATGATGATGAATAATGAAAATGCACCAGTTTGCGACCCTAAACTGGCTCCACCATTTCAGTTCAAGAGCTTTACCCCAATATCATCTGTAATTAGGTTTGCCAGCTCTGTGTAGATAAATACCGGGAGATTTGGGGGGTGGAACCTGGGGAGGGTGGGGTTTGGGGAGGGGAGTCAGGAGATCTCCAGATTCCAACCCTATCTGTAACAGGCCTGCAGAAACAGTCACAGTATACTGAAAAGGCACAGGGACAGCATGGCCATGCCCCCCCAGTTTGATTACCACATGGGGAGAGTCCTGAGGCAGTCCAGCTGGCTATGGGTCAGTCACCTGTGACACAGGTCGTTTATGCATGGGTGCTGTCACTCACGTTCACCCCCAGTCTGTCTCGGTTGTTCCGTGGAGTTATGCATGAATTTCCCCTCCATTAGAGATGGCCTCGCTGCCAGTCCTCACAAATCCCGGGGCCTTCCCGTTCCTCTGTTAACCCAGTTCTTCCCTCTCCCTGAGCTCAGCCCGCTTGAAATCGCCATGCATAAGGCAAAGCGCAGGATATGCAAGCTTGGTTTCTCTCACGTCTAATTACAAAGCAGTGTGTAAAGAGGCAGGGATTCAAATGCTTCCTGCTTCCTCGGAGCTCTTTCTGAGGAGAGGAAAGGCTTTTTAAAACCAAGGCTTGGATTTCTCCCCCCCCCCCTTCAGATTGCTCTTTTGTGTGTGTGTGTGTGTGTGTGTGTGTGTGTGTTCTTAAAGTGCTTTTTTTATGCAGCAATTGGGTTTGGTGGGGGGGTTCTCTCACAGTAAGCTCTACAAAGTAAGCCAATTACAAAGCAGCATTTAAAGGGGCAGGGACTTGATTTGAGCTTGGAGACTGCTGGTGCAGAGATTCCCAACAGGAAAGTGTGGGTCCAGCGAGCAACGAACCTCAGGTAAAACGCCCATGCATAAACGACCACAGTCTCCCAGCCTTGAAATCTCGTTGATTGTTACGGTGCTACTGTACTTGAATCTCGCTGTTCTACTGCACACCAGCATGGCTACCCACCAGCAACTAGCATCCAACAAGTGCCCCAAATTCCCACACACAAACACAGGAGACGGTTTTGTCACTCACAACATGAGGTCAAATAACCCCAACACAGAAGCATCGTGGTAAGCAGTTCAGCTAGGATTGCCAGCTCCGGGTTCGAAAATACCTGGAGGTTCTGGGGTTGGAGTCTGAGGAGGACAGGGTTTGGAGAGGGGAGGGGCTTCAATGCCATAGAGTCCAATGGCCAAAGCGGCTATTTTCTCCAGGGGAAATGATTCCTATCGCCTGGAGATCAGTTGCAATAGCAGGAGATCTCCAGCCGCCAGCTGGAAGTTGGCAACACCAGTTGCAGTGCATGTGTCATTAACACTTCTGGAAACATGTCCTTTCCCAGTCAGCCTGGTGAGAATTATATGCAGGAAGTTGCTTCCCAGAGTTCTCCCTGAGTAAACAAGGGACGTGTGACATGTCAGCTTCCTTCACACCATCCTTCAACCCAGACCCAAAATTCCTGACAGAGAAAATATGTCAGCAAAATGGTCTAATTTAATGGCTGGGAAAATGCCTTTGTCCTTGTTAGAAATGGTTTGGCAAGAAACCGGAGGCAGGATAAGACATCGCGCTGCATCTATTTATTAACGGTCTTGACACAATGCCGTTTTCGGGCCAAAGATGCTTCACACCTAACTGGGCTCGAATGTCAGATTATTGCCAGCACGATGTATTACATCAAGGGATACACCTTATCGTTGCACTTTTCTGACTCAACGTCGCCAGCGCCGACTCCCGTATCTTGCGTTTGACACACTACATGGAAAAGATCCACATTTCCATATAATTTAGGAATCACTTACTGCAGGACTTCCTCTTGGGTTTTGTTTTTTTTTAAATCATCACTTCTCATTTGATGAGATTGATTGATTTAATAAAGGAAGCCCTCAGTCTGCAAGACCTGAGCAAGGCTGTTAAGGATAGGACGTTTTGGAGGACATTGATTCATAGGGTTGTGATAAGTCAGAAGCAACTTGATGACACTTAACACATCCCGGCGGGGAGCTTGAGAAACTACCAGGCACGTATACCATTTGGAAGGGACATGGACATGTGGGATTAGGGCTGAAGAAGAGGAGCTGATGAAGAATTCAGAAACAGCCATCTTCCTCTTGCTCATTTGTGGACTGACCAGAACTTGAATACCACTGGCAACTGATTTGGGACTCATACTATCGATTTATTGAGCCCATCAAACTGTATGTGTGTATTGTGGAAGTGTCTTTATTGTGACATTGAGTGTAACTACAGTATATACCTACCCATATATATTGTATCATTTTTGTTTCAATACACTTTGTATAGTTGTTTATGTACATATAGCCTTCTGTGCCAGATTTGAGTTGTAACCTCCAGGTACTAGCTGGAGTTCTCCTGCTATTACAACTGATCTCCAGCTGACAGAGGTGAGTTCACCTGGAGAAAATGGCTGCTTTGGCAATTGGACTCTATGGCATTGAAGTCCCTCCCCTCTCCAAACCCCGCCCTCCTCAGGCTCCGCCCCAAAAACCTCCCACTAGTGGCAAAGAGAGACCTGGCAACCCTATCTCTAACATGGCTGCTTGTTTAGAATGGACCATATGTGTTTCAGAGTTGCTTTTGCACCAGTTCGATTGGCACCGTTCGTCATGTTGATGCTTGTTCAGGACTTGAAGGGGTGGATGACACTTCCCAGGTGGCAGTGTGGGAACACATCAATGATTGGCCATCCATACAGCGATGAACACTCTTGACTGGATTGCCAAAACCAACGAGAGATATTAGAGTGGGCATTCAGTAGTTTTCCCCTTCCTTACTGAGAGAAGTACCTGTTTGAGAGGGTTTTCCCCCCCGTCAGAGGAGTGCTTTGGGAAGACACGGGGGGAAAGGAGAGAACCCACACACCCTGTGACAACCCTGTGAAAACCCGCACAGAGAGACACATGTAATGATTAAGAAGACATTTGGCCATTTTAAGAATGTCTGTCTGTTCTGATCGCATGAGCTTGCAAACTGTATTCTGGCATTTGAGCATCTCTGGTAAGAACCAGAACCATGAATTGAGCATGGAAATGGGCTAGGGGTCCCCAACCTTTTCAAGACTGCAGGCACCTTTGGAATTCCAACACAGGGTGATGGTAGGGTTGCCACCCTCCAGGTGGTGGCTGGAGATCTCCTGCTATTACAACTGATCGCCAGCCGATAGAGATCCGTTCCCCTGGAGAAAATGGCCACTTTGGCAATTGGACTCTATGGCATTGAAGTTCCTCCCCCTCCAAGCCCCTCCCTCCTCAGACTCCATCCCCAAAACCTCCAGGTATTTCCCAACCCGGAGCTGGCCACCCTTGCTGTAACTTTAAAAAAATCTCCATAGCCAATCAGAAGCCCTGCTGGGCAGCAGCCCCACATGAACCCCACCCACTTTCTAAAAACGCTAATTGGCCACCAGGAAACATTTTGGTGGGCTCCATGGCACCTATGGGCGCCGTGTTGGGAACCCCTGAAATAGGTTATCAATGGAGCTGTTTTAAGGTCCAGATGGACCCAGCAGTCCACACAGGTTAAAAGGTGGGGCTTTGTTTTGCATGAACAAAAGCTTCCAAACTAGATGGAGATATCCAGCTAGTCCCTGGAGGTTGGCAACCCTAGGCTAGTCACAGTTACCAAACACTCTCAGCCTCACCTACCTCACAAGGTGTCTGTTGTGGGGAGAGGAAGGGAAGGCAACTGTAAGCCAGTTTGAGACTCCTTAAAAGTAGAGAAAAACCAACTCTTCTTCTAATTTGCTTCTAAAGATGTTTGTTTGTTTGTTTGTTTGTTTTGGTGAAAGCTGAGAATACTCTAAAGTCAACCTGTGGTACATGCATAGGACCTAGGAGTCAGCTGCCCTACATATTGGCACAAAATCTCATTGTCAGTTTGCAGCAGAGTAGAAGTGCCAAAATAGCCACAACATATAGAAAGGCATTATTATACCTGAGCTACTCATTATATGGATTAGAAATCATTCAGCATTCTCTAGGTATTGTTCTGTCTAGGCCTTTTTCTGTCTTTTTTAAAAAGTTTTTTCTTGTTCTTTTCTGCTGCCTTCACTTACCCCACCTCCTCATCTCTCTCCTTGCTACCCGTAAGCAATCTAAAGGCATTGTGGCATTCACTGAAGTCAATCTCCCCAAGCCTGTTGCAGACTTCATTGAGTCTGTCTCGTCTAACGGAGCCACTAAATTTGTTTTCCTTGCACAAGGTGCCTGCGAAGGGCCTTTCCACCTCCAGCCATCATTTGGGTGCCTGTCAATTTATCTAAATGTGCAATAGCAGATTTGGAAATACCACAGAGATTTCTAGGCTGGATCCCAGCTCTGTCGGGTTCTTATTGTACAACCTGGGACAAGGACCCAGCGGCAAAACATACTCACATCAAGTGTGTCCGACATTTCTCAGAATGATGAATATGAGAGGGTGTCAGGCCTGAACTGAATTATTCCATAAGAACGTAGAATATGGTTACCAACCTCCAGGCATTAGCTGGAGATCTCCTGCTATTACAACTGGTCTCCAGCCAATAGAGATCAGCTCACCCAGAGAAAAATGGCCACTTTGGCAATTGGACTCTATGGCATTGAAGTCCCTCCCCTCCCCAAACCCCACCCTCCTCAGGCTTTGCCCTAAAAACCTACCACCGGTGGTGAAGAGGGACCTGGCAACCCTAACTTAGTATGCTTTGATTTAATCCGAAAAGATTCAGGCCAAAATCTAGGTCTCCATGTCTTAGGGTTGCCAGCTCCAGGTTGGGAAATACCTGCAGATTTTGGGGGTAGAGCTAGGGTTGCCAGGAGAAAATGGCCACTTTGGCAATTGGACTGTATGGCATTGAAGTCCCTCCCCTCCCCAACCCCCCCTTCTCAGGCTCTGCCCCAAAAACCTCCCACCAGTGGCAAAGAGGGGCTGGCAACCCAACGCCAGCGTCCCACTGGCACAAACCCCCAAGCGAATTCGGCTCCCCGGTTTCCCTCCTTTTTGAGTTCGGTTCGTCCGAAATGAAAAACCGCCGAATTGCGGGAAATTCGGCTGTTTTTCGGTTCGGACCAAACCAAATCAACAGCCCTACCTCTGAAACAACTATGCTATGCCAGGTTTTTGCTGGCACGGCCTCGCTGTTTTCAGTGGGGGGAAATGCCCCATTTTCAGAAGAAAAGAAATGTAAAGGCTTTTTTAAGCCTTTTGGTGGCCGGGGAACAGCTTTGGAGGCGCCATGGCAGCTCCACGGCTACACCAACCCCCGCCGCCAAAAAGATCAGGAATTAGCTGTGAGAAGGCCATTCTAGAAAGCAAAACAAGTGAATCAGGACTCGTTCCTCAAGCGATTCCCGTGACTGGGTTGAAGCTCCATAAACAAGCCATCTCTCTGCTTTCTTGCGGACTTTTCTTCCTAAATGTTCAACGTTTGTGTTATCCTCACTCTCCATTTTCCTTGTACAATCAGTTCTGAACAGCAACTCCAACAAGGCTATGCAGGCAGCGAACACTTAAAGGTTAACAATATTGCGAGGTGCACAGTAAAATCAAGTGACCTGAATGATTGCTTCATCTGATCAGCATGCGAGGAGGATTTCGCACGTGTCAGCAGAGTACAAAAAAAAAAAAAAAAAAAAAAACCAACAACCCCAAACACAAAATACTGTCTCATTATATTCTTCAAAGCAGAAGGACATGGCCCTATCTACTGCATAGGCAGATCAGAAATATTTTCTTTGTAGGCTCATTGGTATGGAACCAATGTCCGAAGAAGATTAATTGGATAATGCTGCAGGAGAAACAAATGGAACAAGATAAGAGAATATGGCACAGCGTTTCAAAAACTCAGAACGGCACCCCACATCGCTGGGCCAACATTTTTCAATGCCGCGAAAGACTTCTGAGCTTGGAGACAAGAAAGTTTCCGATAAGGACGCCTTTTTCTATGATCGGTTAGCAAAACAGAAAGGGGGAGGGGGGAAGGCATCTGTATTTCTCTTCATCTGTATTTCTCTCCAGATCTTCAAGTCCTGGATAATCACATTTTGTCTCCCAAGTGGAATCTATGACAATCCTCCATTGTCTGGGGTTTTATTTCTATTTGGTGTGTAGACTGGAGTGCATCCTCTGTTTGCCATGGCTTTTGATCCTTTTTAATCATTTGTGCATTGATAAACAATTACCAAAAAATAAAAAAACTCCAAACAAATCTCCATATGACTACATCAAGATTTCTTTGGTGTACTGTTTTACTGATGCACACAGACCTCTGTGCCTTGATAAAACACTGGATTCGGAAAACACAACCTTAACATCATATATATGATTGCATCATCCAGATTATTATGGTGAGGGGATTTACTGGTGCATGTATGCACTTCTGTGCATTGATAAAACACAGCAATAAAAACAGTCTTTGTTATTGTAGATACACTGTAGGGTTGCCAGCTCCAGGTTGGGAAATACCTGGAGATTTCGGGGGGGGGGTGCCTAAGGAAAGTGGGGTTTGGAGAGAGGAGGGACTTCAATGCCATAGAGTCCAATTGCCAAAGCGGCCATTTTCTCCATGTGAACTGATCTCTTTCAGCTGGAGATAAGTTGCAATAGAAGAAGAAGAAGAAGAAGAAGAAGAAGAAGAAGAAGAGTTGGTTTTTATATGCTGACTTTTTCTACCAATTAAGGAAGAATTAAACTGACTTAAAATCACCTTTTTCTACCACTTAAGGAAGAATTAAACTGACTTAAAATCACCTTCCCTTCCCCTCCCCACAACTGATACTCCGTGAGGTAGGTGAGGCTGAGAGAGTGTGACTAGTCCAAGGTCACCCAGCAGGCTTCATGTGGAGGAGCAGGGAAACCAACCTGGTTCACCAGATTAGCGTTGCTACTCTTCTTCTTCTTCTTCTTCTTCTTCTTCTTCTTCTTCTTCTTCTTCTTCTTCTTCTTCTCATTTTGCCAGCAGTTCACTGAACTAGCTTGCATTTTTGCAGGGGCAGTATGCATGGGCAAATTCCTCAATGATCATATGCAGGGTTTATGTGGGGCAACAAGCCCCACACATATTGTTTTGAGAATTCAGATTACAGTAGTGTGAGCTGAGAGAGGGTTGAACCCAGGGGATACTTCCCATGCATAAATGGCCTCTGTGGAATTATAACCTACCAAGGTCCTCCCCCAAACCCACCCTCCCTAGGCTACTCCCCCAAAATCTCCAGGAATTTCACAACCCAAAGTTGACATCCCCACCAATCAGTCTCTCTGTGCCTAACCTGCCTCACAGAGAGAACCATACACAGGACCCTAAACTCCTTGGAGGAAAAATGGGATAAAATTGTAATAAATAGATAAATATCCCATGTTGTTTGGCTACAGGGGCTGCTGGGGTCCTCCTTGATTTCCGAGGGCTGCTCCTGCTTCCAAAATCAGGTTAAATTTTCATCTCTGCTATATGATCCGCAAAAGAAGCCCTTGATGATTTTCTTCTTCTTTTTTCACCATTAGGAAACACTGGAACAATATTCACTCAAGCCAAGCCTGGCATTGTATCTCCGATGCAAAGCATCGGATTTTACCTCTTGAACTTTAAACTTGAGAAAATCCATACGATCATGACTATTAACGGAAAAGCCAAATAAAAGGTGGCAGAGGAGCGAAAGAGGTGAATGAGAACCTGACAAGTAGTGGTGAATAGTCTATTAAACGAAGAACCAGAGGCTGATGCAGACGAGGCCAAGGGAAATTAGATACATCGTGTAGCTGAGATCAGACAATCTTCTTAGGGTTGTGCTAGCCCACTGGAATTTCTCACTTTTTCTTTTCTTTTTGATACCTTACATTCCTATCACAAACAGCTTTTGGAAATCAGTTTCAAAAGGGCTCAGCCATGTGAGATGGAGAAAATGATGCAGTGAGGAAACTAAGCCTGAAGTTCTCTTGGTCTCACAGTCCTGTTTTCATGGTTCTTTGGTTTCTGGTTTAAGTGCTTGTGTAGAATCATAGAGTTGGAAGGGACCACCAGGGTCATCTAGTCCAACCCCCTGCAAAAAAAAGTGAGTTTTCCCACACTTGTACTGGCCGCTTCCTTCCTTCCTTAAGAACTCAATTTCCCATAATGAACAGCAACCTTGCAATCTCCATTAGGGAGGGAGGAAGCAGACGGCAGCCATTACTGAGACAAGAAGTCTGAAAAGGTCAGTACATTTAAAATTCTCCTGGGGGGCATTTTTGGAGGTAGAGCCCCCAAATTCACAGTAGCTTGAAGGGACTCTCCTTGCATGACCCCCGCCGTTTGGTAAAGACTGGGTCAGGGGGTCCAATTTTATGGGGTCCGGAAGGGGTTGCCCCCTCCATTGAAAACCAGAGCAAACTTTGTCAATGGAGAGGGATTGACCCCTTTCCGAACCCCATACAATTGGACCCCCTGACCCAATCCTTCACCAAACTTTGGGGGTCGTGCAAGGAGAGTCCCTTCAAGCTACCAAAATGATTAGGGGACTAGAGCAACTGCCTTATGAGAAGCGGTTAAAACGTTTAGGGCTGTTTAGCTTGGAAAGAAGGTGGCTTAGGGGAGACATGATAGAGGTCTACAAAATTATGCATGACATGTAGAGAGTGGACAGGGGGAAGCTTTTCTCCCTCTCCCATAATACTAGAACTCGGGGTCATCTGCTGAAGCTGGAGGGTGAGAGATTCAAAACAGATAAAAGGAAGTATTGACTCACACAACGCATAGTTAAATTGTGGAACTTCCTGCCCCAAAATGTGGCGATGGCTGCCAACTTGGAAGGCTTTAAGAGGGGAGTGGACATGTTCATCGAGGAGAGGGCTATCCATGGCTACTAGTCATGATGCATACCTATTCTCTCAAGGATCAGAGGAGCATGCCAAATATCTTAGGTGCTGTGGAACACAGGCAGGATGGTGCTGCTGCAGTGGTCTTGTTTGGGGGCTTCCTAGAGACACCTGGTTGGCCACTGTGTGAACAGACTGCTGGACTTGATGGGCCTTGGTCTGATCCAGCAGGGCTTTTCTTATGTTCTTATGTTCTTGTGTACGCTGTGAATTTGGGGGCTCTACCTCCAAAAATGACTCCCCTGACCTGGAAAAAGCCGAATAATTATTCGGCTTTTCCGAAATTGCCTATTGGGCTTCAGCTTTCTCCCCAGGTTTGTGCATTCGGTAAACCTGAACTGGAAATTTACCGAAATGGCTAATTTCGGGGTTTATTTTCGGTTCGGGTTTATCGATGTGCACACATCTACCAACACCTTGGAGTATTCCGGTGAAAAACATGCTAGCTGCTTAGGCTCTCTGTAACCTGGGTCGAAGAAAGTAGTAAATTATAATCAAATCTTTAAAAAGATGCTGTATGCATATTAACAAAAGTGAAGGCGCAATGCAGTGCTAAAAGCCATACTGGATGTACACTGGAAAATTGCTGTCTGAATTGGTTAATATTGACTATCTTTAGAAGCTTGTTTATTTGTCTGACCATGACGCGTTTGTTACTTGCCCAATTTATTGGGCCAGCTCAGAAATTAACAGTATGCTTTGAGGCAACTAATGCAGTTAATGATAACAACCTCTACTTTTTAATTCTCTCAGATCTGGAAGATAAAACTGCTGCAAGCCATGATCAGCGATAAGACTGATCTGTCTTGTCCTAATATTTGAACAGTTTTGTGATTATGACCTAATTTGCTGAACATTAAAATTTGATGGCTTCTGCCTATCATTACCGCCCAAATGCTTGGTACGGTACTAAAAATGGAGATCAGGTTGGAAATACTACCAAATGTGGTCTTCCCATCCCATAGCAACTGCGAACTGTTCTCTAACATATAGGATGAATGGCTCTCATGGTTTGGTGTTCTTCCGCTATAGTGGGAATCCCTTCACCACCTCCAGGAGTTGCCAGCATTCAGGATGACAGTGCCATTTATGGCTATGCAATGACTCCTTTCATATGATGGGGTCAGGGAAAACATCAGTTGTCACACAGGATGCACGTTTCGGTCCCTCCCCTCCCCAAACTTCTCCCTCTTCAGGTTCTGCCCCAAAAATCTACAGGTGTTTCCCAACCTGGAGCTGTCAACCCTATCAATGATAGGATCACATATATAACACAGACCCAGAGGGGTTCCCTTTTAGGGTATCTTCTAACAATACAGCATGGGTAATATGAGAGTAAGCTGTGGGTTGTATTGTTACACAGCAGGTCCTCCTCACACCCTTGCAAACTGGGATTACACTAGAGATGAGCAAATCTTCCCTATTTTGATTCTTTTCAAATAAGTATTTATATTTTTGTTTCTAGTTTTGATTCTTCTTTGTCTAGAAGTGTTTGCATTGTAGTTTTTATGCCGTACAGTTTTTGTAATAAATTGTATACATATAATGGACATATATACACATAGGGATGCCAGCCTGCAGGTGGGACCTATACCCACAAATTTTAGCTCATCTCCAGACTACAGAGTTAAGCTCCCCTGGAGAAAACGGGTACCTTGGAGGGTGGGCTCTGTGGTATTGTAGCCCACTGAGGTCCTTGTCCTCCCCAGGCTCCATCCCCAAATCTCCAAGAGTTCTTCAATCTGGAGCTGCCAACCCAACCCCCCCCCATCCCCTGCTGATGGTCAAGGGGGACCTGGAAACCCTATATATACATCATATAAATATCATGCCTGATACTGGTTTATTGATGCACAAATACTGTTTAAGCTGTGTAGATTTTACTAGGGCAATTGTTGTGAGGGAACTGATGGGAAAATAAAATATGGGTTTGATTCACATGAGGGAGAAACAAAACTGAAACTGACATTTTAGGGATAAAACATCAAGGATGGGATTTTGAAGTCAGCTCTAGCTTTATCCCTGCAAAAGTCCACTTCTTCTTTTATTTTAGTTCCAGGGTATCAAAATCTGGAGCAGCTCCAGACGATGTTTTATGTATGAGCCTGGATAAGCTGGCCGGGCAAATTATTGTGAAGGACTCTCGAAAGCCTTGAGTTCCTTTCTTTGTTTATTCTGGATAAAGTTATACGCTATTTAAGAAGAACCGCAGGCTAGCATATCCCTAAGTGACTGTGGCATTTTACACCAAGTACTATGAGAGGAAGGCACTGGCAAACCACCCCATAAACAAAATCTGCCTTGGAAACATTGGGATGTGACATCACCCCATGGGTCAGGAATGACCCGGTGCTTGCACAGGGGACCTTTACCTTTAGTATGAGAGGAGCCTAAGGATTAGGGTTGCCAGGTCCCTCTTCAGTGGGAGGTTTTGGGGGTGGAGGAGGGCGGGGTTTGGGGAGGGGAGGGACTTCAATGCCATAGAGTCCAATTGTCAAAGCAGCCATTTTCTCCAGGTGAACTGATCTCTATCGGCCGGAGATCAGTTGTAATAGCAGGAGAACTCCAGCCGCTACCTGGAGGTTGGCAACCCTAATTAAAACAAAATGGATAAAACCCCAACAACTGGGGTTGCCAACCTCCAGGTAGCGGCTTGAGATCTCCCACCATTACAACTGATCTCAAGCCGATAGAAATCAGTTCATCTGGAGAAAATGGCCGATTAGGCCATTGGACTTCATGGCATTGAAGTCCCTCTCTTCCCCAAACTCCGCCCTCCTCAGGCTCCGCCCCCCAAAAAAACCAACAGTGGCAAAGAGGGACCTGGCAACCCTACTGACAACCCACCACTAGAATTTCTAAACAATAAACCTTCAAAACAACAAAATCTGGTCCTGTAGTAAATAATGAGAGAACAGCAGAGGAGGAAATCATGGCAGTGTGAAGCCGGTACTATAATCACTACAATTTACTGAAGTTCTGCCAACCGAAGTATGAATTCAAGCACCTCTTGTGCTCATATAATAAAATTAGAGGGGGGGGGACATAGCTTTGTATTGAAGATTTCCAGTTTGGGAAGATAGAATTAATTTAAATGATTAATTATTGAATGGGAAGCATGCGAAGCTCTTTGAACAATCATATGTACAATGTAAATGCTGATGACTGTTATTAAAAATATATATTTTAACCTCTCCTGACATTTGAGAATATGACAGAGAACACATTTCAAAGAAATATGTTAAGAAGGTGATGGACAGGTATATAAAATGTAATTGATGACAGTTACTATGGCCTACGGTTTGCATTTAAATTTAAGAGCCCTCTATTTCGGAGCTTCAGCATTGCCTGCCTTGCAGTACATAAAAATTAGATGAGCCCTCCAGTTTAAGTAGGAAATATAGGATTTCCTTTGCTTTAAATAAAAGATTCCCCCCTTTACTGCATATCTTCCCCCCCGCCCCTACGCTCTTCAGGGTCCCAACTTTATTAATAGCTGGGATTTTTCTACTTTTAATGCAACTAAAAAATGTATGCTGCGAGAAGGAAATGCATGTTTGGGAATCTGCAGTAATAACAAAAATTAATAAGCTGCCCGCTGCAGCAAGTTTCTTTAGAACTCTGTGGGGGACTGGAGATCATTCAAATTCCCCTTCAGCATTGAAAATGCAATTAATAATTTACCATTACTCCTGGTATCAACAACAGAAGTAATAACTATGGATAGTGTGAGCTCTAGAAAACCGCCCTGGAAATTAACATTTTGTAATGAATGCAATAGTGGGGGAGGGGAGTCTGGCCGAATAATCTTTGGAATTTACTGCCGTAGGATTTGGGTGGCAATCACCAGTGACTCATGTAATCAATTACTTAGGCTATAGCCATTTAAAATTGTATATGATTTCCTATAAAATATATTGGCTGAGATCCACTGGAGCACTTTTGTGGACTGGATTTCCGCCCGAGAAGTGTGAGTTTCTTACTTTCAGGGTTTCAAACTTTGCTGAGCAGAGCGGTAGGATGTGTGCCATTGCGTTGGATTAGGGTTGCCAGGTCCTACCTCTCCTCCGGTGGGAGACTTTTAAGGCACAGCTCGGGATCACGCAGCAACGTGTGGATCCACCAACTCGCGTGGGCGTCACTTCCGGTTTACAACCAGAAGTCCCGAGTCCCGCCTCGCAAGGGGACTCCCGCCTCGCAAGGGGCCTTATGCCACTCAAAGTTTGTAAACCGGAAGTGACCTGCAGCGGCGTGACCGTCAGCTGGTTGGCGGGCAAAGGGGCAAATTGCCTGGGGTTTGCCCACCACCACAGGGCACCTGGCAACCCTACGTTGGATCCTACAGTTCGATTCTGCCCAAGAAGAAGAGTTGGTTTTTATACCCTGCTTTACCTTTAAGGAGTCTCCAACCAGCTTGCAATCACCTTCCCCTCCTCTCCCCACAACAAACACCTTGCGGGACACACAAGCACCACATTATACTGGAAACTGACAGGTCGGCAAACATATCTACAGATGCCTCCAGCTACCACCCCAACCATATCAAACGGTCCATTGTCTATAGCCAAGACCTATGTTATAGTTGCATCTGCTCCAACCCCTCAGACAGAGATACTCACTTGAAGGACCTACAGCAAGAATTTTTGCAACTACAATATCCTGCTGATATGGAGAGCCAGCGTAGTATAGTGGTTAAGTGTGGTGGTTTGGAGCGGGGGACTCTGATCTGTAGGGTTGCCAACTGCCAGGTAGTAGCAGGAGATCTGCTAATTCAACTGATCTCCAGCCGATAGTGATCAGATCACCTGGAGAAAAATGGCCGCTTTGGCAATTGAACTCTATGGCATTAAAGTCCCTCCCCTCCCCAAACCCTGCCCTCTTCAGGCTCCTCCCCCAAAATCTCCCACTGGTTGTGAAGAGGGACCTGGTAACCCTACTGATCTGGAGAACCAGATTTCATTCCCCACTCCTCCACATGAGCAGTGGAGGCTTTTCTGGTGATCTGGATTTGTTTCCCCGCTCCTATACACGAAGCCGGCTGGGTGGCCTTGGGCAAGTTACAACTCTGTTAGAGCTCTCTCAGCCCCACCTACCTCACAGGGTGTCTGTTGTGGGGCAGGAAAGGGAAGGTGATTGTAAGCCGGTTTGAGTCTCCCTTAAGTGGTAGAGAAAGTCGGCCTATAAAAAACAACTCTTCTTCTTCATCATCTTCATCTTCTTCATGTCCAGCTCACAGCTCAAGCCTGCCCAACATATTGTTAGCGACCTACAACCAATGCTGGATTGTGACACTTCCCTCACTAAGGCATCGCGGGGTTTAGCCTTTCTTGCTTAAAGACAGCCTGCTAACCTAAAACGACTTCTCACCCACTATGATAAACTACTTAACAGTAGCATGGACTCCGGTACCAAGGCCTGCAACAAACCAAGGTGCCAACTTTTCTCTCACATAGATTGTAGTAACACCATCACTGGAGCCCAAAAATGTCAGCCACACTATCTCAGGTTCATCCTCCTGTTCCTCTTCTAACGTGATTCCTGCCATCACATCCCAGCAATGCCCTTCCACCCTCTACATTGGACAGACAGGCCAGTCCCTGCGACAAATGGGCATAAGTCCGACATCAGAAACCACAACATTCAGAAACCAGTGGGGGGACATTTTGACCTTCCAGGACATTCAGTTGCTGATTTAAGAGTAGCAGTTCTCTTACAAAGGGATTTCAAAGGGGGATTAGAAAGAGAGACTGCTGAATTACAACTAATCATGAACCTCAAGACAATGCATTCTCCTGGACTGGATAGAGACCTGGGATTCCTGTCTCATTACCAATGCTGACTTCTCCACACCTACTACCTAAACAAGTACATAAGTACATACTAAGTAAATACGGTAAGTACATAATAAGTAAAGCTGTCAATGCTTTTTCAAACATGGCCATTACACTGGCAAGTCTAACGATGTTTTAATCATGCCTTCCTTCCTAACCCATTCTTGCCAGGAAGGTGATTTGGGGTCTATTTGTCACCATCCTGTTACTCAACCCATTGGAGTTATGCATGTGTGGATTAGTCTGTTTTTATTTTATAAAATGTCTATCCTATGTTTCTGCCCTCATAAGGGCTGTATGGTTTCCCCACAGCATTCATAAGGTCTGTATGGTTTCCCCACAGCATTGAGAGCCAGCGTGGTGTAATGGCTAAGAGTGGTGGTTTGGAGCAGTGGACTCTGACCTGGAGAACCGGGTTTGATTCCCCACTCCTCCACATGAGCGGTGGAAGCTAATCTGGGAACTGGATTTGTTTCCCCACTTCTCCACATGAAGCCAGCTGGGTGACCTTGGGCTAGTCACAGTTCTCTTCCAATTCTCTCAGTCTCACTTACCTCACAAGGTGTCGGTTGTGGGGAGGGGAAGGGAAGGTGATTGCAAGCCGATTTGATTCTCCTTTAAGTGGTAGAGAAAGTCGCCGTATAAAACCAACCTTTCTTCTTCTTCTTCTTCTTCACCTTGTATTCTACAGAGGTTTTTTTTTTTACTGCTCCCACCGTGATCATTTCTCGAACTTGATCATGCACCAAATGAATTAATGATCCCAATCATTGTGTCCTCAATGACACTTACAAGGAGATTCATTCCCCTTCCCATGTATATACTCCAGAAGATTTATCTGAGTGGATCATATCCCATATCAAGCTCTAAAACATCTCGATGTCTTATTAATAAGTTAATTGAATTCCACAGTTACTCTTGGCGTGCTAATGCATCTGTGCTCTTGTCATTGACTGATTGGCAGTGATGTCTCTGAAGATACTTAATAGCTGCTTTCATGAACAGAGAATAACTGAGAGCTAAATTATAATAGTGCAAATATTAATAAGGGGACACTGATCAGCTTGCGTTAGAAAACTGCTTGCAACAATAGATGATGCAAGATGGCTCTTGCTCCTTTACTCATCTGTACAGGGTCTAGCAAGACTCTTTGTAGAAATGTATTTTATTGTTGTGCTGAGCCACAGGGAATAGACCAAACAATGTGCATCTTCTGCTTTTGGGTACTGTGATTCAACCTCCTTTGTTAGCTGTTGTAGGCCTGGCAATCAGATTAGACAAGCTATGAATTCTGTGGAAACTGTGTGTGCTTTCTCTTGGCGCGCTACAGCTGTTCATCCAATTTGCTATTCCATTGCAATGATTCCAAAGTGTTCCAGGTAATTAGTTAGCAGATATATACATTCTGCTTCTCCTTGCAAGAGAGCTTGAGAACACCTGTTTACCAGATGAATGAGGTCTGGTCTGAAATTTTGTGCCCCCACTGTTGGAGGTATTTAGTCAGGGCACGGCCACCGGCATGAGACTTTGGCATGAGCTGAAGGGCAAGAGCTAAAGGGCCCTGGCCCTTGGCTCTTGGCGCCTAGCACACACCCTGACATCCTGAACTGAGGCCAGCAAGTGGATACAGGGGAAGGGAAGGTGGCATGGTATAGCCCGATCTCATCAGATCTCGGAAGCTAAGCAGGGTCAGTACTTGGAAGAGAGACCACCAAGGAAGACTCTCCAGAGGAAGGCAATGGCAAACCACCTCTGCTTCTCACTCGCCTTGAAAGCCCCTTATGCTGGGGTTGCCTTAAGTTGGCTGCAGCTTTTCAGCACTTTACGCACACACATATGCCAACATGGGAGGGAAGGCTGAATGGTATAGCCCAATCTTGTCAGATCTTGGAAGCGAAGTAGAGTCAGTACTTAGAAGGGAGACCACCAAAGAAGACTCTGCAGAGGAAGGCAATGGCAAACCACCTCTGCTTCTCACTCGCCTTGAAAGCCCCTTCCTGGGGTTGCCATAAGTCGGCTGTGACTTGACGGCACTTTTCACACATACAGTACATTCAGGACAAGGCCAGGATTGTCCACAATGTTGTCCTTTTTGTTTGTTTGTTTAAATTTTGTTTTTGTATTTGTAAGCCAGTTTGAATCCCCACTGGGGAGAAAAGTAGAGCAGAAATGCTGAAATAGTGCAAAGCACTTACCCAAAGGGGGGGAGAGAGATAAAAGCATTAAAACAATGTTATCACAATAAAATAGTAAGATATATTTCTCCTTTCTGTACCTGGCCCCATTGAGAAAATTTGTTGATCTGCACTCCGGGGTCACATTGAATTAGATACATGATACAAGGATAATCTTATATATAAATTTTCAGATATAAGTACCAGAATGTTTATACCACTATAATTCTATTATTCTTTAATTTGCTGCAAAACAACTTCTTGTTTCATTTAAATCTATAACTAAAAAGAAACCCTGGTTTGCCTTGATAAATGATAGCTAGGGGAAAGTTGGGGTCACTGGGGATGTGGCGGGGGGAGGTAGTTGTTATTTTCCTGCATTGGGCAGGGGGTTGGACTAGATGACCCTGGTGGTCCCTTCCAGCTCTATGATTCTATGATTCTATGCTGCTTTGATTTCCTTCTCTCTGTAGCCTGGGCAGGTGTCACTGCAAAACAAGCAACAATTAAACCAGTATCAGACTGGTGTGTCTGCGTTCACAGATCACTTGAAACCATAGTTAAGATTAACTGCAGCTAATATAATCCAATCATGATCTGATGGATGCCAACTAACCATATTAAGTCGAGTGGTGTACATTCAAAGAGTCATATTGTCCATGGTTTAACTAAAACAAAGTTTCCCACAAGGTCTGAACTGAGTCACAGAATTTGTGATGGAGGGAAGATTTGAACCAGTGACTCATGGACCACAGACTACCGAGCCAGCGTGATGCAGTGGTTAAGATGGGTGGACTCTAATCTGGAGAACTGGGTTTGATTTCCCACTCCTCCACATGAGTGTCAGGCGCTAATCAGGTGAAGCAGGTTGGTTTCCTCACTCCGCCACATGAAGCCAGCTGAGTGACCTTGGGCTAGCCACCGTTCTCTTCGAATTTGCTCAGCCTCACCTACCTCACAAGGTGTCGGTTGTGGGAAGGGAAGGAGATTGTAAGCCGGTTTGATTCTCCTTAAAAGGTAGAGAAAATCAGCATTTAAAAACCAACTCTTCTTCTTTTCACCTCTGTGGAACATCAGCTTCCATAGTTTAATCCAGTGTGGAGCCAGCATGGTGTAGTGGTTAAGAGCGGTGATTTGGAGCGGTGGACTCTGATCTGGAAAACCAGGTTTGATTCGCCACTCCTCCACACGAGCGGCAGAGGCTAATCTGGTGAACTGGATTTGTTTCCCCACTCCTACACATGAAGCCAACTGGGTGACCTTGGGCTATTCACAGCTCTCTCAGCCCCACCTACCTCACAGGATGTCTGTTGTGGGGAGGGGAAGGGAAGGTGACTGTAAGCCGGTTTGATTTTGCCTTAAGTGGTTGAGAAAGTCGACATATAAAAACCAACTCTTCATCATCATCATCATCATCATTACCTTCCATCCATTTATTTGACCTCCTCTTTTGGATCTTGGTGAAGAGTCCTGCTTCATAACCAACTTAAGCATGTGCAATAATGTTCTTTTCAGGGTACTCACCCATGAGAAGGAGAAAAGAGCCAGAGTCCAGTAGCACCTTAAAGACTAACAAAATTTCTGGCAGGGTACAAGCTTTCGTATCTGAAGAAGTGAGTCGTGGCTCACGAAAGCTCGTACCCTGCCAGAAATTTTGTTAGTCTTTAAGGTGCTACTGGACTCTGGCTTGTTTCTACTGCTGCAGACAGACTCACACGGCTGCCTATCATGTCCTGTACCCGATAAATTTATTTCATTTATACTGAAGCTTTTTCCTCTTTCGTTGCTGTATGTCGATCAGTGAGATTGAGAGATAAGAGCCCTCCAGTGGACAAAATGGTACTTTCAGAATAATAACAGGAAACTCAAGAGGTTCTCTGAGATGTTGCCCACCTGTGCTTGGAGAATGGAACTGGGGACAGCAGTGGAGGCTTGTGCTTAGGACCGGCATCTAGCTGTAGGCCACCACTGAGTGCTAACTATTGACCAAGGAGGAGAAGGGCTGTAGCTCAGTGGCAGAGCATCTGCTTGGCATGGAGAAGGTCCCAGGTTCAAGCCCCGGCATCTCCAGTTAAAGGGACTAGGCAGGTAGGTGATGCGAAAGACCTCTGCCTGAGACCTTGGAGAGCCACTGCTGGTCTGAGTAGACAATACTGACTTTGATGGACCAAGGGTCTGATTCAGTGTAAGGCAGCTTCATGTGTTCATGTACAACTCTATGCTCTCACTTACAGGCTTCACTGAGAGGCAACAAAGGCTGAGCCGTTGGAGCTGCAACATGCATGTATGATGCTGTCAAGTGGCTGTCATCTCCTGACACAGGCTGATGACACCATGACCATGTGCCCATACTGAGCATTGCTGGCCATTCGACAGCCGTATCTGCACAGTGCAAGCCAAACAACCCCTCTCTCCGCTGACTCTCATTAATGCATGCCAATAAGGGCACAAGGCCATGGTCTGTCATTTCTTCAGACCTGACAGATAAAGACATTCCAGTCCCCTCATGAGCTATTACTTGTGCCTAACAGCTAGGAGAGCCAGTGTGGTGCAGTGGTTAAGAGCGGTGGTTTGGAGCGGTGGACTCTGAGGTGGAGAACCGGGTTTGATCCCTCACTCCTCCACATGAGTGGTGGATGCTAATCTGGTGAACGGGATTTGTTTCCCCACTCCTCCACATGAAGCCAGATGGGTGACCTTGGGCTAGTCACAGGTCTCTTAGAGCTCTCTCAGCCCCACCTACCTCACAGGGTGCCTGTTGTGAGGAGGAGAAGGGAAGGTGATTGTAAGCCGGTTTGATTCTTCCTTAAGCGGTAGAGAAAGTTGGCATATAAAAACCAACTCTTCTTCTTCTAGGCTTGCCAGCCAATGGCTGGCGCCTCCTGGGAGACAGGGGGCAGGGACATGGGAGGCACCATTGGAGTGATGGTGTGATGTCATTTCCGGGGGGAATCTGGAATCGCACTGCCATGACGACGGTCATTTTTAAATTAATTTTTCTCCCGCTGGCCAACAGAGCGGGGGTGGGAAGCAAGGGTTGCCAGCAGGAGGTCTCCCACTATAGCAGGAAACATGGCAACCCTACCTATTTATTTAATTTATTTTTATTTTATTAAATTTATATCCCACCCTCCCCAGCAAAAATTTGGGTTCCGGGCAGCGTACAACATCTGTAAAACATCAACATTGAAAGAATTTGTAAATAAAGCCAGCCCCATAAAATATCAAAAATATCAGTCTCAACATTTGGTGAGTTTGTTGTGGCATAGAAGCCGCAGCAGTTCTGAGGTCAGTCTGCACCCCCCATACATTTAAATAACCGTGGCATGAAAAGTAGAGGGGTTAGGGAGGCCAGCGTTGATAGCAAAAACCATAGCTGACCTTAACCATAGGCCTGGTGGAATAGCTCAGTCTTGCAGGGTCTGCAGAATTCCCTAAGGTCCCGCAGGGCCCTGGTCCCATTTGAGAGGCTATTCCACCAGACAGGGGCCAGGGCAAAGAAGGCCCTAGCCCTGGTTGAGGCCAGCCAGACACTCCTTGGGCCGGGGATAGGGTTGCCAGGTCCCTCTTCACCACCGGAGGAAGGTTTTTGGGAGGAGCCTGAGGAGGGCGGTGTTTGCAGAGAGGAGTGCCATAGAGTCCAATTGCCAAAGCGGCCATTTCCTCCAGGTGAACTGACCTCTATCACCTGGGGATCAGTTGTAATAGCGGGAGATCTCCTGGAGGTTGGCAACCCTAGCCAGAGACCACCAGGAGATTGTTGTTTGCTGAACAAAGTGTTCCCTAACAGCAAATAATAGCATCATAACAATAAAGTTAAAGGATTCACCACCAAGCCCTTCTCATGGGGCTCAAGACAGCGGTGCTATTAGATAATCTTCATCTCTGGACCTCAAGGTCTGAGGGTCTCTTCCTTTTATCATTAATGTCAGATGTTCCGAAGACTACAATTTCTAAAAATGTACTGCGGGTAAGAAACAGAAAGAAAAAAATATAAACGTTACTGAGTAGTCGTTTCCCATCTTTAGCTACAGCCTGCACTTGGAGGGGGATTCTGGAGAACCGTTCACCCCAAAGTCCAGCTCTGAGTGGAGACAGGACTTCAGAAGGAGAGGCAGAAAAGTAATTGGGAATTCAGTTTAAGCGATACGTGGGGAAAAGCTCGTTGCTTGACTTCTGTGAGGAAGTATAGCTTGTCCTTTTTTTCCGACACAGTTTGCCAGCAAAAAGGCAAGCTATCGCCAACTGAGTGATGTCTCGAAAGGAAACTCCCTGAAGGTGTTTTTTTCTGTGAGGAAATGGTTTCATTATTCGGTGTCCCGAGACAGATCTACTGTCAAAAGGTGTTGGAGTTTTTACATGTTTGCGGGACTATTTGTACCACCTTGAGGCTAGACAGTCTCTTCGGGGTTGTATTTTGTTGGGGGTTTGATTTGTTTTGTTTTGTTGGTCTTTAGGTAAATGGATATTAATTTACCTTTTTTTTTTAAACGAAAACCTTATTTTGTGTAGTATGGCCGTCATGAAATCTTTGGATGACCAAAGCCCTGTCATTCTGTTTCTCCCTCATCTAAATCATAGGATTGCTGTTAACAAGGGGGAACACAAAAGCATTTGATGGCTTTTAAAAATGTGCGTACCTAGCCTGCCTTTCAGCACATCATCCTGCCTTCTGTGTGTGTGTGTGAAGTGCCGTCAAGTCGCTTCCGACTCATGGTGACCCTATGAATGAAAGTCCTCCAAAATGTCCTATCTTTGACAGCCTTGCTCAGGTCTTGCAAATTGAGGGCTGTGGCTTCCTTTATAGAGTCAATCCATCTCTTGTTGGGTCTTCCTCTTTTCCTGCTGCCCTCAACTTTTCCTAGCATAACTGTCTTTTCCAGTGACTCTTGCCTTCTCATAATGTGACCAAAATACAATAGCCTCCGTTTACTCATTTTAGCTTTGAGGGTCAGTTCAGGCTTGATTTGATCTATAACCCACTGTTTTTTGTTTTTTTGTTTTTTTGCAGTCCACGGTATCCGTAACACTCTCCTCCAACACCACATTTCAAAGGAGTTTACTTTCTTCCTGTCAGCTTTCTTCATTGTCCAGCTTTCACTCCCATACATAGTAATAGGGAATACGATGGCATGAATTAACCTAATCTTAGTGTCACTGGCCTGCCTCCTACCATTCCACTAAGCAAAGTTTGAAGCCTTCCTTCAACTTTAGTGGCTCCTTTGGAAAAGCCATTGAAGTTAGAAGAAGGTTCCTTAAGTTGGAGGAGCTGTCCATAATAACTATTGAAATAACAATATGAGGAAAACAACAATAATAAAATAAAAGCCACAATACACCAAGGACAATCAGTAGTACAACCTGAAGACCTGCCATACAGTCACTGTTAATGAATGAATAATGCACCATCAAGTTACAACCGATTGATGGCAACCCCATCCATTGGGTGTGGTAGGCAAGAGATGAGCAGAGGTGGTTTGCCATTGCCTGCCTCTGCGTAGCAACCCCAGCCTCCATTGTTGGTCTCCCATCCAAGTACTGACCATGGCCAACTGCTTAGCTTCCAGGCTCTGACAAACTCTGCCCAAGATAGGGTTGCCTGCCTCCCATAATTACAGCTCATCTCCAGACTACAGAGATCAGTTCCCCTGAAGAAAATGGATGCTTTAGAGCAGTGGTTCCCAAAGTGGGCAGTACCACCCCCTGGGGGGGCAGTGAGATTACCTAAGAGGGCAGTAAGAGGCAAGGGGGCAGCAGGGGGCACTAGAGGTGGGCCCCCTTCCAGACCCCATAAAACCAGACCCCTGGATCCAATCTTCACCAAACTCGGGGGTTCAAGAAAGGAGAGATCCTTGCAGCAACACTGCAAATTTGAGGGCTCTATTTCAAAAAATGTCCCCCAGGAGTTTCACATGGTTTTGGCTACTCCCCATGTTTTGGCATTCAGTAAACCCGAAATTTACCAAAATAGCTTTTTCGGCTTCATTTTCGGTTTAGGTTTATCAATATGCACAAGCCTAGTTCAAGTTCCCCCAGTCTATGAAGCTTTCTTCTAACTCAAATGGCTCTTCCATGGAAGAAAGTATCCTCAGGCTGGAGGAGGTTTCTGGCTGTGCTTCCTGGAATGGCAGGAGACAGGCACTGATCCTTTCGCTGCCTATCACCTGGCCATGTTTGCCAACAAGACCGGTTCTGAGCTGCTCTTCTCTCACCTGTTGCCGTGGACAAGCAATGAATGAATTGCTTTCCCCAGACATTAAAGCCAAGCCCTTTGCTCCTGCCCCCTCCCAATTGCAGGAAAGTACATAAGAACGTGTGTGTGTGTGTGTGTGTGTGTGTTAAGTGCCGTCAAGTCACTTCCGACTCATGGCGACCCTATGAATCAATGTCCTCCAAAACGTCTTGTCCTTAACAGCCTTGCTCAGGTCTCGCAAATTGAGGGCTGTGGCTTCCTTTATTGAGTCAATCCATCTCTTGTTGGGTCTTCCTCTTTTCCTGGCGCCCTCAACTTTTCCTAGCATAACTGTCTTTTCCAGTGACTCTTGCCTTTGCATAATGTGACCAAAATACGATAGCCTCAGTTTAGTCATTTTAGCTTCTAGGGTCAGTTCAGGAACATAAGAACATAAATATAAGAACATAAGAAAGGCCATGCTGGATCAGACCACGGCTCATCAAGTCCAGCAGTCTGTTCACACAGTGGCCAACCAGGTGCCTCTAGGAAGCCCACAAACAAGACGACTGCAGCAGCATTATCCTGTCTGTGTTCCACAGCACCTAATATAATGGGCATGCTCCTCTGATCCTGGAGAGAGTAAACTCATTTGGGCTGTATGTATGTTTTAGTGCAATCCCATGCAGAGTTACTTCAGTCTACGTCCATCTGCATAGGACTGCACTGTTCATGGGATAGTTTATCCTTGGAACTCTCTGGGAATTGTTGCGAAGATGCCACATATCCAGAAGGATTCTGGAGTTATGCTCATTAGACTAAATAACATTTTCTCATCTGTACACCTTGGCATTACTTATTGGTGGCTAGAAGTGAAAGACAAAACGGTGCAGGCTGGGGAATGGAAACAACTCCATTGTGAGTCAGCGGTATTAAGTACCAGTCTTTTTGAAGGGTATGCTTTTATTACAGTTTGTGCAGCCTGAACTAGTATTTTTTTCAAAAGCAATTACGAAGTAATTCTTGCTGCTTTTCTTAAGCGTGCCCAATTATATCTGAATTTTTTAAATCTCGCTTTTTTAAAAAAGAGAGAGCAACCTTAAAAACAGCAATTGGTTTAAAAAAAAAAAAAACGGCACCTTTTTAAAGGAGTTTCACTGCAAATGTTCCAGCTTGCCATACTAACTGGAAACCCATGTAGACTGGATGATCCCTGGCTGGGGATTATTTTGAATTTCTCATCTCTGCTGTTTCCACCAGTCCCTTTTTCCAGTTTTCTCATAGGTGTAAACGGAATCCTTGCTCTTTTATTTTGATATTGTTTTCTGTTTCCTTGCAACTAATGTGTTAGAATAAGGCGACTCAGCATGCCTGTTCACCAGGGGGCGGAACATTGCTCTAGCTGTGTGTCTGTGTTATCTTCTTTGGGAATGGAATACTTCTCTTTTCTCAGCTGGAAGTTTCTCTCTGACTCCTCCTTCTCTTCCAGTGCCTTTTGTGCTCTCGCTTCTTGTGGATCTGTAAGGAACGGAATATCTACCGTCGCTCCGATAGAAGCCACACCATCTTACTCATGCACACATGCTACCATATTATAAAGGTACTGACCTATTCCTGACCCATGGGGTGATGTCACATCCCGACGTTTACTAAGCAGACTATGTTTATGGGGTGGTTTGCCATTGCCTTCCCCAGTCATCTACACTTTACCCCCAGCAAGCTGGATGCTCATTTGATCGACCTCGGAAGGATGGAAGGCTGAGTCAACCTCGAGCTGGCTACCTGAAACCAACTTCTGTCGGGATCGAACTCAGGTCTTGAGCAAAGCTTTGGACTGCAGCACTGCAGCTTACCACTCTGCGCCACTGGGCTACCAGATTAGCTGGTCATTTATGATAGGGAATAATATTCTTTAGCTTAGGCTTCTTTCACCTGCAGTATGGATGTGAATTGAATCTACATCAATAAATGTAAGCGTTACCTTTTGGCAGTATATTTGCTTGGAGTTTATTTACTGCACCTACCTGATGCCACGCCTCTATAACTGTGCCACTTTGCTATATTCACTAGTATGTGTCCCCAATAACGTGTGGGTCAATCAATCAGCAAGATGCATTACAAGAAGGGGTCCCATAAGGACTTGTACAGGAGAGAAAATCTCATTTCCCTCCTCTTCCATTGCCCAAGGTCCCCTTCTTCCTCATCATCTCTTCCTCCATCGCAGCCTGGCCTCCATCAATTTTCACATGCCATCTTGGGTTGCCACCGCTCTAGATTTCTCCCAAACTCCTGTGTTTTGTGGGGAGGGGTGTGCCAGCTAAGCATATGCAGATGTTCCTTAATTCACAGTGGGTAGCCGTGTTAGTCTGTTTGCAGTAGTCAAAAAGGGCAAGAGTCCAGTAGCACCTTAAAGACTAACAAAAATATTTTCTGGTAGGGTATGAGCTTTCGTGAGCCACAGCTCACTTCTTCAGATACAGCCTGTATCTGAAGAAGTGAGCTGTGGCTCACGAAAGCTCATACCCTACCAGAAAATATTTTTGTTAGTCTTTAAGGTGCTACTGGACTCTTGCCCTTTTTGACAGATGTTCCTTGTAAAGGTTAGGAATGGTTACCTTCTTTTTTTGCTGAGTTTAGACTTTTCTGCAAACCTGAGGGTTCTGCTGGGTTGGTGGAACCCTAAATCTCAACCGTAGATCACTTGTTGCATGGTTTTGGGTGTCCATGGGAGGGGACAACTCTTCAATCCCTTAGGTCTAGGGACATGTAAATTAAATGTATAAATTGCATACACTGGGCATATGACTACCACATAAATTGCATATAAAACCATACAATGTGCCAACGATTCTACAAAACCAATGGAGAAAAGTGGAGGATCCATGGCAAAAATATAAACCCACCACTACCACCCTGCCCTCACTTGACCTACCAAAAACCCTGTGAAGGGGAAGGTATCTTGATTCTTGGAGGAAATTGCCTAGTTCCATCTTCGAGCAGGAAA
This sequence comes from Euleptes europaea, assembly GCF_029931775.1. Lineage (NCBI taxonomy): Eukaryota > Metazoa > Chordata > Lepidosauria > Squamata > Sphaerodactylidae > Euleptes > Euleptes europaea. The sequence continues at coordinate 11,375,428 of NC_079323.1, forward strand.
GGGTGGAAAAATTGTGCACGGTAACACAAATCACAAAATGCTCGTCAGCACTACGCTGTATACATAAATAAATATTCAAAATGGGTTGCTCATATCCAAGGAAAGTCCCAAAGGCAAAATGTCATACATTTTCATTTATTTTAAATAGGGATAAAGGATATCTTCCCTCAAATAATAAAGGAAGATATATTATGAAATAACATTTATTTCAGGTTACCAATTACATCCAATTGGTGTTTTAGGCATAAAATATTTCATTGCAGCTGCTTTGGGCAGAGAGGCTACCTAGGAGATAGGTTTTCATGTAATGAGGAAAATTGTCAACTGGAAAATCATCTGCTTTAATCCCGCATTCATCTGATGAAAAAAATGAACATCCCAATGAAACAGGATATAATACTGGATTCCCACCCGTTGTTCTCTGCTATATTCTCTATTGTGTAATGGATTTGTATGGGTGTGTAAACAGCATGTTTTATAAATACCATATATACAAATATGTAAATATCATTTGCAGTTTGCACATTTTTCCTTTGGGATTTGCTTTGGATATGTGTGGTACATGTTGGATCTTTGTTAATGCATACAGTGCTGTGCTGATTAGTATTTTGTCATTTAGAGAAGTATAAAATCATAGAATCACAAAGTTGGAAGGGGTCATACAGGTCATCTAGTCCACCCCCCTGTTCAATGCAGGATCAGCCTAGAGCATCCCTGATAAGTGTTTGTCCAGCCTCTGCTTAAAGACTGCCAGTGTGGGGGAGCTCACCACCTCCTTAGGTAGCTGATTCCACTGTTGAACAATTTTCCCCCCTAATATCCAGCCGGTATCTCTCTGCTCACAATTTGAACTCATTATTGTGAGTCCTATCCTCTGCTGCCAACAGGAACAGCTCCCTGCCCTTCAAATACTTAAAGAGAGCAATCATGTTCCCCCTCAACAGTCAAGTAACAGTCAGGGTGACCTGGGGCTGCCCATCCATTTCTCTAAACTCCAGCTGGTATCAGAAAATACTGATAAGTAGCTGGATCCCAAGGAGCCCTGTAGCGCAGAGTGGTAAACTGCAGTACTGCAGTCCAAGCTCTGCTCATGGTGTGAGTTCGATCCCAACAGAAGTCAGTTTCAGATAGCCGGCTCAAGGTTGACTCAGCCTTACATCCTTCCAAGGTCGCTAAAATGAGTACCCAGCTTGATGGGGGTAAAGTGTAGATGACTGAGGAAGGCAATGGCAAACCACCCTGCAATAAACATAGTCTGCCTAGTAAACGTCGGGATGTGATGTCACCCCATGGGTCAGTAATGACCTGGTGCTTGCACAGCGGACTACCTTTACTTTTACCTTTAGCTGATCCCAGGTGCTTAGGTAGCTCATTGGACAGCATCTTCCAAGGGCCCTCTGGAACCTGCCTTGGGGATGGGCACCAAGAGGCCAGGAGAAGGGGCTGTGGCTCAGTGGTAGAGCATCTGCTTGGCATGTAGAAGGTCCCGGGTTCAATCCCTGGCATCGCCAGTTAAAGGAACTAGGCAAACAGATGATGTGAAAGACCCCTGCCTGAGACCTTGAAGTGCTGCTACAAGCCTGAGTAGACAATACTGACTTTGATGGACCACGGGTCTGATTCAGTATAAGGTAGCTTCATGTGTTCAAGAAGCAGTCTGGGGACTAGGATTTATTAGAATTGTTTTTAATGGCTATGTGGTTATATTGTATTATTATTATTGTGGTGGTTGTGGTGGTGGTGGTGGTGATTAATTGAATTTGTTACCCTGCTCTCTATCCCGACCAAGGCCTGACCCAAAGCGGCTCACATCCATCAGAAACACAGTCAAAAGGTAAAGGTGTGCAAGCTCCAGGTCATTCCTGACCCATGGGGTGACATCACATCCTGACGTTTACTAGGCAGACTATATTTTATATATATATCCCCAGCTGAGGACCTATCCCCAACCTAGGACCCAGCGTGGTGTAGTGGTTAAGAGTGGTGGTTTGGAGCAGTGGACTCTGATTTGCAGAACCAGGTTTGATTCCCCACTCCTCCACATGAGCGGCAGACGCTAATCTGGTGAACCAGGCTGGTTTCCCCACTCCTACACATGAAGCCATCTGGGTGTCCTTGGGCTTGTCACAGCACTCTTAGAGCTTTCTCAACCCCACCTATCTCACAGGGTGTCTGTTGTGGGGTGGGGAGGGAAGGTGATTATAAGCAGTTTGAGTCTTCCTTAAGTGGTGGAGAAAGTCGGCATATAAAAACCAACTCTTCTTCTTCTTCTTTTTGTGCCTATTATTTGCGCACTGGTCCATAATGAGCCTGGGGTTTTAGTTGTGAGCCAGCTCGAGTAGGGATATTGGAGAGGCAACATAAAATTGTTCTAAGTAGATTCAACTTCCCTGTAATACCTCCACTGGCATTACAGCAATGTACCTCCCCCAAAGCAATGTACCCCCCCCCCAAAGACCCAGACACTACTGTCTCACCTCTCCCTCTGATGTAGCTCAACAGAATGACGACTTAGACCAATTTAAATTACTTATTGGAACATATGAAAAGAGCATGTTCTGCACTTGAAGAACGAACGGTATGGAGGAGCGATGCAAAGAAAATTAAAGTCAGAAGCCATTCGCAAGGGAACATTTGCTGTATTGAATATGGAATTGTGTTTCAAATGTGATAGCTTTGGTTCGTAATTACCAGTGATTACTGAAATATTACTCTAATGGTATGCAAATATGAATGCACCTTCCTATTAGATGCAATCATTATAGGGAAACGATATCTCCTTTTTCACATTTGTGTAGAGGTTTCTCCCCCCACCCTCACTCAAGGCCCTACGTAAAATGTCTTGCAGATTAGTCTGCAAATGAGTTCAGATCGACCAGATGGATAGCAGTATGCCTACACCCGCTGAAGTCCAAGGGCTGTAATCTCAGTCCAATGAGCTGAGTGGTGAACTTCTGTACCTATTGCACTGTAGAGGAGGCGGTGAATCCTCTGAGCTAGTGCGGGGGCACCCCCACCTAGATGGCCCAGGCTAGCCTGATCTCATCAGATCTCAGAAGCTAGCGTGGCGTAGTGGTTAAGAGCAGTGATTTGGAGCTGTGGACTCTGATCTGGAGAACCGGGTTTGATTCCCCACTCCTCCACATGAGCGGCGGAGGCTAATCTGGTGAACTCCTACACATGAAGCCAACTGGGTTACTTGGGGCAAGTTACAGCTCTGTTAGAGCTCTCTCAGCCCCACCTACCCCACAGGGTGTCTGTTGTGGGGACGGGAAGGGAAGGTGATTGCAAGCCGGTTTGAGTCTCCCTTAAGTGGTACAGAAATCGGTATATAAAAACCAACTTCTTCTAATCAGGGCCCTGGCTAGTACTTGGATGGGAGACCAAGTTAATTCATACCCCTCATTTCTCCCCAATAGAGAATCAGTGGGCTAATTGTTCTCCTCCCCTCCATTTTATCCTCCTTTTTCAACAACTGTGTGAGCTAGGTTAGGCTGAGAGGGTGTGTCTGGCCCTAGGTCGCCCAGCAAGCTTCCATGAGTGTCTCTAGGGTTGCCGGGTCCCTCTTCGCCACTGGCGGGATATTTGGGGGGGGGGTGGAGCCTAAGGAGGACAGGGTTTGGGGAGGGGAGGAACCTCAACGCCATAGAGTCCAATTGCCAAAGCAGCCATTTTCTCCAGGCGAATTGATCTCTATCAGCTGGAGAATAGTTGTAATAGCGGGAGATCTCCAGCTAGAACCTGGAGGTTAATCAGATATAGACAGCCACTATGGCAGAAAATAAAATAGACTATTTCAAGGTGTTTAAAGCACAATATATTATAACCCAAAAATTCTTGTTACTTCACAAGTATATATTACAACCTTGTTACTTCACAAAGGCCTCAGAAAACAAAATTACATATATAGGATATGTATATGTAACACCAAAATATAGAAATGAATTGTTCAGTTAGACAACCACATCAAGACAGGTGTCCGGTATGAGTCCTGTTTCAAGGAGAATTTCTTCAGTCGGTGAGTATGGTTGTTCCAATTATTTGGTAAGTGTCAATAATTACAAATAAAAATTCTTCATCTTTGTTTTTTCTTTCTTTTGGGTGCTGGTGTGCTGTTAGCTGTTTATGTAGCTTCAGCAGGCTGATATTGCAGCTTCAATGATTTTGTTCAGTATTATGTTCCATATATATTTTTGGTTGAGCATGATCACAACAGGTGCTATTCAGTTACATCATGTTGGATCTGGAGGTTGGCAACCCTAAGTGTCTCCCAGATCCTACTCCATCACTATATCCACTATAGCACACTGGCTGTGTGGACCATTTAAAACGATCTGCTTGCAAAACATGTACTCTACCACAGAGCTGCAGACCTTCCAGATCTCTTACAAGAATATATTTAGAATATATAAGATAACACTTATAGGTAGGGTTTCCAGCTCTGGTTTGGGAAGATTTGGGGGATGGAGCCGGAGGAGGGCAGGGTTTGGGGAGGGGAGGGACTTCATTGATGTATAATGCCACAGAGAACACCTTCCAAAGCGGCCATTTTCTCCAGGTGAACTCATCTCTGTCGCCTGGAGATCAGTCGTAATAGCAGGAGATAAATTGTTAAATTGTGGAACTCCCTGCCCCAGGATGTGGTGATGGCTGCCAACCTGGAAGGCTTTAAGAGGGGAGTGTACCTATTATATTAGGTGCTTTGGAACACAGGCAGGACAATGCTGCTGCAATTGTCTTGTTTGTGGGCTTCCTAGAGGCATCTGGTTGGCCACTGTGTGAACAGACTGCTGGACTTGATGAGCCTTGGTCTGATCCAGCATGGCCTTTCTTATGTTCTTATGTTATCGGAGATCTCCAGCCACAACCTGGTGGTTGGCAACCTTACTTATAAGGGGAGATATAACTTGCACTGAGATGGAAGAAGGTATATAGGCAAATTGGCTGTATGTGTTAAATTGCTACCAGTAGCCGAAAAGGAAAATGCTTGATGAACTCAATCCTGTGCTTTTTAGTTAAACAGTGAAGCAAGTTTGATGACTCCAATGGCTTTAGAGAGAACATGAAGTGTTTAACAGGCCTGTGGAGAATGCCTGAGAAGCAATTTGAGTAGCACTATCTGGTATCCTTGGAGACTTAAACTGGAAGAAGATGCCAGTCATGTATGCAAGGCTTTTCGAAAGGTCACCAGCTTTTCTTCTGATGCAGCTCAGGGTCGGGAGATGGGGAAGACGCGGGAGAATTGTGCCCCATTTGTCACACACACACACACACACACACACACACACACACACACCAACCACATATCACTGCTTAAAGTGGCTTTGCAAAAGAAGGAAATGAAGAGATTGGCAGGTTTTACATGAGTTCAGTTTAGTCACTGTTAGCGCTGTAAGAAAATTATTTTTTTTGCCTAGGTGACACACTGAGGCCATGTGTTTTGAAATACTTCCCCAGAAGGAGTAACACTGAAGGACAGTGTCTCTCAGTGTCAAGTATGTAGGAAGAGTAATATATATATATTACTCTTCCTACACACTTGACACTGAGAGACACTGTCCTTCAGTGTTACTCCTCTGAAGATGTCTGCCACAGCTGCTGGCGAAACGTCAGGAAAGAAAATACCAAGACCACGGTTACACAGCCCGGATAACCTACGAGAACCAATGAACTCTGACCGTGAAAGCCTTCGACAATACTTCCCCAGAACTTGGAATGTTTCTTAAATCTTTTCGTCAAAAGCTCTCCCTGGATTTTGAAGCTCTGAATTGCCTATCTCTGTTTCCAGAGTTTAATTGATGCAGTAGGGATCTGCCATTGTTCCACAGTTCGTCTTTATCAACGTGACCAAGCCCGAGATCTATGGATGAGGTCCTATAGTAGGAATAATTTTACCTGAAGATAGACTCAACCTGAAAACAAAAATGATTACCGTCCTTTCTAAAGATGGCCAAAGAGGGATGGTCACACTTCCTACAGAAGGATATTGCAGAATAGGAGAATGGCTACTAAAAAGGTATGCGCCATCATAGTAGATGTAGAAAGTTAACTGAGTAGGCTGCAGCTAACCATATCTGCTAGGCCAGTCATGGGCATCTATCTGCCTCTCTCTAGTCCTGAGATATGTGTGTTGGGGTTCTAGGTTTGGTGAAGCAACTCTCTACCCAATGGGAAAAGTTGATAAAACCTAGAGTGGCCCCCAAATGTCATCCACGGCCCATACTGAATGGTGATTTTGGAGGCCCGTCCTTGGGCAGAAGATCTAAGAAATGTTGAGTCAACCAAAGAGAGTTTTGACAAAATTACAGCGTGATTCTAAGCAGAGTCACACCCTTCTAAGCCCATTGAAGATACAAAAGGTTGCATAGAGGTGTAACAGAAAATGATGAAGAGAAGTCAAAGAGAAACTAAAGAGAAATTCTAATTCTGAAGTACAAAAAAGAATAAGAGAAATCAATGGCTATATTCAAAAAGTGAATTTAAGAGGGGATGGGGGGGGGGGAAATCACCCTACCATAATTATGCTAGTTTGTTTTTTACTGTTCTGAAATCGATTATCTTTAAAAGTATTTTACTGTTTCATCCTGTACACCCTTTTAAGTCCTAAGGAGGGATGTGACTATGAATACAAAATAAATAACTGGTTGTTAGTGCTGAGATATGTCTGTAGTGGACTGTGGATGGAAAACAAGGATGTCAAAATATGAGGAGGGGGTCACTGTTAGGGATGCTCTAAACCCCACCGACTCAGCTCACCTGCTGGTCACCAGTTGTGCCGATTGTCTGACATTTGTGCAAAGCAGATTACAATGCGAAAGTACAATACAATGTGAACACAGGAGAAGAAGAGAAAAGGCTTTTGTGTGGAGGGTCTCTGTCTCTCTTTCTGCCAACAGATCTCCCCAGTTCCAAGCTGAAACCCAAAGGCTATTTTTGGGCTTTTATGTAAGCTGAACACTTTGTTAAACAGCTTTATTTCTGTAACCCCCCCCCCCGCCCAAGTCTGACTATGAATCATATTGGAAAAATCCCAAGCTTTGTTCAACCATTGCTCAGGATAACTTCTTTTTTCTTCACCCAGTGTTTTTAGGTAATTGTCCATGCAGTAAGTAATACGGTTTCAAATGGTTTCCTTCCTGCAATGACCTAAATGTAACCCAACAAAGAGAACAAAAAGCAATTCCAGCAACACATTCTCAAGATCCCTTTCCCTCCCTATCCCAACAAATAACCAGAACGTTTCACACCCCTGTTCATTCTTAAACCGGCTGCCTGGAGAGATTTGTCAGCATAATTCAATCTACCCACGATGAAATCATGGTGGATGCTGTTGATCGCTGTGAAACGTTAGAACCTTTTTTTTGTGTTACATTTATGACAAGAAAAGATGCAGAAATTTCATCATGATCAACAACGTGTGCCCTCATACCACTGGGAGAAGATCAAATTATGCTTACAAATCTCTCCTGGCAGCAAAGTTTTATATAAAATGGGAGCATGAAGCAGTTCGGTAATTTGGTTGAGCAGGGGGGAAATTATATTGAACAGTGGATTACTGGGGTTGTCTTCATTCTTTTTTGTTGGATCCTTTTGTTGCTGCTGTTGTTGGGTTTTGTTGGGTTTTCCCTTTGAGGGATGTCTCAAAGAACATAGTTACATTTAGCCCAACAGTAGATGCCCATGAATCCTCTCTGTTCATCTCCCATAATGAGGAGAAGAAGGAGGAGGAGGAGGAGGAGGAGGAGTTATTTTTTATATGCCAACTTTCTCTACCACTTAAGGAAGAATCAAACCAGCTTACAATCATCTTCCCTTCCCCTCCCATTTTTGGATCAGTCTGGATATGGGATTTCTGGATAAAGGACATTCTACCTGTATCTGGAAGAAATAAACCGGGATGGGGGAATAATGTTGCTTTCAAACTGTGAAGCATGAAGGCAGGTGTCTGTTTGGCCTCCTTGGAATGGACGGCAGTATGAGCAAAGAGGACCCAGCTGAAGGCATGATGGCATCTCGACAAACTGCCTAGCAGATGGTGCAACCCCATTAGAAGCGACCCTGCCAAAGAATAAACAAGTTGAGGGGAAATGTATGCTTCTCTAGTTAGGGTACACAGCTTTCTACATTGACTGGACTCTCCATGAGGGGGCAAGACCAAACTGTGAAAGCAGGCTGGTTCAGTGCTGAAGCTGGAGGGTGAGAGATTCAAAACAGATAAAAGGAAGTATTTTTTCACACAATGCATAGTTAAATTGTGGAACTCCCTGCCTCAGGATGTGGTGATGGCTGCCAACTTGGAAGGCTTTAAGAGGGGAGTGGATATGTTCATGGAGGAGAGGGGTATTCATGGCTATTAGTCAAAATGGATACTAGTCGTGATGCATGCCTATTCTCTCCAGGATCAGAGAAGCATGCCTATTATTTTGGGTGCGGTGGAACACAGGCAGGATGGTGCGGCTGCAGTTGTCTTGTTTGTGTACTTCCTAGAGGCATCTGGTTGGCCACTGTGTGAACAGACTGCTGGACTCGATGGGCCTTGGTCTGATCCAGCAGGGCCTTTCTTATGTTTTTAAGGCTTTAAGAGGGGAGTGGACGTGTTCATGGAGGAGAGGGCTATCCATGGCTACTAGTCAAAATGGGTACTAGTCATGATGCCTACCTATTCTCTCCAGGATCAGAGGAGCATGCCGAATATATTAGATGTTGCAGAACACATGCAGGACAATGCTGCTGCAGTTGTCTTGTTTGTGGACTTCCTAGAGGCACCTGGTTGGCCACTGTGTGAACAGACTGCTGGACTTGATGGGCCTTGGTCTGATCCAGCATGGCTTTTCTTATGTTCTTATGTAATGTGATTTTCCTTTTCTGTTGAAGCAGGTCCCCCCTTTGTGTAATGGCAGCTGTGTGAGTTCATTCGTTGGAGGTCTTCGTCGCGGCTCCTGAGTGGTTTGGGAGCTCAGACAAATCCGTCCAGGTTTATTAAGCCGACGTCAGCGAGAGGGTTTCATAGCCCGCCTGCTGCTGTTAGCATCAGTAAAAAGAACGTGCCAATTTCATTGCAAATGTTGACTTTGGCGCTCTCCCTTAGCTGAAGTCGATGCAGTCTTCCTTTCAAACCCATGGAGGAACTGCCTACTCCTTGGGGTTTGCCCAAAAAAAAAAAAAACCCTTCAACAAATAAGCAAACGGAAAAATGTCTAAGGCTCTGATCCAATTCCAGGTCAGCACAGAGAAGTATAGTGGTTAGAGTGCCAGAGGAGAATAGGGAAGGCCCATGTTCAGATCCCCACTCATCCATAAAGCTTCCACTGGGCTCTTAGGCTAGTCTAGGGTTGCCACTGGCAACTGTACTGGCAACTGGTGGAAGGCTCGGGAGGCAGGGAAATGCAAATTGGCCATCATACAACACCCCAACGTCACTTCTGATGCAAACCCAGAGGTGACATCACTGCAACAGGGCAAAACCCTAAGATTCCACTGAAACGGTACAGCGTGAACTTGGCAGTGATGTCATCTCGTCAGGACGACGCCCTCGGATTCCACTGAAACTGGTTTTACCATAGAGTTCCAGTGGAATCCTAGAGCGTCCTCCTAACGAGATGACATCACTCCAGGTTCATGCCAGAAGTGACATTGCGCCGTCAGAGTGACGGTGACTTCACCTGCGTTTCCCCCCCCCCACTGGGGGGGTCTTGGGGGGGTCTAGCAGTGGGGGTCTTGGGGGGGTCTAGCAGCTGCCAGCAGGAATTCTCCCACTATAGAAGGAGACCTGGCAGCCCTAGGCCAGTCTCTTTCAGCCTTGTAAGCCAGCTGATTCTTTGGCAGCCATTTTATGGTTGCGCCCACCATGCTTTAGCAGAATCCTAAAGGTGTCCGCAGGCTTAAAATCTTGGGGACCCCAGCCATAGTGTCCCCTTTCCAAAGCTGCCAGTTCCTCCAGGGGAACTACTTTCTGTAGTCTGGAGATGAGTTGTAATTCTGACAGAACTCCAGGCCTACCCGGAGCCTGGTAACCTTAGGACAATCCAGCAAACCGACTGAAGGGCTGTAACTCATGACCAATCTTTTCATTTAGCAAGTGGAGGTATGGGGGAAATATTGGTTCTGCTGTCATTTTCTTAAAAAAAAAAAAATTCCTTTAGATATTATGCATAAACATCTCCGGGAGCTTAAAGCCTTGAAACTCGACTTTTGTTTGTAAAGTGAGAATGTTTCCATTGTCAAAAAAAAAAAAAGTTTGAAGGAATCTGTGACCCATCAACAATCAAGCCAACCGGACCCCTCAGTGCAAGAAACAAAAGAAGTATAGAATACAGAGAACCCGAGGAGAGACGGTGAATGTAAACAAAACAGGTCTGGCTGCAAATGTTTTATTGCTCTTGGACCTCATTGCAGGGAGTGTATATGCTTCTTCCTCCAAATATGAAAAGAAATGTAAATATAAAATCACAACTAGAAATACATTTCCATTCTCAACTCTTGCCCCGCTATTGTTGGCTGAGAGTGGATCACATGATCCAGTCAAGAAACCCTTTCTTTCTATTTCCTGGTCTATGTAAAGCTGAAGCTGCCTTGTATTGATTCGACCCATAGGCCTGTCTAGGTCAGCCAATATGGCCATTTTGCTTTGGTGCTGCTTTTAAAAGGTTCTCATTGTTTTCAGTGCGACCGAAGTTTCTTCCATTGACAGTGATGCTTTTATTTCCACAGGCCATTTTAATGTCATTCCTGTATATGTGCCATTTTATTTTTTACACAAAAAGAGTGTGAAAATGAGGAGGGCTGGGTTTGGGGAGGGACTTCAATGCCCTAGAGTCCAATTGCCAAAGCAACCATTTTCTCCAGGGGAACTGATCTCTATTGGCCGGAAATCAGTTGTACACGCAGGTGATCTCCAGCTAATACTTGGAGGTTGGCAACCCAAGTGGGGGATACCCTACTTTGGCGGCCCGGCCTCATTAAGCCAGCAAGCAGGGGAACTTACCGGAAGTAAACTGAGGCTGAGACTTCCAGCATCTGCAACATGGCAACGTCATTTCTGGCATGCCCCAGAAGTCCCATCATCGCATCACCGACAGCCATGGGGATGCGCTAGTATTTTGGCAAAACTCTATGGTAAAAACAGCTTCTACCATAGAGTTTTTGCCCAATTACCAGAGTGTCCCCACATCACCAGTGCATGCTGGAAGTGACGTACATGTGTCACTGGTGACAGAGGCCTAGTAGGGTTGTCAGCCTGCAGGTAGCGGCTGGAGATCTCCTGCTATTTCAACTGATCTCCAGCTGATGGAGATCAGTTCACCTGGAGAAAAGGGCCGCTTTGGCAATTGGACTCTATGGCATTGAAGTCCCTCCCCTCCTCAAACCCCTCCCTCCTCAGGCTCTGCCCCCAAAACCTTCGGTGGCGAAGAGGGACCTGGCAACCCTAAGGCTTAGGCCACCACCATCTACTCACCCCCGCAGTTTGCCGGGGGTACCTGGCAACCCTAATCCCAGGTTCCATTTTTTTTAAAAAAAGATCAAGCAGTACGTGTCTTGAAAGATCTCTGCCTGAAACCCTGGAGAGTTGCTAGAGAGACTAGACAATAACCTTGCGAGACCAATGATCTGACTTACCTATACAGCACTGATATGTGTTCACCATATAGAAGAATGTGCATATGCCAAAACATTACGAGCTAGTTTCAAATGGGGGTGGTGGTGCTGAGCCTGCTTCTACTGTTCACTGAGGAAGATCTCAATTCAGGGGTCTGTGTCCAAGGAAGGGGGGTGGCAGTTACTAGTCCCCATCAGAACCAGCTCATCAGTTTTGCACATTCCCGGAGTTCATTTGCAGAAATATGTAAATCTGCTTGGCTAGGAAGAGAATATTGTGCCAATACACTTTCGACTCTATTAGCTTTCCCACTGAGCTCAGAGAACAAATATTGTTATTAAATATTGATCTTTAGATCTCAGGCTGATTCTGACCCTTCATCCCCGGGAAACCATTTGCTTTGCGTGCATTGAGTCATTATTGCTCGGTCTGAACATTTGCACTGAGAGACAGATTGGCTTATTTTCCATTTTTGGGGAGGTCATTCTGCTTATTATTCTGAAGCAGACTTGCTTTTTGTGACCGACCAAGCCGGACACAGCCTACAGGCCCTAGGCTGCATCTTCCTGATCCATTCTGTTTGTGGTGCTACTTTCCTCCAGCACAAAAAGCCTTCTGCTGGCACAAGAAGAGTCAGCGTGGTGTAGTGGTTAAGAGTGGTGGTTTGGAGCGGTGGAGTCTGATCTGGAGAACCAGGTTTGATTCCCCACTCCTCCACATGAGTGGCGGACTCTAATCTGGTGAACCAGGATGGTTTCCCCACTCTACACACGAAACCAACTGGGTGACAAGGTAAGTAGACGTTCAATCATAGTCACACTCTCTCAGTCCCAACTCCCTCACAGGGTGGCTGTTGTGGGGAGGGGGAGGGAAGGTGATTGTTAGCCGGTTTGATTCTTCCTTAAGTGGTAGAGAAAGTTGGCATATAAAAACCAACTCTTCTTCTTCTTGTCCTTCTCCTTCTGCTTTGCCTAATCCTCCACTGGGAGAGGAGTCTCTTGCATCAGCAGAAGGCCTCTTTCACCAGAAGATAGCATCACCATTAGTGAAACAGTTTAATGGAATCCAGCTAGGGTTGCCCACCTCCAGGTACTAACTGGAGTTCTACCATTACAACTGATCTCCAGCCGATAGAGATCAGTTCCCCTGGAGATATTGTCCGCTTTGGCAATTGGACTCTATGGCATTGAAGTCCCTCCCCTCCCCAAACCCTGCTTTGCTCAGGTTCCGCCCCAGAAATCTCCAGATATTTCCCAGCCTGGAGCTGGCAATCCTAGATCCAGCTCCACAAATCGTGGCCTGCTGTGTGCTGGTTGCAGCAGTCTAATAGCCTAGGCTTGCCCGATATTGTCAGAGATTGGGAGCTAAGCATGGTTGGCCATGGTTAGTACTTGGATGAGAGACCAACAAGGAAGTCCAGGGTCTCTACACAGAGACTGGCAATGGCAAACCACCTCTGTATGTCTCTTGCCTTAAAAACCTAGGGTTGCCAGGTCCGAGTTGGGAAATACATGGAGATTTTTGGGGTGGAGCCTGAGGAAGGCAGGGGTTTGGAGAGGGGAGGGACTTCAATGCCATAGAGTCCAATGGCCAAAGCAGCCATTTTCTCCAGGAGAACTGGTCACTATCGGCTTGAGATCAGTTGTAATAGCGGGAGATCTCCAGCTAGTACCTCGAGGTTGGCAGCCCTACAAAAACCCCATGGGGTCACCATAAGCTGGCTGCGACTTGATAGCAAAAAAGTAGTATTTGTAGTGGTTAGAGTGTCATACTAGGATCCAGGAGATCCCGGTTCAAATCCCCAGGTTCTGCTATGGAAGCTTGCTGGGTGACCTTGGGCCAGTCTCATACTCTCAGCCTGATGTGCTTCACTGAGATAATGTTATGAAGATAAAAATGGAAAGGGAAGAGAATTGTGTTGTAATCCCGTTTGGATCCCCATTGTGGAGAAAAGTATTTGTCTCCAAGTCAAGCTGACTTGTGGCGATCCCGTAGGGTTTTCAAGGCAAGAGACATTAAGCAGTGGTTTGCCATTGCCTGCCTCCACGTCACACCCCTGTTATTTCTTGAAGTTCTCCCATCCAAATACTTGGCAGGGTTGAGGCTGAGAATGTGTTACTGGGCCAAGGTCACCCAGCAAGCTTCCATTGCGCGAGTGAGGATTTGAACCTGGGTTTCCCAGGTCCTAGTCCAACACCTTAACCACTACATCATGCTGGCTCTTGGGGGTATAGACTAGATACTTAAACATAAAAAAAGACAGAAGAGGTGGACCTCTACATGGTCTAGAGTTTGGTTTATATTTCAAGTCAATAATCTTCTCAAGCATGTGGGAGCTCAGTTCATGATGCAGCTAAATATTGCAGAGTGTAAAGATTATGTGTGTGTGTTAGGTGCCGTCAAGTCACTTCTGACTCATGGCGATCCTATGAATCCATGTCCTCCAAAACGTCCTGTCCTTAACAGCCTTGCTCAGGTCTTGCAAACGGAGGGCTGCGGCTTCCTTTATTGAGTCAATCCATCTCTCATTGGGTCTTCCTCTTTTCCTGCTGCCTTCAACTTTTCCTAGCATGACTGTCTTTTCCAGTGACTCTTGTCATCTCATGATGTGACCAAAATACGATAGCCTCAGTTTATTCATTTTAGCTTCTAGGGTCAGTTCAGGATTGATTTGATCTATAACCCACTGATTTGTATTTTTGACAGTCCCCGGTATCCATAACACTCGCCTCCAACACCACATTTCAAAGGAAATGTGTAATTATGAACAGGTAATTATGAATTTTGGCAATTTCACTAAGTCTTTGCTTTGTGTTTTAAAATCCATCTAATTCATAACATTGCCCAGATTATAATTTGAGTAGGCATCAAAGCCTTGCCTAAATCAAAATTTGAGGCAAACTGGGAGGTTCATGCTTAGGCATCGGTTTGCCAACCTGCAGGTAGGACTTGGAGATCTCCCAGAATTACACCTGATCTCCAGACTACAGTGATCAGTTCCCTTGTAGAAAACGGCTGTTTTGGAGGGTGGAATCTCTGGCACTATGGTCCCTCCTCTCCCAAACCCAACCCTCCCCAGACTCCACCTCCAAAATCTCCAGGTATTTCCCAACACAAAGCTGGCAACCCTATTAGGCAAAATGTGCACAAGAATTTACAGTGCAATGCTATTCAGTGTTACTGCAGTCTAAGCATACTGAAATGAATGGACTTTGACTGGAGTAACTCTCCTTAGGATTGCAATATTAACAGGGCAGAAACAAATTTGCAGTATTTGAGGGTGGTGGACAATACATCTCTAAAAAGCAAGACCTCTTTTAAAATGGTCCTGCTTTCCGCCTTTCTTAAAAACGCATTTAATTATGAAACATTGGATTTTTTCCTGTTTGTTTGTATTTTATGTAGTTAATAAATCTTAAGGGGGGAATCAAGTGTTCTGCCTTTGCAAGAATGTAAATTAAAATTTTAATACATAAATACATACATGATACAATCTTTCCCTTTCTGCAAAGAGCTCCATACACACTGCTCAACAGAGCCCCTCTCCTCGTGCATACCAATCTGTATAATTACCAGATGCACCCCATCCATAATCCAAATGGAAACATAAGAATTTAATTGAAAATGCAGGCATTTTTCTCGAGAACCTCAAGCATCACGTATAAGCCTTCAGCCAGAAGTTAATTTAGCGTCTTCGTATCGGTAATGCTCTTGTAAATATTCAAGCGAGGTGGCAGATTAGATACCTGTATTAATGCCTGCAAATTATATGAAAATAGTTTTTCTAAGTGTGTCCTTAACAGATATAAACGTCTTGCTTCTGACGCATTTCTGAAAGTGGCGCTCGCCACCCTATCCACCCACGGCCTCTCCACAGACAAAAGAGTTGTCACTTATGACTGATCTGTTGCCTCGCATCCATGTTGGAACTTCCATGTAATAATTGCTTGAGCAGCTCGGCGTTTGGTTTCCTGTGTGGCAAGAGGACAATTCCAAACATTCGGCCACATTTGTACCCGTCACTCAACTTTTGTTGTCGAGCGACCTTCCATTGACCTAGAAACCTAACGACTCACCAGATAACTTCGAGTAACATCTCCGGTAAGCCGGCCATATGTGCCGGAGATTTGTGAAGAAGAAAATCTAATTTGTATAAAATTACATGTAACCGTTCTTTGGGCCATTCTTCCTGTGCATGAGCGAGGGTCGACGGCTACATTTAGACAGGAACTCACATCACTCTATTAGTCATACGATTCTGAATACATGAATATCTTTCATCGGTGATGTTAATTATTCCCACAAGAACTGAAGATCGGTTGCTAAGTAGAAGGTGTTGACAAAAGAGTCATTAGGGTCTGGTGGGACCTACCTTAGCGGCTTCCAGCAACAATGTTTGCATAATGGGAAACAAGGCAAGACGCTTTTGTGCTCACAGAATGCTTTCATTGATATCACAAGTTTCACACTGAATGAGTCCAAATTTCTCTTCAGATTTCATCTTTCACGTCAACCTGAGACGCCTCTGAAACTTCATCTAAGGCAACGTTCAAAATCCATTTCAAAGGTTCTTCGTCGGGCAAAATGTCTGAAGGATTTTAAGGAAGCCAAAAGAGTTTTGCCAGAAGAGTTTCGACGAGGCTAACAAGAACGAACAACAAATCCCCAACTGAGGTAATTTCAACTCAAGGTTTTGGCCATGGATAAAGTACAAGGCAAGCATAAGCCAGGGAAAATGTCAGTTCCTATCTAGCTGTCTGTCCGTCTGTCACGTTTTTATCCTGCCATTTCAACAAGGGGCTCAGGGCACCACACATAATTCTCCCTTCCTCTATTTCATACTCACAGCGACCCTGAGGGAGGTTAGGCTGGGAAGGAATGATTGACCTAAGTGAGCTTTACAGTCCATTCCTGAAAGCTGCAGCGGCTGGGGACGACGTGGTCACACTGCCGCCACCGCGCCTCCACAGAGGTTTCACGGCCGGTGCAGGGGGCAAAAAGAACATTTTCCCCCGAAAAAAATTAAAAGGGGAGCAAAGCCCAGTAGAGAACAGCGATGCTGCGCCAACAAAAAGCTAGAGCAGCACCGCTGTTACAAAAGGGGGCGTTTCTGGGCTGAAAGGGGTTAGGAAACTGCTTACCGGCAGCTCCACCCCCCAGAATGCCCTGGAAACGCCTCCCAGGATGCTGGCATGAGGACTTGCACCAGCAGGACACTGGTGGGAGGCTGAGCCGGCGTCCAAGGCTGCGCCACTGCAGCTGTCCAGAGAGGCTGGCGCAAATGGCACCTCACCGGTGTCTGTGCCAGTTTGCATGGCACAAGTGGCATGGGCGCCAGAGTTGGGGTCATGTCCCTTCCTAAGGCGATTCAGCCCCCTACCTCACAAATGCACTCTTATGACGAAGGAACCGCTAGGCTAAGGTGGCCCTTTGCACTCTTATGCCTGAGGGGATTTGAACCCATATATCCCAGCCCTAGTATTGAAAGGGACATTTAGCCACCATTTATAATAGCCACTGATGAGCCTATCCTTCACAAATTGCTCAGGGTCCTGAGATGCTCAGGGGAGAGGCAGTCATATAAATACTTTAAATAAACAGATATCTCATGCATCTTAATACATTGATTTATTAATAAGTCCATTCATACCTGTGTAAAATGGGGGTTGGAGATCAGGCGGGGGGCAACTGAGGAGTGAGCCTTCTGGATCGCAGCTCCAGAGCTGTGGAACTCTCTCCCCAGGGAGATCCACTTGTCCCCTTCCATTGCCATCTTCCGCCAGCAGTTTTTTTGTTCATTTGACAGTCCCTCAATGAGCCCTCCTTCCTGATCAATGTTTTCATTGCCGTTTTTATGTCTTTGTACATATTGCAGCTCTGTTTTTAATTGTTTTAATTATGCTAATTAATTTGTTGCCTTGGAGGCCATTGTGAGGGCAGGAAGAAGGGGTATAAATTTTGTAAAATAAATAATGATTTTATAACCTTGACATGCCCAAAAGGTTTAACACTACACTAGCATGGTGTAGTGGTTAAGAGTGGTGGTTTGGAGTGGTGCACACTGATTTGATTCCCCACTCCTACACATGAGTGGCAGAGGCTAATCTGGTGAACTGGGTTGATTTCCCCACTCCTACACATGAGGCCAGCTGGGTGACCTTGGGCTAGTCTCTCAGCCCCACCTACCTCACAGGGTGTCTATTGTGGGGAGGGGAAGGAAAGGTGATTGTAGGCTCGTTTGTTTCTTCCTTATGTAGTTGTGAAAGTCGGCATATAAAAAACAACTCTTCTTCTTCTTTGTTCACCATTCTGTAAAAAATGGACTTCTACCACCCAATGTATATGTGAATGGGCAGACCCATGAATAAATACTCATGGATCCCTTTACCATGTCTACTTTGTCCCTTGTCCTTCCCTGTACTTGGGAGGCTGGAATATAAAGTTAACCCTTCAAGGCAAGTGCATTACCTTCTTCCCACTAATCTACAAGAAAAGAGTGTTCACTGGTGTCCAGAGTGAAGAGGAGAAATTGTGGAAAGAGGTGACACCCGTGCATGATTTACTGATTTTCTCCTCAAGATGAGACTCACATCTTCGGTCATGATAAACATCACATTATACATATGGATCAACGATCTATCTTCTGGGGAAAATAAAATAGCACATAAAATGGGGAGAGGTTAAAGTGAGATAGTGATATGGATTGTGTCAGAGTAGAAGATATAGTATAATTTATAATTTTGACCTTGGACTTCTGCTTGGGATGCTTCTACTTGGTCATTTTCAGTGTCTTCTTCATCTTCCCAAAACATTTATATGATATAAAAGTTACAGCACTCTCAGAAAAACCCAAAACTACTGCTTAATTGTACTTGCAAGATAAAAAATAATGATAACAGCAATAAAAATTATTATCCCCAATCATAGGCCATTGAGGCTGATCTGTTATTGGCATACTGCCCCCAAGGCAAAAGGAAGAAGGAAAAAAAGGAAGAGGAGAAGGAGAGTTGGCTTTATATGCCAACTTTCTCTACCACTTAAGGAAGAATCACACCTTCCCTTCCCCTCCCTACAACAGACACCCTGTGAGGTAGGTGGGGCTGAGAGAGCTCTAACAGAGCTGTAACTAGCACAAGGTCACCCAGCTGGCTTCATGTGTAGGAAACATGGGGAAACAAACCTGGTTCTCCAGATTAGAGTCCACCACTCCAAACCACTGCTCTTAACCACTATACCATGCTGGCTCTCATGACTGGGATTACAAGAGCAATTGTGGTAAATGTTGCCCGCCAATCTATCTGCTGGTACAGGAGTGGGGATCACATGCACGGAAGCACCACATATGGTGTGGGCCTCCACTACATTACAGAATCATAGAGTTGGAAGGAGCCATACAGACCACCTAGTCCACTTGGAGGGGCAACGTGCTAAGATGATGATCCAGAAGAGAAGATGACCATTGAGCAGCTAACAACCTGGCCATTAGATTTCCCCCCATTATATTTATGCACACTTTAATATTATTTCTGTGTCAACTGCAGATAAATGGAATGTAACACATACATGGCAAAACTGTGGTCAAAAGAAGCTAACAAATGGAAAACACCAACAATGAAATTCTGTCGACAGAAAAACTCATCACATCAACCTATGAAATCAAAAAGAAACAAAACAGGGCCCAGCCTTAATTAAAATATTATGAGTCCGTTTACAATTCTTATGAGTAATTAGCGCCCCAAATAAAATTTGACTGAAATGGGTGGCTCGCCTATATATTATTTTGAGCTTATGTGAAAATTGAATATTGACCAGTTTTCAAAATGTATCATCAACACATTCCCCATTATAAATCCCATTTTCCCCAGCCATTTACTACTTATCAATAAAAAAATCTACCAAAGGATAAAAAGTATAAAGCATAGCATTGAGGGTATAACCAGAACACATTTTAGTCCCTTTTTTGCTTTTTGTGGCTTTAGAGTTCAGTCTGACCCCTTCTAAAACCAATGCAAATATTGATTTCAATGCAGAAAATGAAATTGGATATGGAAGAAGAAAGGATTTCCCTCTTTATTTCAAGCTAGCTTCATCATACAAGCTTGGCTTATATATAATGAAAAGAGCTGAAACAGAATTGTGGGGAAAAACATATCCTGAAACAAGTGATGTTAGCCTAAAGGTGCATGCTAAACAAAACACCCACATAATATTCTTGGTATCTCCTCACCTTTGTAGTCTCTTTTTTTTTTACCCATATGTCACAATGTATTTATTGCATTAGCAAAAAAAAAAAAAAACCCAAAACCATAGCAACAATACAGAACAAAGTGGAAATTCCGCCAAAACAAAATTAATAACATAAAAAGTAACATAAGTTAACATAGGTTAAAAAATTAAACATTTCCCATGAAATATTAAAATGCAAATACAATTTCATCATTAAAATATAATAAGAAGGAAAGATCATACAATCCAGAGACAAAGAAAAGATGACAAATGACCCAGAGTAGAGCAATTATGGGTCAGAGATGTTATGGGCAGCATGTCCCATCATCCTTTTATGCTTCGTGATGGTAGCAGCAAATCTTGCCATTTGAGAAGTAATGTATTTGTCTTTGTCTTTCAATGATATAACTAATTTCTCCTGATCTGATCTTCCTGGGAAACAGGATAATATACAAAAATCGGTTACGCTCATCCCCATATCTTGGACATTGGAATGTGATGTGGGATAGATAATAGACTTTTGATCACAGGAGCATACTCTTTTCCTATATGGGATCCCATTGAAATGCCCTTCCAAGACTGCGAGCGGCAAAATATCTAAGCGTGTCCTGGTGGCCTTTCCATGCTTGCAGTTCCTTAAACTGGTGAAATACTCTGGAAGAGTCAGGGGGGAGAGAGATAGCTGTCTATAAAGTACTGATGTTCTCAAATTGCCTGCAAGACCTATAACAGTTTGAGCACTCTGATCTAACAATCTTTGTTTTATGAGTAGTTGGGCTGCATAGAATCCAAGGGTCCTCAAATATTCTACTGAGAAGCCAAGACTAGCCATCCATAGGTGTGCTAGGCCAGGTCATCTCGGGTTACTGCTGGCTACTGGTCTTGAGAGCAGGCTGTTAGTAGTTCAGTAATGCAGGAATCCGGGGGAGGTCCCGCCAGGAGCTGGAAACCAAGATAGTGTGCAGAGGTAAAGTCAAAAGTCCAGTCCACAGTGTCAGAAGTCCGTTTATCAATGTCTATTAGCGTCAGCAACAAAAGTCAGAGATACTTTTGCAACAATTGCTTTCACAACATCTGTCTGTTCCAAGCATGGTTTTAAGCTGTTTCTCTTTGCCTTAGTTCTCATCCTCAGACAACTCACAGTCTTGGAGCCATCTTCTTAGTGTCTGTAAGCACGCACTTCTCCTTTTACTTTGCAACTCCATTCTCCATTCTTGAAGTCTCTTTTGATTTGATTTTAACCCATTAGTTCTGGACCGACCTTCTGGGGCAACAGAAAACAACTCGGCACCCTCCTCTATATGAAAGCCCCTCAAGTACTTGAAGATGGTTATCATATCTCCTCTCAATCTTCTTCTTTTCAGGCTAAACATACCCAGCTCCTTTAACCTTTCCTCATAGGATTTGGTCTCCAGACCCCTCACCATCTTTGTTGCCCTCCTCTGGACACGTTCTCAATCTCAATCTGTCTGAACTTCTGGATGAAGACCAAGGTGGTTCCCATGCATTCGTTTGCACATTCCCTCACAAAGAAACAGCTCGTGATTGAATGAGTCATCAGCACTGATCTGTGGTCATGTACACACCATCTTCCCTTTACAATAAAAACTTGCGGGATGAGGGTTTGCAGCCCACAGGCGAGGCATGACCGTGCTTTTCATGTGAGCACGTCCCTTCCATTATTGTTAATAAGTGCCATGCGCAAGGGAAAGTCACAAGCCGGCATGCTCTGGAGCTAGATTAACACATGGCCACAGAAGTAGTTATGGTGTACCGGATGAATAATCCATTATAAACAAAATATATTCCAGTGAGGAGACGGCACAAAGGAATTACAAATGGCCCACGGAGACTGCTTAGCCACTAATTGGAATGCAGATGAGATCGATGGTGAACAAAAATGCTCTTTAAGGATTCCATCCCTACAACATGCGGGAGGAGCTGTAGCACAATGGTATAACATCTTCTTTGCAGACTGAGAGCCAGCATGGTGTAGTGGTTAAGAGCGGTGGTTTGGAGCAGTGGACTCTGATCTGGAGAACAGGGTTTGATTCCCCACTCCTCCACATGAGCAGAGGAGGCTAATCTGGTGAACTGTATTTGTTTCCCCACCACTACATGTGAAGCCAGCTGGGTGACCTTGGGCTAGTCACACTCTCTCAGCTCCACCTACCTCACAGGGTAGGCATATAAAAAACAACTCTTCTTCTTCTTCTTCTTCTTCAGAAAGGTTCAATGCCCAGCACCTCCTCTTTTTAAAAAACTAAGGTGGTACCCTACCTGATACTCTGGAGAGATGTTGCCAATCAAAGTAGACAATATTGTTTCAGAGGGTAGCCATTTTGCTCTATATATAGCTCTACTTCTACTCTCTATAGCACCTTAGAGACCAATAAGCTTTTTGGTGTATAAGCTTTCAAGAGTCAAAGCTCTGATGAAGGGAATGCTTGGGTACTCCTGGACCTAAATCTAACTCTAGACAATATTGTGTATGGGAATGCCAGAATTTAAGGTCCCAACCCCTACCCAACTGAGTCAAAGAGGGTTCAACTGACTCTTAGGCCCGCCCATTGAAAGCACTAAAATTTGTTTCTTTAGGAGTGGACCAATGGAAGCATCGAGCAATCCAGTGAGGGAGAAGCACAGAATGATGCCATCCCAAGGAATGCCACTTGTTTCTATGCTCAACAACTGAAGCAGGTGCCAATCTATGGAAGACCGTGGGTGTCAGCTCCTTTCGGCCATTCCTGAGAAGACCTGTTGTGCTCTCTGCCTCTGAAGTGACCGGATTCCACCCTGAAGTATTGATGCTAGGGGAATTCTCATTTTTAATCTTTGTGCTGATTTGGGTGTTCTAGAACAGCCATAACAGAAACATTCCTAAGGAAATCTGGATCGCCGTTTGGATAAATTCACCACAGCTATGGGGCCTGCTGTCTAGTGATGTGCACCAGACCCTTGCAATAGTTAAAACTCAGCTGATGAGTAAATAACTTTCTAAACAAAAATAAACAGGAACTTCTGACATCTTAAAGACTAACACAATTTTATCATAAAACTGCTTGCCCCTCTAGTGTTATCTACTCAGTAGCTTTCAATTGAGTCAGTGTGATGAAGTGGTTAGAATGTTGGACTGTGATCTGGGACCTGTGTTCAAATCCTCATTCAACCATGAAGAAGAAGAGTTGGTTTTTATATGCCAACTTTCTCTACCACTTAAAGGAGACTCAAACCGGCTTACAATCACCTTCCCTTCCCCTCCCCACGACAGACACCCTGTGAAGTAGGTGGGGCTGAGAGAGCTGTAACTTGCCCAAGGTCACCCAGCTGGTTTTGTGTGTAGGAGTGGGGAAACAAATCCAGTTCACCAGATTAGCCTCAGCAGCTCAGGTGGAGGGGTGGGGAATCAAACCTACATCTCCAGATCAGAGTCCACCACTCCAAACCACCACTCTTAACCACTACACCATGTTGAACTTGCTAGGAAAGTTTGGATTATTCAAACACTCTCGGCCGAACCTACCTCACAGGACTGTTGTGATGATAAAAGAGGAAAGGCTGTGTTCAACCTTGAGCTCCTGGAGCAAGAGATAAAAATGGGATAGATACAGTTGTTGTAGCAAATGCTGCATCTATTGTGAAATTGTGAGGTTGAAAACAGGCAGCCTTAATGAGGCAGTCAGACATGAAGCTGTTATTCATATTTTTGTGAAAACCAATACAATACCAACTTTGCAATAAAATGACATGTACCAAGCTGAGGTTATCTACAAGACCGTGTCGTCAATGGTGAGGAAGAAGAACTCTCAAAAGCCTTTACTAACCTAGACAGTTACTAGCATGGCTGTGCAGACAGCAAGCAATTCCGAGCATTGTGACTTCTCATAGTTCATTATCGCTTACACAGTTTAACTCCAGTTGGGCAGTGCTAGAGCAGTCCTTATTATTAAGTCTGGGAATGATTTTTTGTGTGGAATTCTGCTGAAGTGTCAGCAACAGAGAGCGATGATGCTAAATATATAAAACGTGATTCTCTACGACAGCAGAAGGCGTCATGTGATCCTCTTTCATGGCTCACTCGGAGATGAGAAACAGCCCTAGAGGAATTAACGGTGATTTTTCTTAAAGCCTCAGGAATGCATTTACCAGACGTTGAGAAAGTGGAGGTATGAGCGGTGTCTGAAATGCTTGCAGGACATATTTGTTTCAGCCAGGCCGGTAACGTGACTATAACAGAGTAACTCTGGGTGCTTCTGAATGATACAGCTTTCCTCGACCCTCCACAGTCTTAGAAAACTGTGCATTGATAGTAGGAGTGCCGCAAATTTCACCACAAATAGGTTTGGGGGTCATAGCATTCAATGTGATCAGTTGTGAACTGATCACCTGGTCTTCTTGGCTCGCAGTGAATGCCTAGAATGCTTGCCGAACAGGTTTCCACTGGGTATTTTCAAAACTGCACATGCACGAAAATTAGGGTGGACAACCTCCAGGTACTAGCTGGAGATCTCCTGCCATTACAACTGATCGCCAGCCAATAGAGATCAGTTCACCTGGAGAAAATGGCCGCTTTGGCAATTGGACACTATGGCATCGAAGTCCCTCCCCTCGCCAAACCCCACCCTCCTCAGGCTCCTCTCCAAAAACCTCCCGTCGGTGGTGAAGAGGGACCTGGCAACCCTAGCGAAAATGCTGCTGATCCAAACATATTGGCAGCCATAACACTGTTGTAAGCTGCTCTGAGCCCGACCTGGTCAGCAAACGCTGGCATAAAAGTCTAAACAACAACAACAATGATAATAATAACGATGATGATAATAATAAATGTCACTAAGGTATACATAGGTCAACACTGAACGATAGGAGGTTTTTTAAACACAGAGGGCGAAAACGCATGGTCGCTTTAGCCTCCTTTATTCCCTGTTTCAGCCAGGATTCAGCCAGGACCGAACACATGCATTTTGTTGAACATGCGTTCGATCCTGGCTGAATCCTGGCTGAAACAGGGAATAAAGGAGGCTAAAGTGACCATGCGTTTTCGTCCAGTTACGACTGGTCCCTTCCTCCAAAGAGGTCATACATCATTCTCCCTTTCTGAATTTATCCTTACTACTGTTAGGCTGAGAGGCTGTCTGATTGGCCCAGAGTCACCTAGAACGCTTCATGGTAGAATGCGGATTTGAACACAGGTTCCAAATCACAGTCTGACATGCTAACCACTGCATTACACTGCAGGAATTAAAACCCCTGAGAATATAGTTCTGTAATGATAGCTTACTTAGTCGGTTGCGGTCAAGTTAAACAGAGGGCTTGGGGTACCTTAAAGACTAAAAGGAGTTAAAAATTTACCTGTCAAAACAATTTCCTGCTCATTGGAGCAGGGGCACATCAATGCATGGGGCAAACAGGGCAGAATAAACCAGTGGTTTTTCAAGCATCCTTAACTGATAGCCCTGGAAGATTATTTGAATCTGAAAAGTGAAAAAGGGTATTCTTATTTGCTGATTTTGCTGGATTTCTCATTTGCTTTCAGTTTGGTCCATTGTTCTGCTATTCTGGGCCTTCCTTAGCTGGAACGCCCAGGCTGTCTCTGCCCCCTTGTGCTGTATGATAGGTTGACCTATAGATTGACCTATAATATGGGAAGGGCCGAGGCTCAGTGGTAGAGTCTTTGCTTGGCATGCAGAAAATCCCAGATTCAGTCCCCACTCCCCAGAATCTCCAGTTAGAGGGACTAGGCAAGTAAGTGATGTGAAAGAGCCAGTGTGGTATAGTGGTTAAGAGTGGTGGTTTGGAGCGGTGGACTGTAATCTGGTGAACCAGGTTCAGTTCCCCACTCCTCCACATGATGCCTGCTGGGTGACCTTGGGCTAGTCAGAGCTCTCTCAGCCCCACCTACGTCACATGGTGTCTGTTGTGAAGAGGGGAAGGGAAGGTGATTGTAAGCCGGTTTGATTCTTCCTTAAGTGGTAGAGAAAATCAGCATATAAAAACCAACTCTTCTTCTTCATCTTCTTCTTCTTCTGTCTGAGTCCCTGGAGAGCTGCTACAGGTTTGAGTAGATAATACTGACTTCGATGGACCATGTGTCTGATTCAGTATAAGGCAGCTTCATGTGTTCATTTTCATGGGAAACATGGAATTATCTCCCTCTGATTTGTTGTGCAGAATACGGCGGGAGCTGGTACTGTTGCCAGTGTTACTTCAATATCTCTATAATGCTGCTAGCTGAGATTGTTTATAGCTTTGAGGCAGGATGTGATCAATATGCTGGTGGCATCCAGACTGAAATCAATGAGATCCAGGAACCGCTATCTCTGCCCTAAACCAGGGTCTGAAAGCAGTGACCCAGTGGATGAGAGTGAACAAGCTGGAAATGAATGCAGGCAAACAACAGTGATGACGTTAGCAGGAAATGCTGCTATTCTGAAAGAGAATATCAGTGCAGCCCTGAGAGCATTTTTCTGGGAGAAAGACCAGTTGAATAAAATGGGATTTATTTCTGAGTAGACCTGCTTAGGATTGCTCCGTGGTTGACCTATAATAAATGCTCCCTGGTTGCATTTGATTAAATGATCCTTCCCTTCAAGCAACCATTGGGAGACCTACGGCAGGGGCTCTCCAGTGATATTGTGATGTCACCGGCGATGCAGTGACATCACTTCTGACATAATCCAGAAGTGACATCATTGTGCAAGGGTGACACTCTTGCATTGGCCCCAAACTCTATAGTTTGAGTGAATGCTAAAGTGTTGCCCCTATGCAGTGACATCACTTCCGGGTTGCACCAGAAGTGATATCACCAAGTTATCAACAATGGTGATTTCCTCCCAGTGCCTCCCCCACCAGTCTACTGAGCAGCAGTGGGGGAAGGGGGCTGTTGGGGGAAGGGGGCTGTTGGGAGGAGGTTTCTCGCCAATCTGGGAGAACTGACAGGCCTACTATCTAATCAGGTAGAGACTAGGGGCTCTCCTTAGCCCCTAGACTTTACCTGAATAGGTCCAGTTGGGAAATACATGGAGATTTTGGGAGTGGAGTCTGAGGAAGGCAGGGATTCGAGAAGGGAGGGACTTCAATGCCATAGAGTCCAATTGCCAAAGTGGCCATTTTCTCCAGGGGAACTGATTTCTATCGCCTGGAGATCAGTTATAATAGCAGGAGATCGCCAGCCACCACCTGGAGGTTGGCAACCCAGCTCTCCTAGACTTAGATCTATGCCTTGAAAACAGTTCAGAATTGTTGGTAAAGATATATCTGGCGTTTAGCCATTATTCTATATGCATCTGACACTGCTGGGCTGATCCATAGGGTTGCCAACCTCCAGATGGTGGCTGGAGATCTCCTGCTATTACAACTGATCTCCAGGCAACAGAGATCAGTTCCCATGAAGAAAATGGCCGCTTTGGCAATTGGACTCTATGGCATTGAAGGTCCTCCCCTCTCCAAACCCCTGCCTCCTCAGGCTCCACCCCCAAAATCTTCAGCTATTTCCCAATCGGGCGCTGGCAACTCTACTGATCCATATTTCGGCAACTTCCAGGCTTGACTGCTATAATATGTCCCCCTTGAAGACAAGGGTGAAAACGCACGGTTGCTTTATCCTCCTTTAATCCCTGTTTTAGCCAGGATTGAACGCACATTAGGCGAAACGCATGCGTTCGATCCTGGCTGAATCCTGGTTGAAACAGGGATTAAAGGAGGATAAAGCGACCGTGCGTTTTCGCCCCTATTAGAATCCTCTAGAAGTCAGAATGCAGCTGCCCATCTTAGACCTGGTTTTGGCTGTCATGTGCATATTCACCTATCTGACTTGCTGGTTTTCTATCTGCAAGGATGTTTGTTTGTACGGAGGAGTGTTCTATCATGTGAGCTTCCACAAGCCGTCTCACGCAGAACAGCCTGGCCTCATGATTTACCACCTCAGAGAAAGTAGGCCAGAATAAACTTTTCGTTGGGAAAAGTGTAAGAATTTTTCCCCAGTAGGAAATGTTTTTAAAACCTTCTCTCTCTGTGTGTGTATTACACATGACTTCAATAACTGTAGAGCCAATTAGTTCAATGGACTGTAAAACAACAGTCATCTCAGATGGATTTCTGTTTCTCTTTTTCTATTATAGTTTTCATCCTACTCTGTTGGGGAGGGCAGGTTGTAGCTGCTCAGATATGTTAACGTTAAGCTGTGGGAGGTTTTTTAAAGTAGGAGTCCTTTCCAAGAATAAAGGACAAATTACTTCCTGTAATACACACAGAGAAAGAATATTATTTTTCACACGTTTATGGTGCTTTTGGATTTTTCATCTTTTTTTAGGAATGGGGAACATGTTGAAGGAAAGAAAGCTGGGGATCCAGTAGGTATGGAAAAGATTGCCTGGCTGACATGAACGAGGGATAGGGTTGCTAGCTCCAGGTTGGGAAATACCTGGAGATTTGGGGGCCGAGTCTGAGGGGGTGGGGTTTGTAAGGAAGGGGAGGGGCTTCAATGGGGTACAATGCCATAGAGTTGGGCTGCCAGGTCCCTCTACGCCAACAGCAGGAGGTTTTTGGGGTGGAGCCTGAGGAGGGTGGGCTTTGGGGAGGGGAGAGACTTCAATACCATAGAGTCCAACGGCCCGGACTCCAGCCGGTAGAGAACGCCACCACAAAATGGCTGCCATGGAGGGCAATCAGAAAACATCTGTCATGGGGTTGTGGCCAATAGCAAATGCTGGAGGTTCCATAACATATTGGGAGGCTCCAAGCCAAGTGTCCTCCTAAAACAGAGGTAGCTACTGCCCAATGGGGGCTTTCTTCTGAAGCACCCCCTGCCCCAAGGAGACAAAGGCAAGATTAGCTCTTAGCAAGATGCTTTTCGGTATCAGTTTCCGAAGAGAAGGGAGAACTTGCTTCCTGTATGGCCACAAAGAGAGGCTGCCAAACCCTGACCTAAGAAAATTTGTGTCTGTGTCCATGACAGGCTTGTCCATTCAGATTTTTTGCCCCCTACTACTGCCCCGCCTCTGGTTGGCCATTATAAATGTGGCTCCTGCAGTGTGTGCTCTCTTTGCTTACCCGTGCGCAAGTTCAAATCCTCTTCTTCCAACTTTTGTTTTAAACTTAGACACTTTTCCAACTGTTCCACCAGTCGTGTCATCAACGCAATTACCTGTAGCTGCTTGAAACTTTATATAGGCAGCACATGTAGACAAGTAAAATTGCGCATAGGTGAGGATTGCTCAAGAATACGCTCCCGAACTTTGGACGCCCCATTAGTGAGCCATTTTATAGAGAATAAACATAATGCAGAAGACCTCCGTTTTTTTGTAGTTTGGGTATACAGAGGCCATCAATATAACAGATCTAATGTACAGAAAATACTATTACAGAAGGAGGCTATGTTCATTCAATTGTTCAACTCTCTCAGTCCAAACGGATTAAATACCGAATTGGATTTATCCTGCTTCATTTAAATTTAAATATCTCAATATATATTTCCATTTAAAACCTCTTTACATATAGACCTTTATTCCTTGCCATGTCCCTTTAAGATCCTACTGGGGTAAGATACTCATGTGGAGCTATTTAACTGCAATACTAAGCATTCACCATTATACGCCTTGCACTACGAACTTTACCAGCCCGGGGAGGCAGAGCTGAAATAGCAAGCCCAATAGGGCTGATATGAGCACATTGTGTGGAAGAATCGTATGTAAAAATATTTTTTTGATTTATTTTAGAATTGGTTCTTGCTTCTGTCACTTTGTTAGTATGCGATTCTAATACACGGAATACTTGTTGCCAGGCTGATGAAGCCCCTAGTGGCGAAAACGCAAACGACAATCCGGAGAGCGTTCCTATTCTCCCTTCTGGCTGCAGAGACTTCATTTGAAGCAATACTAACTGTGTATAGAGCCTTACTATTCTCCTTTCTTGCTACAGAGACTTCGTTTGAAGCGATACTAACGGTGTATAGAGCTTTAGTGGCTACGATACGAACATTGTAAAATTTCAGATTGCTTTTGTATATAGTGTAACTCATTGTTTTATGTTTGTATCGTCCTTTGCACTTTTTACACTGGGTGAAATTGCACTGTATTCTACAATATTTTTGTAATACATGATTTTGCATTTATTTTTGAGCCTTGTGCTAGTGTTTCTCAACTGCCAGGTAATAGCTGGAGATCTTCTTCTATTACATCTGATCTCCACCTGATAGAGATCAGTTCAGCTGGAGAAAATGGCCGCTTTGGCAATTGGACTCTATGGCATTGAAGTCCCTCCCCTTCCCAACCCCCACCCTCCTCAGGCTCTGCCCCCAAAACCTCCCACCAGGGACCTGGCAACCCTACTGGCAAGGCATGGCCCGGCCTGAGCAAGTGGCATATATGTCATATCCGGCCCTCCTCACAATTGAATTCGACACCTCTGCACTACCGAGTCTTGGGTTTCATGTCCAACAGTCAGCTATACAGCACAAGAATAGCTTTGCCAAAGTCTCTTTTCCTATTTACATTGGAGGCAAGAGGGTTAAAGCACCCTTTTCTGGATCTTAGCTTGGGAGAAAATGGCTGGCCTGACTAATAGTGTATGTGGTGGGGGGGACTGGAGACTTGGTGCCAGATGGGAAGCCTTCAGATTAGAAACTGGATTGGTTCCCTAGGTTCCTAGTTTCCTGGCTGAAGACTAAGAGCTCACGATCTGCACTTGGACGCTTGCAGTCACCCAACAGACCAAAACTATATATATTTCTAAAGGCAACATTTTCATTGGTTGCAACTGACTTCATTAGGGTCCGTTTCCTCCTTTGCCGCAGATATTCACCCGGCTGAAAAGGCCAAGGAGTCGGCTGCGGCTTCTGCTGACGGACGGCCTCACTGGATCGTGGCGTGTTTAACGGCCATGCAGGATTGCCAGTTTTTACTTGTGTGCTTTCTCTCGCGGTGAAGCAGAATTTATAACTCCCCCTTTGGACGGCATAATTTTTTCCTTCTGCCAAGACGAAGAAAGCATACTCGCGAGACAAGGAGGAGAAATTGAGCTAAAAATGGAAAATGCTACAGAGGCTTTTTTTCTAAGTACCGGGCGCTCGTGAAGAGCCGTTTGGGATGTCCTAAAGAAAACATTCCGGGCCTTTCCAGATCATTATTTTAGCGCTCCCTGAGTGCATTTTCTGTGCTGCAAATTATTATTTTTTGCATTGCTTCCTTGGCTGCCTTCGTGTCATGGCTCTCTGAACATAAGCGCATGGAAAAAGCATGATAGCGCCTGGCATAATCTCATCACAACCGGGCTGTCTTAAATTGCACAAGTACATATGTGTACAAGTGGGTGGTCTTCCATTCTGTCATTACTCCATGGCTGTCACTGGCACTCAGGAAGACAGGGCAGGGGGTCAGGGCAGATGGATGTTTGAAAGGCCCACAGAACTGAGCTCTGACACAGCATGATCCTCAAACTGCCTTCCTCGGTGTTCTCCAAACGCTCAGTGGTGAGAGTAAAATAAGAACTGCAGAAGTGAGCAAAAGCCATGCTCCTACTGGGAGAAACTGAACAGAAGCTGGGCAACTAAGGTTATGACATGAAAATCTATATTGCAGACACTTCAGAAGTAATAGTTACACATACTTTTCATAAATTAATTACAAATTAAAGAATCTAACTATATGGAATGAAGTCAATATTTATGACATATATCCATTCAATTTATGACATATGGCCACCAAGACTAGATTAATTCATGCCATAGTATTTCCTATTACTATGTATGGGTGTGATAGCTGGACAGTGAAGAAAGCTGATAGGAAGAAAATAGATTCCTTTGAAATGTGGTGTTGGAGGAGAGAGTTACGGATACCGTGGACTGCCAAAAAAACAAATCAGTAGGTTATAGATCAAATCAAGCCTGAGCTGACCCTAGAAGCTAAAATGACTAAACTGAGGCTATCGTATTTTGGTCACATCATGAGACGACAAGAGTCACTAGAAAAAACAGTCATGCTAGGAAAAGTTGAGGGCAGCAGGAAATGAGGAAGACCCAACAAGAGATGGACTGACTCAATAAGGGAAGCCACAGACCTCAATTTGCAATATCTGAGCAAGGCTGTCAAAGATAGGACATTTTGCAGGACATTGATTCATGGGGTCGCCATGAATCGGAAGCGACTTGATGGCACTTAACACGTGTACACATATGTGTACAGGTGGGTGGTCTTCCATTCTGTCATTACTCCATGGCTGTCGCCGCCACTCAGCAAGACAGGGCAGGGGGTCAGGGTAGATGGATGCTTGAAAGGCCCACAGAATTGAGCTCTAGACACAGCATAATCCTCAAACCGCCTTCCTCAGTGTTCTCCAAAACCTCAATGGTGAGAGTAAATTAAGAATTGCAGAAGTGAACAAAAGTCATGCTCCTACTGGGAGAAAGGCAGGTCTCCTGCCTGGAACCTTCAAACATCTCTGTATATGTCCAATTGCATGGGATGCTTGTAGACTTGTATATACGTACTGCTAGTAACTGGGTCAAATGATCGCTTGAGTTGTAGTACAAATGTGTAGTTTTCCATTTCTCCTTTTACCTAGGTTGTTTATGCATGGGAGTTTTACCTAGGGTTTCCAACCGCCAGGTACTAGCTGGAGATCTCCTGCTATTACAACTGATATCCAGTCGATAGAGATCAATTCACCTGGAGAAAATGGCTGCTTTGGCAATTGAACTTTAAGGCACTGAAGTCCCTCCCCTCCCCTCCTCAGGCTCTGCCCCAAAAATCTCCCGCCAGTGGCGAAGAGGGATCTGGCAACCCTAGTTTTACCTGAGGTTCACTGCTCACTGGACCCACACTTTCCTGTTGAGAATCTATGCACCATCAGTCTCCAAACTCAAATTAAGTCCCCGCCCCTTGAAATGATGCTTTGTAAATGACTTACTTTGCAGTGCTTACCATGGGAGAAAATCCCCCCATCAAAGCCTTTTTAGTGGCCAAAGAGGACTATCTCCTCCTTTTTGCATTAGTTGAAAAGCTCACTGGATCCAACCCATAATGTACATGCTAAGGCAGGGGAGTTGAACTCAATTGAGGGCTGGATATGACATAAATGTCAGTTCGTCAGACCGGGTCATGCCTCACCAGCCAAGATCGGGAGTGTGTGTGTGGGGGGGGGGGGTTGCCTTGGCTGGTTTGCAGGCTGGATAAGAGCTCTCAAGGGGCCAGATCCGGCCTGCGGATCTTATGCTTGACACCCCTGTTGTGTCTTTAGTGCTAGGCATCATAATAAGGAAACAGCATAGTTCCAAACAAGAGCACAGTTTACCAATTCAGGTCTTCTGTAGGAGCTTCAGTGACAACAACTTCGTTTTCTCCCTGTTCCTGTCCATAAAGGTAAGGTAAAGCTCCCCTGTGCAAGCACCGGGTCATTCCTGACCCATGGGGTGACGTCACATCCCAACATTTACTAGGCGGTTTGCCAGTGCCTTCCCCAGTCATCTTGCCTTTACCCCCAGCAAGCTGGGTACTCATTTGACCGACCTCGGAAGGATGGAAGGCTGAGTCAACCTTGAGCCGGCTACCTGAAACCGACTTCCATCGGGATCGAACTCAGGTCATGGGCAGAGCTTGGACTGCAGTACTGCAGCTTACCACTCTGCGCCACGGGGCTCTTTGTTCCTGCCCATACTGGAGCGGATTTGGGCAATCCAAAACATGGGCCTGGTTTGTTCAAGGAACCGAGTTGTCAAAAGCACCACATCCCTCAAGCAAAACGTCCAGGGAATTCTGAGGGAAGCGACAAGATTACAGAAGCAACTAGCTTTTTAGGGGGGAGCCATGTTGCTCCCCTCCAATGTCGGCCTTGTATTTGCGGGCCCTTTTCTGCCGCCGAAAACGATTCAGCTCCTCTCTCAGCCATTAATTAGCAAGATCGGTTATCGCGCCGTTTCTGCCTCAGCGCCTACAGCCGCCACATTCATATTTACCTCAGTGTGATTCTCTCCCCAAGCTCACAGCTCTCATTATATATGTTCACATCTCAGCATGGGGTTATTTAAGCGCTCATTAATGCTAATTGGTGTTGTATGTTATTTGGGAATGTATATACAGTTGTGCGTGTGTGAGACAGAATATGCATTGCGTGCACACACAGTATAGGCAAAGTATTTTCATACCCCGACTGCTTCGGGCGGGGCCCTTTTCTTTCTCGCCGTTGTGTGTGTGTGTGTCGCCTCAGCAAATTTCATTATGTCCACAGCAGGAGTCTTTATTTGGAGGGAGTCACTTCATGTGCATAAATTGATATCGGAGGAGACAAAAGTATAATATCACTCCCCTGGGATGACGGTGAGATTACCCCACTGCTCTCTCAGGTCACACTTCTCAAGGCAGACCATAAATAAGAGGGTCCCAGTTGCATCTTTCTGTCATTGGCGCAAAATAACAAAGAAAGGCTCATCTCCAGTAGGGTAGCCAACTCTATCTCAGAAAATTCCGGGAGGTTTGGGGGGTTGAGCGTGAGGAGGGGCCTCAGTAGGATACAGTGCCATAGAGTCCACCCTCCAAAGCAGCC
This sequence comes from Euleptes europaea, assembly GCF_029931775.1. Lineage (NCBI taxonomy): Eukaryota > Metazoa > Chordata > Lepidosauria > Squamata > Sphaerodactylidae > Euleptes > Euleptes europaea. The sequence goes on from NC_079323.1 coordinate 11,409,782, forward strand.
ATGTTCTCCAGGGAACCTGATCTCAGTAGTCTAGAAATCAACCATAATCTTGGGAGATCCCCAGGGCCCACTCGGAGGTTGGCAACCCTATTCTCCAAGATGGTATATGGTTCCTTCATATAGCCTAAGAATGTGCCTTGAAGAGACAGCCCTCTCTCAGGCTAATAGAAGTTTCTGTTCTTCTTCATTTCCTTGAATCTGTTGACTCATGCCCTGTGGTTTTAATTCATTGTATAAATGCCTATGCCCTGGCCTGTATAGCCCAGGTTAGTCTGATGTTGTCAGGTCTCAGAAGCTAAGCAAAGTTGGTATTTGGACTGGAGACCACCAAGGAATACCAGGGTCATTACACAGAGGCAGGCAATCATAAACCCCCTCTGAATGTCTCTTGCCTTGAAAACCCTTGGATGGGAGACCACCAAGGAAAACTCTGCAGAGGAAGGCAATGGCAAACCATCTCTGTTTCTCACTTGGCCGGAAGGCCCCTTATTGGGGTTGCCCTAAGTCAGTTGTGACTTGAAGGCACATACATACATATAAAAATGCATGCCATTTGCTTTCATGTTCCTGAGCCTGGCCCAGCCTGGTTGCCTATGTACTGGAACACAGCCTCCCTTACCGTCTGATTCTGAACTGGACCTGACCAGAATATTCTGGGAACCAGAAGGGCCCAAATGAGCAGCATGGGAGACTTTGCCCGACCTTCTCTCCTTAGATGGGAGATGGTGTCATCTAGAAGATGGCCTCCTTTCCCCTTCTTTCCCTCTTTTCCCTTCCTTTTTTCCTGACCAACTCCTCCCATTTTTTCCTCCCTTTGCCCCATGTGTTTTCCTACCCTTGTGTTGGGTCCTGTTGTCCATCTCCTCTAGGGTTGCCAGCTCCAGGCTGGGAAATACTTGGAGGTTTTTGGGGCGTAGCCTGAGGAGGGCGGGGTTTGGAGAGGGGAGGGACTTCAATGCCATAGAGCCCAATTGCCAAAGCAGCCATTTTCTCCAGGTGAACTGACCTGTACCGGCTGGAGATCAGTTGTAATAGCAGGAGATCTCCAGCAGCCAGCTAGTACCTGGAGGGTGGCAACCCTCATCTCCCCCCCCCCACAAGGTACAACCTCAAACTAGATGGTGGAGTGGAGTGACAGCCACTGCCACAACTTCTCTCCTTGCAGGGAAAATCGATATGGTGCCATTGATTGATTGATTGATTGATTGATACATTTATCACTTCAGCTCTAGCACTATCAGGGTAAGTGCCAGAGAGTGGCCCCAGCATGGAGCCCACTCTTCCAGATTGCGCCAGAAGTGATATCATCATATGGTGACAACTGTTGCCACCATTTGGCCAGCCTTCTTCCACCCACCAACCAGCTGAGCATTGGCAGGCAGTAGCCATAATTACTGGGAGTTTGCCTGCCTTTAGTGGGCACTTGACAAGGCTAATATGACCCTGGGCTCCCTTGCTTCATCTCTGAGAGGCTCAATCATTGAAACTGTTTTCTGGAGTCTTCACAGACGAAAACCCTCCTGTTTTCCCTTCCTTCGCTCTACTGCATATATTTTTAAAAGGCAGTCTCATTTGCCAAACAATAGCATTTGGGGTAGATTTGTTTGGCAAATCATGTCTCCTCTTATATCTATTTTCCATTTAAAATATAGCCCATCTAAGATTTCCTTCATTACACGAAGCCCCAAGAATGCAACATTTAGAATATTAGGGGAAATTGTTGACATAGATGAAGCAGTCTTAGGTTTAAAATATTTATGCGCAAACAACTTTGGCAAAAAAGACATTACTGCTGCTTTAGAGCAACCCGGCTATATTTAAAAACAATGAAGCATAGTCCCTTAGATGGAAGGGGAAAATGTAATGATAATTTGCTAAGACGCCAAAGAAAAATAGCTCAAGAGTTTGTTTTCGTAAATACATTGCTAGAGCTATTAAAGGCAAAAGATTTAAAGGCAAAAGAAAGGTTTGTTGAAGTGGAGGCACTGCTGAGTTCCAAATGGCTGTCGGGGAGCTTTGGTTTAACAAGTCCCAACATTTTAAAACAAAACTAGGGATTGCTTTCTATGTAAATTGCATAAGTTAGCTCATGGCTATTCAGGGCTACAAGTAAAAATGGATGCTAGTCATGCTGCATACCTATTCTCTCTAGTATCAGAGGAGCATGCCTATTATTTTGGGTGCAGTGGAACACAGGCAGGATGGTGCTGCCGCAGTTGTCTTGTTTCGGGGCTTCCTAGAGCCACCTGGTTGGCTGCTGTGTGGGCAGACTGCTGGACTTGATGGACCTTGGTCTGATCCAGCATGGCCTTTCTTATGTTCTTATGTGTTCTTATGTTCTTATGACATGGACGGGACTGGTTGCATGATGGGAAACTGCCATATTGTGGTTAGAATGAATGTTTTGAAGCAACGAGAGATGACGCATGGATGAACCAGTGAGAAAAAAGAGAGAATCTTCTTATCTATATCATTCATTTTTCTAATATCCACCGTAGCAAATCATTGTGTCGGGTCTCTTATCAGCGTCTTTGTAATGCGCAGCAAACGACAGATGAGGTTTTGAAGTAGTTTTTTTTAGAAAATGAAGATTTCCCCTGCATTTTCGGCATTCAGAGTTGCCTCAGCTGCTGTTCCCATCATCTTCTCTCTTTTTTTTTAGATGGACAGATAAGTGCGTACTCACACGTGTATGCAAAATGCTATCCACCAAAGTTCTTGGCAGCTTTTTAGGATCAAATTCCTCCCATTTTACAGGTTGCTGTGGCAACAGATAAGCTCGACCGACGTTTTAATTTTTATTTCTTTCCCCCCACACCCGCCCAAAGGACATGTTTAAATCGAATGCAAAGCAAAAATCCATAGCATGAAAGGAAAGAACAGCTGGGGGCTGGAATTGTGTAAACTGCCATGTCAGACGGTAGCCAGACAAAGCGACGCAGAGGCCGTCTGACGGGAAGGGGGGGAGAGGAGAGGAACAACTGAACGCTGTCAACAAACGTCCTCAACCCAAGCCAGCTGTTTGCTCCCATCACCGTAGCTAAAAAAAGCAAGGCACAAAAATTCCAAGGCTGGGGATTAAATTTACGAAGAGAAGAAAGGAAACTCGCATGGAAAGACTGAATAGGATTTCAGACAAAACAGACCGTGAGCGGAGGGCTTAATCGGAAAGGGGTTGACTCTGTTTACTGGATGGCGCGCGCACCCCCGGGCAACGTCGCTTCCAGAGGGCAGTGGCCCAAAGGAATCTGCGCGAGGTCAGCAGGTTCATCGCCAAGTTTCTGGTGCAATTTCGTCCTTGCTGTCTGAACGCGACTTCTCAGGATGGAGTTCAGCTCCATTCCTACATCCCTGTGGAGCAGTGGAAGCATGAGAACACACATGAACGCATGAAGCTGCCTTATAATGGGTCAGACTGTAGACGTATCAAGCACAGCACTGCCTTCTCCAACTGTGGTCCTTGGCAAATGTCGTTCAGATCACCTATTAAGTGGGGAGGCCAAGGACTGAACCTTATCTTATCCTCACAACCCCAAGAGGTAGGTTAGGCTCAGAGAATGATTGGCCCTAATGAACTTCATGAGGGAGTAAGGATTTGAACTCAAGTCTCCCCAGTCTGATAGGAAGAAAGTAGATTCCTTTGAAATGTGGTGTTGGAGGAGAGTGTTACGGATATAGTGGACTGCCAAATAAACAAATCAGTGGGTTATAGATCAATTCAAGCCTGAACTGACCGTATAAGAGAAAATGACTAAACTGAGGCTGTCGTACTTTGGTTACATTATGAGAAGACAAGAGTCACTGGAAAAGACAATCATGATAGGAAAAGTTGAAGGCAGCAGGAAAAGAGGAAGACCCAATGAGAGATGGATTGACTCGATAAAGGAAGCCACGGCCCTCAATTGGCAAGACCTGAGCAAGGCTGTTAAAGGTAGGACGTCAGGCTGGAAAATTCTTGAAAATGTGATGGTGTGGCAGGGTGGTGATTGGGGAGAGAAGGGGCCACAATGGGGTCTACTGCCATTTCCTCCAGGGGAATGAATCTCTGAGCCTGGAGATGAATTGTAATTCCAAGAGATCTCCAGCCCCCCACCTGCAACCTTACTTTCTGTACTCTACACTTCCCTTTTCTTGATTGCCGCTTGCATTTCACCTAAATTGAAGACGAAAGTACAGTTTCCTGCTTGAAGAAAACATCATAACAATTTTGATGGAAGCTAGAAGACTGTCAAGCAGACTAACAATGTCTCTAGAGGAGGTTCATGTAACTTTAATGGTAAAGCAAAGGCGTTTAGTGCGGGAAAACAAAACCAGAGGGTGTCTTAACAATTATCTAAAGGGTCACTCCTGCAGAACAGACATATGTAATCTAGAGCATGAATAAAAATGGAAGCTCAGAATCAATTCCATTTCCTTTTCCATCTCCACTGGCCCTCCTCTTCCTTTTGACCTCTTTCTTCCTTAAATAATGCCACGGGTATCCACTGATCCTCTCAGGAATGAAGCGCCTTCAAACAAGCAAGATGATGAATTAACAAAATGGTTTATGACCACTGTGTAAAAGGGATGTGTGGCCAACCTGCCTCCCCGTCTGCTAATCACCCACAGTCTTACCAACAATGTCCAAATCTAACCAGGCGAATTGCTGGAAGTGCTCGGAAACAGAAGGAACCTTTTACCACCAATAGTGGGCCTGTAAAAAAGCTCAGAAATATTGGAAGCGAATACACACAGAGATCCTGGAAATGCTTCAGGTGGATTTCGACTTACACCCGAAGTTCATGCTCTTAGGAACAGTACCGACCCAGATACAGACCATGAAAAAAAGAAGTGTTCCAATACGCGGCGACGGCGGTGAGAGTCCTATATGCCAGATACTGGAAAAACAAGGAAATCCCATTCTGAATGGGTCACTAAAATGATGGAGTACGCCACGATGGCAAGACTGACAAACCTAATACACGGCATGCAATTTGAAGAGCACCGGCAAAAGTGGCGACCATTCTACGATAAGTACGGATGAGAACTGGTCTAGGCCATCGTCAAACAGCAGGGACAGTGCATTCAGGTCTTCACCCAAGCCACAGCTGGGAGAACCCACGATTTTTACCACAAGACAGACCAAATGTGTTTTTATAATTATTATTATTGTTGTTGTTGTTGTTGTTTTATCTTTCTATTTTTTTTAATTTTATTTCATTTTACATAGATAGACAACATTTCAGAACAAAAACTTAGTAAAGAGTGGTGTAGATTTGAATGACAGAGTGTAAAATCTTCCCTATTTGCCTTTCCCCCTTTTTTTCTTTCTTCTGTACCCCTTTTAAAAAAAAATGAATAAAAGCATTTATTTAAAATAAATAAATAAACAAAGAAGACATAAATCACTGCCGAAGAAATACAACATGCCCAGCGAGAAAGAATCCCATATCATTCTATAGGTGAAACCAATTAGTGGAATGGAATTCATTAGGGGTGGCAAAGCTTTGAAGTGTCCCCCTACCAGTTAACGAGGCCTCTTCCAAGCTTCAAAGGCAAGGACAGAAGAGCCAGGGATAAATAACTGATAAATAATTTCTCAACGATGGTAAATAAATAATGATAAATAGTGCTAAATGCCTGATGGGGTTCTTGTGATGGATGATCAGTAGTCACAAGCAACAGTAGAAAATAGTTTCTGTAGGGGAGAGATAGAGTTGCCAGGTCCCTCTTTGCCACTGGCAGAAGATTTTTGGGGTGGAGCCTGAGGAGGGTGGGGTTTGGGGAGAGGAGGGACTTCAATGCCATAGAGTCCAATTGCCAAAGCGGCCATTTTCTCCAGGTGAACTGATCTCGATTGGCTGGAGATCAGTTGTAATAGCCAGAGATCTCCAGATAATACCTGGAGATTGGCAACCCTAGGGAGAGATGCTGCATGGATTATATAGAGATGCCAGTAATTATGCCACCACATGCTTAGACTGGAGGTGGTGGAAAGGGCTATTAAGTCGCACCCGACTTATGGCTACCCCATAGGGTTTTGAAGACAAGGAGAGAGAAACTTGCATTGCCTGACTCTGAGTAGCAACCCTGGACTTCCTTGGTGGTCTTCCATTAGGGTTGCTCACTCCAGGAAGGGAAATACCTGGAGATTTTGGGGGGTGGAGCCTGAAGAGAGCAGGGATTGGGGAGGAGAGGAACTTCAATGGGGAAAAATGCCATAGAGTCCACCTTCCAAAGAGGCCATTTTCTCCAGGTGAACTGATCTCTGTCACCTGGAGATCAGTTGTAATCTTAATAGACCAGACACTGAACATGAGATAACAGTGTGATGTCGTAGCTATAAAGGCAAATGCAATCTTGGGCTGTATCAATAGAAGTATAGTGTCCGGATCACATGAAGTGATGGCATCGGTTTACTCTGCTCTGGTTACACCTCACCTAAAGTATTGTGTTCAGTTTTGGGCACCACAATTTAAGAAGGATGTAGACAAGCTAAAACGTGTCCAGAGGAGGGAAATGAAAATGGCAAGGGGTCTGGAGACCAAGTCCTACGAGGAAAGGCTGAAGGAGCTAGGTATGTTTAGCCTGGAGAGGAGACGACTGAGAGGGGATATGATAACCGTCTTCAAGTACTTGAAGGGCTGTCACATACAGGATGGTGCTGAGTTGTTTTCTGTTGCCTAGAAGGTTGTTTGTTTTAGCCACTTTTCTTTCTTCTAAAGCTCCAGGGAGCTTACAAGATTTATTCATTTGTTTGTTTGTTTATTTCATCTATAGCCCACCTTTCCAATAAGACTCAAGGCAGATTACAAAATATAGAAAAATAATTCCATCAGACAGCATAAGACATCCAAGCAACAATGCAACAGCACTAGGATTCCAGAAATTAGGAAGCAATGTAAACAGAAAACTGTCTAAGTCGATGACATACCATAAAAGATGCCCAGATTAGATTACAAAGGTGCAAGACTGTGCAAAACAAGATAATATATGTAATATATACCTCAACAGACGACAATCATATTCTAGGGTGGTCACCCTCCAGACAGGCATGGAAATCTCCTGGAATTACAACTGATAGCCAGACAACAGAGGTCAGTCTCCCTGGAGAAAATGGCTGCTTTGGAGGGTAGACTCTCTGGTATCATATCCTGCTAGGGTTGCCAGGTCCCCCTTTGCCACCAGCGGGAGGTTTTTGGGGCGGAGCCTGAGGAGGGTGGGGTTTGGGGAGGGACTTCTCTGCCATAGAGTCTAATTGCCAAAGCAGCCATTTTCTCCAGGGGAACTGATCTCTATCAGCTGGAGATCAGTTGTAATATCAGGAGATTGCCAGCTAATACCTGGAGGTATGCAACCCTATATTCTGCTGATATGGCTAGAGTTGCCAGGTCCCACTTCGCCATCGGTGGGAGGTTTTTGTGGCAGAGCCTGAGGAGGGTGGGGTTTGGGCAGCGAGGGACTGCAATGCCATAGAGTCCAAGGGCCAAAGCGGCCATTTTCTCCAGGGGAACTGATCTCTATCAGCTGGAGATCCGTTGTAATAGTGGCAAATCCCCAGCTACCACCTGGAGGGTGGCAACCCTAGATATGGTTCCCCCTCATACCCCATTCTCCCCAGGGTCCACCCCCAAATCTCCAGCAATTTTCCAAACAGGAGCCGGCAACCCTATTCCCTCACGGTAGGACATAAGCCTATATTTTTGTCAGCTGTTTCAGGCCCCCGTTTCTGTTTCGAATTCATTTGCACTGTACACACGTCTTGTATCGTCCCTATGCACAAGGGATCACAGAAGGAGCTGGCAGAGGAGATTTTTCCTCTCCTTCCCCTTCGTCAAGAAGCCTGCGGTTTGTCCCAAAACTCCTCTTTGAGGCTCAGCAGAGACACACATAAGCAAATAGCACCACAGAATGAAGGACGGGACACAGCAGCAAGGGAATCAAGGAAAATTGCCTCTTCTGTTTGTAGACTGCACCTCCAGAAGCAAGGGGGAAACTGATTTCGATTCCTCCTCATCGTTGCACCCGCTCATCCTGTGACACATTTTCCTGTCCTGATCCTCAGAGAGGAGCTTCAGGACAAACAGTGGGCTCCGTAGAGAAGGGAAAGGCAGGAAAAGCTCTGCTCGGTCAACAGCTTCCATGAACTCTGTCGGGTACCCAACCCCAGATATACTTCTGTCATTTATATTACACAATATGTAATATGCTTAACGTTGATTTAATGATGCACCAAGAACGTTGTTAAACGTGTATATTTTCTGGGAACGGATTCAGGGCAAGGAAACCAAAAATGACTCAAGAACATTGAATTATGGGTTCAGTTTGCGCGAGGGAGAAAAGATGTCGCTATGGGGATTGGGGGGTTGATGCAAAATAGCACAGATGAGAACATTTAAAATCATCTCTAGCTGGACATACAGATGATTGACACAGTCCTTCCCCATAAAAAGAAAGGCGATCGCCAGTTATATAGTAGGAAGCACAATAGCAAGGTGGAAAATATTCATACCGCCCCACCATTCATATGGAGGGCTTAGCAACTTTGACTTCTGGAAATACGCATTTTTGAAAAATTGTCAGCCCAAACAACAACGGACCAAATCCAAGTCAGAAAAGACTTATTAAAGTCAGCTGGCGGTGTGTCAGTTAGCAATTCCATATACATCAAAGCTAGCCCGGCATTAAAATCAAAACACTCGCCCAGCACGCAATAGAGACGGAGCTCAATGAAAAGCCGAGAATTTCCCCAGTGCATCTCAATTACAACACCACATGTGCTGTATTTCATGGAGACAAGTTTGAGTATTCAGCATTCAAAACGTCTCAATGGCACCTGTGACTGGCTAAGCTGCCCTCGGAGCCACATTATACTCCACGGACTGCTGCGAGCATTCATTCATAATGTCCAGGAAGTCCAGAGCAAAAGCCAATTGTCAGCGTTCAGACTTTTCCCGCTGTTTGGTTTAAGCAATTCTTACAATCAGGATTACTCGCAAAATCTGGAGCCAGACCTCTCACCAGATTTCAAAGTCTTTCGCATACTTTTCCTCACGTCTAGGACAGCTGTAGAAGCTGTAGAAGAAGAAATAGGCCTCTGCAGAGTGTACTCCAAACGGTAGAGGGCCCGGCCAATCTGTTTATTTTAAACAAATATAACAAATGTTACCCTTGCAAAGGACAAGGCGCTGCTAGAGAAGTAGTGGGATGTAGTGGTTAGAGTGTTGGATGAAGGTGTGGGAGACTTGGATTCAAATCCCTACTCTGCCATGAATCTCACTCTTTGGATTGGTCACTCTGTCTCAGCCTAACCTACCTCACAGGGGAGAATAAAATGGGGAGAATAAAATGGAAGGAGGGAGGATATATGCTAGTTTGAGTTCCTCATAGGAAGAGCAGGACAAAAATGTGACGATAGATAGATAGATAGATAGATAGATAGAGAGAGAGAGAGAGAGAGAGAGAGAGAGAGAGAGAGAGAGAAGCAGAAGCAGCAGCAGCAGCAGCAGCAGCAGCAGCAGCAGCAGCAGAAGAAGAAGAAGAAGAAGAAGAAGAAGAAGAAGAAGAAGAAGAAGAAGAAGAAGAAGAAGAGTTGGTTTTTATACCCCGATTTTCTGCACCTTTAAGGAGTCTCAACCCGGCTTACAATCACCTTCCCTTCCTCTCCCCTCAACAGGCACCTTGTGAGGTAGGTGCGGCTGAGAGAGCTCTGAGAGAACTGTGACTAGCCCAGGGTCACCCAGCAGGCTTCAAGTGGAGGAGTGGGGAAACAAACCAAGTTCATCCGATTAGGAGTGGGGAATCAAACCCGGCTCCCCAAATTAGAGTCCACTGCTCTTAACCACTACACCACACTGGCTCTAGAGGATCATAAAGGATATGTTGCATTTTTCCCGGACTGTCTTATCTGGATTCATGAGAAACCTTTCCTGCCACCCCCACAAAAATTAGGAAGTGGATAATAAGTAATAAGACATAAGTAATAAGACATTATAAGTGTGCTAAACTGAGCCACATACCCCTAAAAGTATTCCTACCTCCCTAAACTCTCATTTTCTTAGTATGCCTGGAACTGCTCAACCATTCAAGCACTAGGTATTTTGCTAATTCTAAGGGTAAGGAAGCATTCTGCGATTTCCTAGCAACCACAGAATACATGGGGGGATGTGGAGTAGAGATGGTACAATGCAGGAATAAATGCAGCCTGTCCTCCATGTTTAGGAAAAGAGTTGGGGACTTATTTTATAGTTAGGACTTGCCCATGTAATGAAGGATGATTGGCCATTGGATGGCCAATCATTCATTAAATTGTTTTCCATGGATACGCGGAACTGAAGGATGCTTTCTGTACTGCAAGTGGCCAAAATCACACCAGCGGCCAAAACGTTTTGGCCTTTTCATCGACATCATGAGAAGAAAAACTAAGGAGAAATGATCGCAAACTACAATTGCATAAACCTTTTAGCGGAGGATGGAATTAATTAGGGCTTTGTTGCCATGAAATTACCTTTTTATATTAGTTTCCCAGCCGTAACTGACTCAGAGTAATTTCCCTGGGGGATTGCAATCCATGACAAGAGAAAGTTTGCTCCTTTCGCCGGCGAAGGAAAATCTAGACCTCTCTGTATGAAGAGGGCATCTGATATAGAGGGAGATGTCCAACACCTGCCCTGACCTGGATGGCCCAGGCTAGCCTGATCTTGTCAGATCTCAGAAGAAGCTAAGCAGGGTCAGCCCTGGTTAGTATTTGGATGGGAGACCACCAAGGAATACCAGGGTTGATGTGCAGAGGAAAGCACTGGCAAACCACCTCTGTTAGTCTCTTGCCATGAAAACCCCCGAAAGGGATCGCCATAAGTTGGCTGCGACTTGACGGCACTTTACACATACATCCAACAACTGCATGCATGACCAGTTCTAATACCCACAAACACTTCTCAACGTTACTTGTTTAAGCCTCACCTTTTTCTCAGGTTATTACAATTTCCCGCACAATTTTTCCCCCTTCTCCACTATTGTGACACTAGGTGTAGGGGGGGGGGATGGGGGACGTATAATGACAAGCTCCCTGTACCTAATTTCAGGTTTTATCCAATGTCTCTTCACCATTATGCAGTTAGCATGAAATCATGATACAAGTTTGAGCAACTGATCTTTGGCACATTGATGCTACCTATGCAGGAGAGGTGACTGGGAATGAGTGAATGTTCCTCATTTCAAAATATTGTCGAAGGCTTTCACGGTCAGAGTTCATTGGTTCTTGTAGGTTATCCGGGCTGTGTGACCATGGTCTTGGTATTTTCTTTCCTGACGTTTCGTCAGCAGCTGTGGCAGGCATCTTCAGAGGAGTAACACTGAAGGACAGACCTTGGGCTAGTCACATTGTCTCAGCCCCACCTACCTCACAAGGTGTCTGTTGTGGGGAGGGAAAGGGAAGGTGATTGTAAGTCAGTTTGATTCTTCCTTAAGTGGTAGAGAAAGCCGGCATATAAAAACCAACTCTTCTTCTTATATTCTTTTATGCTTTTCACTTGCTCTGTTTGTCAGCTTTTGTTATTTTGCTCATATTGTGTAGGCATATTGTACTGTTTCTATTTTAAATGGCTACATATAATCTACATAATTTATATGCTTAACATATGTACAATGTGTAATTTGTATTTATTAATGCACAAAAAAACCTTTGGAAAAATGTGTACTCATTACAGGGGGGAAACAGTGGAAAGAAGCCTTAAATGACATGAAAATAAAGAAGTATTGCTCTAGGTTGAAACAATGCATTTTTTGGTACTACAATTCCCACAGTACTCCACACAGTCAACTCAAACTTTTAAAAAATGTTTTCCCCACACACACCATAAACCACAAGCACTAAGGGTATTTGAGTCTTCAAAGTCACATAGTTTGTACTTATGTGACTCGGAAATTCGGCGATCACAGAAAAGGACACCCACCTATCTCAATGCCAAAACAAACCAACAGCATAGCAGAAAGAAGCCCCTTCAAAATGAGCCTCTTATGAACCAAAAGCAACTATATATTTTTTAACATCAGTGCAGGCTGGGGAGGGATGGTGTGAATGCTGCCCCTAGGTGCCTCAATCCCTTTGCTGCACAGCAGGGGGGTGTCTCACCCCCCCTGCAAAGCAGCTGTCGAAATTCTTGGTTCAGCAAGAAGTCCAGGAAAGTTTTAGGTGGCGGATACAAATCTAACAGGGTTTATACCCAGACAGTAGTTAAAGTAAATGACCTGTGTGTCTCATGTTATTTTTCCTGGTGTGATATACTTTCTTGCCCTGACCTGGATGGGCCAGGCTAGCCTGATCTTGTCAGATCTCAGAAGCTAAGCAGGGTCAGACCAGGCTAGTACTTGGATGGGAGGCCACCAAGGAAGTCCAGGTGCGCTATGCAGAGGAAGGCAATGACAAAGCACCTCTGTTCATCTGCCCTGACCTGGATGGCCCAGGCTAGCCCAGTCTCCTCAGATCTCAGAAGCTAAGCAGGGCCAGCCCTGGTTAGTATTTGGATGGGAGGCCACCAAGGAAGTCCAGGTGCGCTATGCAGAGGCAGGCAATGACAAAGCACCTCTGTTAGTCTCTTGCCTTGAAAACCATACTGACTTGCCATAAATCACCTGCGACTTAATGGCACTTTACACACTCAGTATATACTTTATTAAATTTAAAATTGTTCTATTATTGAAATCGCAATAAATCCATAATCGGAATCAACCCTCAATCTAGTACTTGATCATATCAATTAAAACTCTCTATTCATATTTATCAGTGTGTACTTGGAAATTGCCTGTCCTAGATGACCTAAGCGGCCCAGATCTCATGCAATCTTGGAAACTAAGCAGTCAGGTCAGGATAGTACTTGGGCAGAGGACCACCTAGGAAAGTCCAGGGATGCTACCCAGAAGGAGGCAATAGCCAACCATCTCTGTCCATCTCTTGCCTTGAAAACCCTCTTGAAAAATAGCAACAAAATGGAAACAAGAAGAAATACCAGAAATAGACAGATGGCAAGAGAAAATGGCAGTGTTCAGTGATGGCCAGGCTGGCACATCTGTTGAGTAAAAAAAAATAAATGGAAGAGATGTAAAGAAAATGGAAACCTTATTATGATTATGCAAACATGTAACCTATATAACCTGCTTGCTATAATTGATAAGATATTATAGATAAGATAATTAGGGTTGCCAGGTCCCTCTTCACCACCAGCGGGAGGTTTTTGGGGCAGAGCCTGAGGAGAGCGTGGTTTGGGGAGGGGAGGGACTTCAATGCCATAGAGTCCAATTGCCAAAGTGGCCATTTTCTCCAGGGGAACTGATCTCTATCAGCTGGAGATCAGTTGCAGTAGCGGGAGATCTCCAGCTAGTACCTGGAGGTTGGCAACCCTAAAAATAATGATGGTAGGAAAATCTCATAGTAAGAGAATAAACATATGTTACCCATATTAAATAATAGGCATTAAAGGTTATTAGAGCAATATAGATGATCAGGATAATCGCATGACATAATAAGAAGTTGTTTATATTTTAATATAGATTGAAATGAAAGACCAGTTTGGAGGAAATAAGAAGGTTCCATAACAGATGGTAGAAACAAAATGTCATGCATGTTAAGTTTGAGTCTGTACATTATGTTGTTTCTTTTTCTTTTTGTAATTGAAAGTTTAAAATAAAAAAAATTAAAAGAAAAAGAAAAGCCTCTGGAGTTGCCATAAGTCAACTGCAACTTGACAGCCCTTTCCATCACCACCACCTGGAGGTATCCTTATGGGTAGGGTTGCCAACCTCCAGGTGGCAGCTGGAGATCTCCTGCTATTACAACTGATCTCCAGCCGATAGAGATCAGTTCACCTGGAGAAAATGGCTGCTTTGACAATTGGACTTTATGGCACTGAAGTCCCTCCCCTCATCAAACCCCTCCTTCCTCAGGCTCCACCCCAAAAACCTCCTGCCGGTGGCAAAGAGGGACCTGGCAACCCTACTTTATGGTAAAGAAAAGAAACCCCAAGTGTTGGACTGGACTATCTGTGATTCACAAAGGTTGCTATGGGTGTCATTTGAGGCTGGACTCCAGAAGCAACCTGATGCCCTTTAATTTCACCATTTTGAAATGAAGGGGGACAAAAACGTGAGGCAAGGGTCCAGGAAAAAAGCAAGAGCACCTGTACCATGACATTAGTAAACGGTAAAAACGAATGCCAAAATGGTCCGCTCTTTGGATCAGAATCCCCCCAAATGGGGAAGGTCACCTTTCATATTGTTGACTTCAAATATGGCAGAAGCATAAAACTATCTGCCCACAGTCAAACATTCAGTTCAGATTCCAGAATGTTCTTAAACGGCACCCTCTTTCTCTGCCAAGGGAGGGGGGGCTGCATATTTTAACATTCAGCGTATTGTCTTTAAAATATGATGTACCTAAAAGATGATAATTCCTGACAGCCTGAAGCATATGGCAGAATGGCGTGGGGAACGGCATAAAAGATTAACATTTGTGGAGAGTGCCAGAGCGATGACTTCCATATGCTTCTCATTTGTTTTGGGACATAGAGGGAGATTTGAGGAGGGGATGGAAGCAGAATTTGGATGTTCTCATTGTGGGTTGAGCTGTATGGCTTGAGAAGGTGCAGAAAAGAGCAACCAAAATGACTAGGGGACTAGAGCAACTGTCCTATGGTGAACGGTTAAGACACTTAGGGCTGTTTAGCTTGGAAAGAAGGCGGCTAAGGGGAGACATGATAGAGGTCTATAAAATTATGCATGGTTTGGAGAGAGTGGACAGGGAGAAGTTTTTCTCCCTCTCCCATAATACTAGAACACGAGGTCATCTGTTGAAGCTGGAGGGTGGCTAGATCAGACCAAGGCCCATCAAGTCCAGCAGTCTGTTCACACAGTGGCCAACCAGGTGCCTCTAGGAAGCCCCCAAACAAGACGACTTCAGCAGCATTATCCTGCCTGTGTTTCACAGCACCTAATATAATAGGCATGCTCCTCTGATACTAGAAAGAATAGGTATGCAGCATGACTAGTATCCATTTTAACTAATAGCCATGAATACCCCTTTCCTCCATGAATATGTCCACTCCCCTCTTCAAGCCTTCCAAGTTGGCAGCCACCATATCTTAGGGCAGGGAGTTCCACAATTTAACTATGTGTTGTGTGAAAAAATACTTCCTTTTATCTTTTTTGAATCTGTCACCCTCCAGCTTCAACAGATGACCTCGCGTTCTAGTATTATGGGAGAGGGAGAAAAACTTCTCCCTGTCCACTCTCTCCAAACCATGCATAATTTTATAGACCTCTATCATGTCTCCCCTTAGCCGCCTTCTTTCCAAGCTAAACAGCCCTAAGTGTCTTAACCGCTCCCCATAGGACAGTTGCTCTAGTCCCCTAATCATTTTGGTTGCTCTTTCCTGCACCTTCTCAGTAGGACAGGGGGCAGCAATCTGCTTCCCTGCATGATGACATCACTTCCCACACGATACGGAAGCGCCAGCATTGACCTGGGAGGGTGCTCTAGCATCCCCCCATGCAGTGCCGGGACTTCCACACTGTGCCAGAAGTCACATCATTGTGAGGGAAGTGCAAATCATCCCTTCCTTTCAGCCCGATCGCTCCCCCCTCCTTTCTGCCAACCTTCAGCAGCAAGAATCCCTGGGAGATTGCCCGCCATTAGTGGGCACCTTGGAACCCTACTATCATCACAGTATGTGTGGGTGAATTCCCTGTACATTATTTGGACAAGGGAATGTTCCTTGTCTGCCACAGTCATACCACGGGGGAACGTGAAGTCTCCAAACCAAGTGGCCAATTGTGAGAGCTATTGAGCATGACTGAGTAAGACAGACAGACCAATATGAACTATGAGTCTCAGTCTAACACACTGGTTCCAGGGGTCCGTGGACCCCCAGGGGTCTGCGAGAACTAAATTAAGGTCCGCAAAACAAAGTTATAAACCCATAATAAATTAATATTTTCAATTAAAAGTTCTCTATTATAAAAATATATATTCAAATATTATTCTAAGTTTAATGTTTAACTAACAGTTATGATTAAAGTTTATTTTCAAATTCTCAGAATTTTTATTTTGAACCTCGGGGTCCCTGCACCGAACAAAAAAGTCCTAGTGGTCCCTGGTCAAAAAAAGGTTGGGAACCACTGGTCTAACAGGAAGGTTTCTTGTGCAATCACCATTTGAACTAATTGGAAGTGTGCACCAGCCAGCACAGAGTAGCGGTTAGAGTGTTGAACTAAGATCCAGAAGATCCAGGTTCAAATCCCCCCTCTGCCAGAGACGTTCACTACGTGACTTTGGACCAGTCACTCTCTCTCCCAGCCTAACTTACCTCACAGGGATATTGTGAGGGTAAAATGGAGGAAGGGAGGTGGATGGATGCTTCCCTGAGCTCCTTAGAGAAAGGCCTGGATAGCAGCGTGCTAGATAAAGAAATAAGTTACCTTTCCTTATCACAACTACTGTCCATTTCGGTGAGAATTCATCAAAGGACCTTCCATTGGAATAAGTCCTTGTTAATCGATAGAATCATAGAATCATAGAGTTGGAAGGGACCACCAGGGCCATCAAGTCCAAACCCCTGCACAATGCAGGAAACTCACAACCACCTCCCCCCTCCACACCCCCAGTGACCAGAAGATGGCCATGGTGCCCTCACTCTCATCATCTGCCCAAGGTCACAGAATCAGCATTGCTGACAGATGACCATCTAACCTCTTCTTAAAAACCTCCAGAGAAGGAGAGCTTACCACCTCCCGAGGAAGCCTGTTCCACTGAGATAGGTGAGATGTACCATTTGGACAAGGACCAAGGAGATCCATGTTGAGAGATCCCTATGCTTGGGCGGTCACTTTCCCTCAGCCTCACCTACCCCGAAGTTTGGTATAAATTGGGTAAAAGAGAACCTTGTCGGCTCTCTTCAGCTTGCTGGAGGACGGGCAAAGGAATGGGATAGATAGAAGAAGAAGAGCTGGTTTTCATACCCCGCTTTTATCTACCGTAAGGTGTCTCAAAGCGGCTTACAATCGCCTACCCTTCCCCTCCCTACAACAGAGACTTTGTGGGGCTGAGAGAGTTTGGAGAGAACTGTGACTGGCCCAAGGCCACCCAGCAGGCTGCATGCGGAGGA
Source organism: Euleptes europaea (assembly GCF_029931775.1). Taxonomy (NCBI): domain Eukaryota; kingdom Metazoa; phylum Chordata; class Lepidosauria; order Squamata; family Sphaerodactylidae; genus Euleptes; species Euleptes europaea. Next base: position 11,426,917 of record NC_079323.1, read on the forward strand.
GTGGGGAAACCAATCCGGTTCACCAGATTAGAGTCCGCCACTCATGTGGAGCGGGGAATCAAACCCAGGTTTTCAGATTAGAGTCCACTGCTCATGTGTAGGCATGGGGAAACAAACCCAGTTCACCAGACTAGAGTCCCCCGGATTCAAGTCCGCTGCTCTAACCACTACGCCACGCTGGTATAAATGTCTTTGGTCAGCCCAGCCTACTGCTTTTCAGTTCTGCTGGGCGACTTAGTTTTAATTTAGCTCAGAACTCAAAATCTGGCTGTTTTGTGGTAATTTCAAGGCAAATTCCACCCAGCAACGTTGAAATCCTCCTGAGCAAACACATTCCTGTCCCTGCTGAACAGCTGGCTATAGCTTTATTTATTTCTTTTGCAAAGGTCTCGGCCCCTAAAAAGGGCTACATGGGAGCCAGCGTTCATAAAAATGCCTTTTCCCCCAGGGTTCTGCTGTCACAAAGATACAGACAAACAGGTGCCTGCCATTTTTTCCCCCGGCGTTTCCTCTTGCCTTCTTTCAAGAGTGACTCTATTTTTCAGGCAAACAATATTCTTCAGTTCTTGCCTCCCTTTTTTCGGGGTTGCCTTTTCTGAGGAGACAAGGATCTTTATTTCTTAATTTGAAGAGCGGGGGGGAAGCTGCCCCTCCCTTCCATTGATACATACCACCCACCATGGGCCTTTGAGTCCACAATGGCCATGACTGCAACTGTTGCCATCCAATACTTCTAGAGCAGCTGCTAGGGTAAGATAAAATACAACCCAGGCGCAACACCCCAAGCAAAGAAAGGAGGAAACTGGAATTCCTTAAAATAGCAGGGAAATGTGAAGAGTCCCTCCTCAAAGCTCATTTTTTTCAGCATACTGTTAGGAAACATGAATGACGTGCCAAAAATGAATACCATCATCTCCTGGAAACCAAAAATGACCGAGTGGCCATCCCAGATTGTTTAAAAATACCAGGAAGCCCCTTCAGGGGGAGCCAAATCTCAGCGAATCCCCCTTTAGTTATCACATGACTCATTAAACTATGGTCGTTTATGCATGGGTACTTTCGCTCACATTTGCTCCCAGTCTGTCTCGGTTGTTGCTTGGAGTTATGCATGAGTTTCCCCTCCATTAGAGATGACCTCGCTGCCAGCCCTCACAAATCCGGGACTTCCCATTCCTCTGTTAACCCGATTCTTCCCTCTCCCCTGAGCTCAGCCCAGGTGAAATCCCCATGCATAAGGCAAAGCGCGGGACTCACAAGCTTGGTTTCTCTCCCAGCCAATTACAAAGTAGTGTGTAAAGAGGATTCATATGCTTCCTGCTTCCTCGGAGCTCTTTCTGAGCAGAAGAAAGGCTTTTTAAAACTGAGGCTTGGATTTCGCCCCTGCCCGCTCCTTTCAGATTGCTCTGCTATTTGTTCTTAAAATGCTTTTTTATACAGCAATTGGGGTTTTTTTTTGGGGGGGGGGGTTTCCTCTCACAGTAAGCTCTACAAAGTAAGCCAATTACAAAGCAGCATTTCAAGGGGTGGGGACTTGATTTGAACTTGGAGACTGCTGGTGCATAGATTCCCAACAAGAAAGTGTGGGTCCCAGCAAGAAATGAACCTCGGGTAAAACTCCCATGCATAAACGATCTATGGGAGTTTACCATAGCACTATGCATAATCCGCCTTGAGTCCCTGTGAGAAAGGCAAACTATAAATAATGTTAATAAATAAATAATAATAATTAAACATTCGTATGAGTTTGGGGGTGGGTCAGTGGTTCAGTGGTGGTTCATGTGCTTTGCATGCCGAAGGTCCCATGTTCAATCTCTGTGGAAAAGAATCAATGAGTGGATGATGTGAAAATCCTCTGTCTAAGAGACCCTGAATTGCCATTGCCAGTCTGGATAACCAAGACTGACCTAGCTAGTCTAACGCTCTCACTTGGTGTAAGGCAGCTTGAAAGAATGGAAGGTAGGGTTGCCAACTGCCAGGTAGTAGCAGGAGATCTCCTGCTAATTCAACTGATCTCCAGCCGATAGAGATCAGATCACCTGGAGGAAAATGGCCACTTTGGCAATTGAACTCTATAGCAGTCCCTCCCCTCCCCAAACCCCGCCATCTTCAGGCTCTGCCCCCAAAATCTCCTGCCGGCTGAGAAGAGGGACCTGGCAACCCTAATGGAAGGGGATGCACCCAGTGTTAAAGAATGGGGTGGATCCAACTATCCTCCAAGTAGCCTTCCACCTCCGGCCTAAGGAACCTTCCACAAATGGCTATTCCTTTACTGGAAGAGACACTGAAGTTGGAGAAAGTCTTCTTGGATGGCAGGAAGGCTTCAGACTTGAGCCAAAAGAAAAGCTCTGCTCACGACCTGAGTTCGATTGCAACGGAAGCCGGTTTCAGGTAGCCGGCTCAAGGTTGACTCAGCCTTCCATCCTTCCGAGGTCGGTCAAACGAGTACCCAGCTTGCTGGGGGTAAAGTGTAGATAGGAAGGCAGTGGCAAACCACCCTGTAAATATAGTCTGCCTAGTAAACATCGAGATACGATGTCACCCCATGGGTCAGTAATGACCCAGTGCTTACACAGGGGACTACCTTTCCCTTTTTAAATATTTTAATAAATAAAATGTAAACGTTGATAAGCTTTGTTCAGTGAAGTGGTAGGGCAGCAGTAGCATCCCCACCACTATGTTTTACACGCAGGGGACCCAGGTTTCATCCCCAGCATCTCCAGTTGAAAGAGTGAGTTAGTAGATAATGGGAAAGATCTCTTTCCTGGAGTCCCTGGAGAGGCACTGCCGGTCTGAGTAGATGTTGCTGCCCTTGATCAACCCATGCTCTGATTCAGTAGGAGGCAGCTTCATGTGCGTTCATGTTCAGTCCTCCTGTGAGCCAGTGTGGCACAGTGGTCAAGAGCGGCGGACTCTAATCTGGAGAACCAGGTTGGTTTCCCCGCTCCTACACATGAAGCCTGCTGGGTAGGGTTGCCAGGTGCACCACTGGCAGGAGGTTTTTGGGGCGGAGCCTGAGGAAGGATGGGGTTTGGGGAGGGGAGGGACTTTGATGCCATAGAGTCCAATTGACAAAGCAGCCATTTTCTCCAGGGGAACTGATCTCACCGGCTGGAGATTAGTTGTAATAGCAGGAGATCTCCAGCTAGTACCTGGAGGTTGGCAACCCTACTGCTGGGTGATGTTGGCATCCCTACTGCTAGTCACAGTTCTCTCAGAACTCTCTCCACCCCACCTACCTCACAAGATGTCTGTTGTGGGGAGGGGAAGGGAATTGTAAGCTGCTTTGAGACTCCTTAAAGGTAAAGAAAAGTGGGGTATAAAAACCAACTCTTCTTTTTCTGTCTGAACAACAGGCATAATTAGTAATAGAACTTAATCCTCCAGGTATGGTTAAAGGTGGCCAGATTGACAGCTTTCTCCATTAAGGCTCCTATTCTTTTAAACTAGCACCTGGAAGAAGCGAGGCAAAAAATGACTCTCCATTGTTCTCATAAAGGTTTTAAAACTCTCTTTCAGGTGTCAGATTTTGCTTGACATGTTCAGTGGGCTGACATTTTTATATGATATGTTTTAATGTGTGATTGCTGTCAGCACTAGTTATTAACAATCGGCTGGATCCTGCAGATGCTATTCTGGTAGTTGAAGGATTTTTTCTCAGGCAAAAGGACCCTCTTCCTGATTCAAGAGGTTCTTCCAATGAGTTAAAGCTCCTTCTGCTAGAAGAAAATGTCTTTGACAGTTGAATAGCTCTAGAGGATCCAACCCAATATTTGTTAATAGCCTGACTCAACCATGAATAGGGTTGCCAACCTCAGGGAGTGGCTGGTGATCTCCCACAATTACAAGTGATCTTTAAGCTACAGAGATCAGTTCTCCTGGAGAAAATGGCTGCGTTGGAAGGTGAACTCTATGACATCATATCCTGCTGAGGTCCCTCCCCTCCCCAAACCCCACCCTCCCCAGGCTCCCCCCCAAAAAAAAATCTCCAGGAATTTCCCAACCTGGAGCTGGCAACAGTACGCTCACTGGGTGAACTTTTGCCAGTCACTTTCTCTGTAGTGCTGTTGTGAAGATGAGAAAGGGAGGGAAAACCATTTATTCCACCTTGAGTTTTGGGAGGGAAAGTAAGCCAAAAATTAGAACACTGCTTTTGCTAATTCAGCCTTGAATATACACAAGCGTAAGACTTTAGTCCTTTCAAAGAATCTTTTCCCTCTCCCGAAACTTTTAACAATACACTATCAGCCTTTATAACCTAACTACAATATCAGCAGAACATTGCCAGAACGCGAAGCCTTGTTGGACTGTAACATTTCTCTTTCAGAGCGAAATGGCAGATATTAACAAGGTTGGGATGAAGGCACTGGTATCATCGAAAAATGGCACAAGGCGGAAGCGTGCCAGAACGCTAGTCTTCTTGGAGGTGTTCAAGAGGATTTAAATCAGGCCAATCGCTTTAACCGAGACAAGTCTTTAATGGGGAGCATCCAAAATCACTAATCACTTGCCTAATTATTGTGAATCGGCAGCCAACTTATCGATTCGTTTCAGCTAGCCACACGTCTTTCCACTTCTATTTTTCTCTTTTAATTACTCAGAGGGGGGAAACTATTGAACCTGGAAGATCTATAGCGAGTAGGAGCAAGCGCCCTATTTTCAACTCCAAAGGGAAGCGATAAACTTGGGCTAGGTTACATTTTTGGTCAATAAGACTCGACAATGTGCCTTTGAGGCTTGATAGAACTGCGCCTTTGATCTATAAATAAAAGGGGGGAAAGGAAAGTTTGTGGGAAGCTCGTTGGGGGAGAGAATAAGTCTCCTTTGGCGAGGATCTGATACAGAAACGAAGGGGAAGCATTTGCGACGCTGGGAAGGCGAACACAATGGGACGAGAAATCCAACATCGCTTTATTGGAAGAAATCAAGGCAGGGATGGAGAGTGACCAGTTGAGAGAAAGTTCGGCTGGAGCTTCTGTCTAACAAGGCCTTGAACATTATGCTAAACTAATCTGAAAGCCAGTCTACACATAGGGTTGTATAGAGTCTACACACAGGGTTTGCCAGAAGATGGCAAAAGTCAGTCTGCACATAGGGTCGTATACAGATCTCCAGGTGGGGCCTGGAGATCTCTATACATGACACAGAATCACATCCCGGGTCTAATGAATTAAAAAAGAACTCTGAGGCCATTTATGCTTGGTAATTAGCAGCGCGTTTCAGGCTAAAGTGCCGCACATGTATATATTTTTCTTTTCACGCTGAACCGTCATTCAGGAAGTGACTGCGAAGCAAGCACATAACTGCTTCGCATTTCTTAAGAGCCCCTTTAACGCTACCTTTTCTATTTGCTCCGCCCCCGCACCGAAGCATTTACTGAAGGAACCATGAAAAATCACAAACGTGGCTTAGCTATGCAAATGACTATTGCCAATGGCTATGCAAACGAAGGAGCGAAGGAGCTGGCGAATGGGGGGTGGAATTTCTCCTTTTGCATCGGGACTGTGAATAGGCATTTTAAAGGTTGCATTTTTTAAAAAAGAGCTTTGAGTGAGCATCAAAACTGACCCTGCGTAAATGGCCTGAAAGTTATTTAAAAAAAAAAAAAACAGCTCAGCATGGGAAAGGCAACAGCAGAACCTTTTGCCTGTTTTCCTAGTTTCCTCTGAGCAAACAAGTTTTGTTTTGTTTTTAACAGTATTGAAAAATGCCATTTCACCCCTTCCCTTTGTCCTGGAAAGGCTTTTGCTGCATTTTAGATTTCTTTCATTAGCTACACTTAGATTTATTTCATGTCCAACCTAAATGACTTACAGTTATGTCCTATGCAGGGTACAGTACATCCTGTAAACGTTTCGCTTCCAGCAACCCTATAAAGTATTTATTTGTTATTTCATTTTATTTTTATTTACTGCTTTTCTCCCCAGCGGGGACCAAAAGCTGCTTACATCATTCTCCTCTCCTCCATTTTATCCTCACAATAACCCTATGAGTAGGGTTGCCAACCTCCAGATGGTAGCTGGTGATCTCCCCCTGTTACAACTGATCTCCAGGCGACAGAGATCAGTTCCCCTAGAGAAAATGGCCGCTTTGGCAATTGCTCACCAAACCCTGCCCTCCTCAGGCTCCACCCCAAAATCTCCGGGTATTCCCAGCCACGAGCTGGCAACCTTACTTATGAGGTAGGTTAGGCTGAAAGAACATGACTGGCCTAAGGTCACCCAGCGAGCTTCCATGGCACGAGTGGGGATTCAAACCTGGGTCTTCGAGATACTTGTCCAACACTCTTAACTACTACACCACACTGGCTCTCAGTCGTAGTTTATGATGAGAAGCAGACAGAGGTCCGAGGCCATCAAATACACTGCATAGCTGAGGAGGGATCTGAACTTTGGTATCCCACATCTGACCCTAGAAGCTAAAATGGCTAAACTGAGGTTATTGTATTTTGGTCACATTATGAGAAGACAAGAGTCCCTGGAAAAGACAGTCAAGCTAGGAAAAGTTGAGGGCAGCAGGAAAAGAGGAAGACCCAACAAGAGATGGATTGACTCAATAAAGGAAGCCGCAGCCTTCAATTTGCAAGATCTGAGCAAGGCTGTCAAAGATAGGACATTTTGGAGGACTTTGATTCATAGGGTCGCCATGTCAGAAGTGACTTGATGGCCCTTAACACACAAACATCCCACATCAGTCTCCCATCCACTGTACTATGCCTTAGAATGTATCCACCAACTTCATAAACCTGCCCAGGGATATCGCCTACCCAAAGAAGGAATTGTTAAAGTGTTCTCAGGCAGTATTCTCAAGCAGGGAAGCAACTCACCAATGATTTACTGAAAAGGGCCAAGAGATCAAACCTCATTCTGACAGTATGTATTCTCACCTTATAACTGGATTTATCATAGCAAATCAGAAGAATGCCTTTTCAAACTTCAGTTCTCTTTCATTATAGTTTACTTCATGTTTATCCTGCCTTCCCTCCTAGAAGCTGAGGATAGCATGTCTGGTTATCCCTGCTCCATTTTATCATTTTATGGTTTTACCATACAGTTGCAGGGATTCCTAGAGCAACATGACATCACTTCCATTTTTTTCCAGAAGTGGCATCATGGCATACACGACACTGGTGCACCCCCCCATGTCCCTGCCCCCCAAGCTCCCAGGAGTTGCAGGGTACAGCCTGGAAATCCTATCTGTACATCTGGGCGCCCAGGGGCATTTAAAGCTGGGGAAACTGTGTCATGGGAAAATCGAAGCCTTCTCTCTCCACAGCCAATGGTCCTAATCCATGCTTCCTAGCCTCTGTATGCTAGGAAGCATGGAACTTCATAATATGTCTCTCCACCAGGGTTGCCATCTCCGAGTAGGGAAATATCTGGAGATTTGGGGGATGGAGCCTGAGAAGGGTGGGGTTTGGGGATGGGAGGGTCTTCAGTGGGGTATAACGCCATAGAGTCCACCTTCCAATGTAGCCATTTTCGCTAGGGGAACTGATCTCTTGTCGCCTAAAATAGCCGGAGATCTCCAGCTACCACCTGGAGGTTGGCAACCCTAGTGGGAGGTCTCCTGAGGGAAAGCTCCATTGCCCATGGCAGTGGGAGAAAAATAAACAAACCTAACAACATTGCTGATGTCACTACATCACTTCTGGTTAAAACCCAGAAGGGGAAAGCGTAGCTCTAGGAAAAACCATGGAGCCTCCAGTGATTCCTAGAACTACCCATTGCTGTTACTGGGTTATACCTAGAAGTGATGTAGCAACATAAGTGGCATTGTCCCAGGTCCCCACCCTCATCCCTCCTGCCAGTTGCCAGGCCTGGCAACCCTGATGAACGCACATCACATGAAGCTGCCTTATACTGAATCAGACCCGTGGTCCATCAGAGTCAGTATTGTCTACTCAGACCGGCAGTGGCTCTCCAGGGTCTCAGGCAGAGGTCTTTCACATCACCTACTTGCCTGGTCCCTTTAACTGGGTTTGAACCTGGGACCATCCCGCGTGTACATGTGCACACATGTTTGTAAGGAAGAGCAGCGCATGTTCACTTTTACCAATGAAACCAGGGACCAGTACCTGCATAAACATGTTCAGCTGCACATGCATTGAAAATAACATGAGAACTACTCTATGAACATATAAAGAAAAATCAAGCGTACACTTTGCATTAATTGTATGTGTATTCACTGTGACTTGTGAACAGAACTAAAGAAACAGTGGAAATTCCCAGTAACTTGGTACCTCAAGTAAATATGAGGAACAGTCACATCTAATGCAAGAAGCATTTGCAGTCTTAACTGTAACTTACTATTTAAAAAAAAAAATGCTGACCAACTGCTGAAGACCAGAGCAATAACACTGCAGCAACATATTTCCAAGTTGTTTTTATTGAATTCTGACCATCTAATTTCTTCTCCATGACCTTGTGTGCAACAGATTTTATTCCGGGCTTTGAGGGGTTTTTAATTTTCCCAGTTTTTTTAAAAGCTATGGGGTGAGGGAAGCTGACAGTGCTCACTTTTTGTAAGTTTCATTTCTTTCCATTTTGTCCAGTTTGGCAATCAGCAGTAGGTTGTTCAGGTGTTTGTATAGTAACGGCTAAACGTGTGCAGGGAAGCACCGATTCATTTGAAAAAGTAAAAAAAAAGTAAGTAAAAGTAAAAAAAAAAGTGTAAATTCCATCAGGGTAGGAATGGGAGAATTTCCTCAGAGAGTTTATAAGCAAGAGAGGTGGCTTGGTCCAGCCTCTTCTTCCCCTTTCAGCGGAGTCCTTTTGGCCTTTCCACTGCTCAGGGCCCTTCACATGAACACATGAAGCTGCCTTACACTGAATCAGACCCCTGGTCCATCAAAGTCAGTATTGTCTACTCAGACCAGCAGCGGCTCTCCAGGGTCTCAGGCAGAAGAAATCTTTCACATCACCTACTTGCCTATTCCCTTTAACTGGAGATGCCGGGGATTGAACCCGGGACTTTCTGCATGTCAAGCAGATACTCTACCACTGAGCCACAGTCCCTCCACTGAGTTAACAAGGAGGAGACAACATTGCAATAGACTCTGTATCTGGTAGTGGTGGAAAGTTCTGTTAAGTCACAGCTGACGTATGGTGACCCCCTGTGGTTTTCAAGGCAAGAGACATTCACAGTGGCTTGCCATTGCCTTCCTCTGCATAGCAACCCTGGACTTCCTTGGTGGTCTCCCATCCAAATACTAACCAGGGCCGACCCTGCTTAGCTTCTGAGATCTGACCAGAGCAGGTTAGCCTGGGCCATCCCAGTTAGGGCAGACAATGGTCGTTGATGCATGGGAGTTTTACCTGAGGTTCGTAGCTCGCTGGACCCACACTTTCCTGTTGGGAGTCTGGGCACCAGCAGTCTCCAAGCTCAAATCAGGAATTATTTGAATCCCCGCCCCTTGACATGCTGCTCTGTAATTGGCTGTCTGCTTGCTGTGAGAGAAACCAAGCTTCTGTGTCCCGCTCTTTGCCTTATGCACGGGGATTTCAAGCAGGCTGAGCTCAGGGGAGAGGAAAGATTTGGGTTAAGAGAGGGACCGGATGTCCCAGGATTTGTGAGGGCTGGCAGCGAGGTCATCTCTAATGGAGGGAAAACTCATACATAACTCCAAGGAACAACCAAGACAGAGGGAGGGTGAAAGTGAGTGAAAGTACCCATGCATAAACAATCTACACTAGAGAAAGAGAGAGAGACTCTATATCTACACTACCAAATGATCTGTCTATCATATTTTTATCCCTCCCTCCAAGGAGCTCCAATGGTGCCCTCCTCCTCTGTGTTACTCCCACAACAATCCTGCGAGGTAGGCTAGACTGAGAGAGAATGGAACAAGGTCGCCCAGTAGGGTTGCCAACCTCCAGGTAGTAGCTGGAGATCTCCCACTATTACAACTGACCTCCAGCCGATAGAGATCAGTTCACCTGGAGAAAAAGGCCACTTTGGCAATTGGACTCTATGGCACTAAAGTCCCTCCCCTCCCCAAACCCCACCCTCCTCAGGCTCCACCCAAAAAACCTCCCGCAGGTAGCAAAGAGGGACCTGGCAACCTTATCGTCCAATGATCTTCATTATTTCTCCTTCCTTGCCAATTCCAGGGGGATAGAGAAGAATCTAAATTCATGTCAGATTCCCAGATCTACTGTTCTCAGGATTCTTTGAGGGATGCCATGACACTTAAAGTCATAAATTGTGTCTTCTTACCATGAGACTCTCTGAAGGTATGTAGCTGCCTGTCAGACCACTGTACTTTCTACGTGCAAAACAGATGCTGTACCACTTAGCCACGGACCGTTCACTGGATCTATACAAACACACAGCTAAAATACTACCTTGTTTTACCCAGAATGCACTCTCATCTGCTAGTCCAGCAGAAGAGCTTAGGGAAAGCTCAGGTGAGTACCTAACTCAGCGGCCTCCAACTCTGCAGGGAATTAGGTGAAACATAACTGTGAGCATCTGCTTCCTCCTGCTATTCCCAAGCTCTTCAAAAAAGCTGCAGCGTAGTAATTTTGACAACGCTGCAGCCATAAAACCATCTTCAGCTCAAACGACGGGGAGGAACGATGACAAGAAACAGACCATCCGCAATCCGCAGGTGGCTGAGAAAAGAGGGACGTTTCCGTTTGGAGTCTATTGCGCAGCTGAGGCTGAATCCATGCTAAGATGGATATTCCACAGAGCCAAAAAGGGCAGATATTAAAAAAAAAAAAATGTCTGGTGGGGAGGGAGAACACACACACACAGTGAACAAAGCAAACTGTCAAGGAGGAGATATCCTGGGCGCACCGACACTTGGGAACTCATCTGCTAATTTGAGACGTGTCTGTTGCAAGCGGATCCCTTTATTTAGCTTCTAATCAGCCGGTGTGTAAAGGAGATGATTACCCACCAGCGTTGCCGCGTGTCACCGTGTGATCCTCCTGCCGTTCTGCTCCGCGAAGAGCTTTCTTAATGAACCTGACATCTCCAGGAACCCTGCTGGTTTCCAGGTAGCCTGAGAACATTGCCTTTAACAAAGCCAGGCTTGGTTGCCTTCGAAGCGCATTGTCCCGGTTGCCGGGGCCCCTCTCCGTGAAGCGTCTGCGCTGTGATAAATGTCATAATTAAAACGAGGTGACGGATCGCACGGCGAGCTTTCAAACCAGGAGTCTCTCTGCGGTGTTAATTGTACAGTATCATCTATCCCTTCTGCTGAGAGATATTTCTTTGGCAAGCAAACATGACAGTCCTCAACACATGCGCTAGGCTGCATGTTCCATTAAACTGAGCGACGCAACAGCTACGAAGCTATACAAACGCATGAATCTGCCCTGTACAAACTCTATCGTGGTCAATATTGTCTATTCGGACTGACAGCAGCTGTCTGGGGTCTCAGGCAGAGGTCTTGCTCATCACCTACCAGTAGGGTTGCCAACCTCCAGGTGGGGCCTTGAGACCTCCTGCTATTACAGCTGATCTCCAGATAATAGCGATCAGTTCCCCTGGAGAAAATGGCTGTTTTGGAGGATGGCCTCTATGGCATTGTACCCTGCTGAGGTCCCTCCCCTCCCTAAACCCTGGCCTCTCCATGTTCCACCTCCCCAAAATCTCCAGGTATTTCCCAACCCAGAGCTGGCAACCCAACCTACCACCCAATCTTTTCAGATGGAGATGACCAGGAGTGAACCTAGGACTTTCTACATGCTGAGCAGGTGCTCTACCAGAGCCCATGGCCCCACCAACACAAATTTCTCAGTGCTTGGACAGGAATTAACCAGGATTAGGGTTACAAGGTCCCTCTTTGCCACCGGCGGGAGGTTTTTGGGGTGGAGCCTGAGGAGGGTGGGGTTTGACTCTATGACTTCAATGCCATAGAGTGCAATTGCCAAAGCGGCCGTTTTCTCCAGGTGAACTGATCTCTATCGGCTGGAGATCAGTTGTAATAACAGCAGATCTCCAGCTAATACCTGGAGGTTGGCAACCCTGACCAGGCTTGTGTCTGTCACAAAGGAACTGCTGGGTCTATGTAGCATGGCACCTGAGAGTTTGTAATCTAAAATCCTTTTAAATAAATGAGCTCCCTGTCAAAACAGCCACCCTTCCTAAATCTGTTACCTGAGGCAAGGCATTTCATGGAGCCTCAGAGGAGGCCTTGGCCTGCTGCTTGACTCTGATCTGTTGTATTTTTTTAAAAAAAAATTACAACTGATCTTGGCTATTTTAACAACTATGGTCAGGTTGATAAGAGTTTTCAAGAAGAGTTCAAATTCCTGCTCCATCACTATCTGCAACTGACCTAGGAATATTAATGCCCTGTCCCACAGGGTTGTTGCTATGATAAATGAAGCACTTTTCGCCAAAACATGACTTATAACCTAGAATGCATTAATAATAACATGAAAACACAAATAACATAGAAATGATGGATAATTTTAAATCAACAAGGGGGGACATCATAACTGAAAGGGATGGATCTGTATTAATACTCTGATATTATCTGTGATGGTAGAGTGGTAGAGTGGTTAACAGCGGTGGTTTGGAGAGGCGGACTCTGATCTGGAGAACCGGGTTTGATTCCCCACTCCTCCACATGAGCGGCCGACGCTAATCTGGTGAACCAGGTTGGTTTCCCTACTCCCACACATGAAGCCAGCTGGGTGACCTTGGGCTAGTCACAGCTCTCGCAGCCTCACCTACCTCACAGGGGGTCTGTTGTGGGGAGAGGAAGGTGATTGTAAGCTGGTTTGATTGTCCCTTAAGTGGTAGAGAAAGTCAGCATATAAAAACCAACTTCTTCTTCTTCTAAAAGTCGGTCTGTAGGTAGGGTTGCCAGGAAATACCTGGAGATTTTGGGGGTGGAGCCTGAGGAGGGCAGGGTTTGGAGAGGGGAGGGACTTCGATGCCATAGAGTCCAATTGCCAAAGTGGCCATGCTGGAGAGGCTTCAGTCCTGTATCTAATCATGCGTTCCTCCGATTCTAATTGGGATGATTTTTATAGCAGGAGGTCTGGGTAGCTCACTCCTGCGGAAGAGTTGTCATTTTCCTGCTGGCTCTTTTGCCAAGCTCACGTGTTTTCTGCTTGCCTGATAAAGAGGCATTCGCCTGGTGTTTTGGTGACTTCACCCTCATCCCAAAGGGCAAAGGGAAGCCGTTATCACACATCCAATTTATAAACTGGGGAGGGTGCTTTTACCCTGCGCCTCCATAATTATGCCCACGTTGTTGGGGATTATATCTTCATCCTAAATCATGCGTGCAAAAAAGTTAATGAAATTCGAGGGAGTCTGGTAACAGAACTGTATGAATAATGCAATATTCATTTCCCCCCCCCTTTCCCCTTCCTCTTGTGCTTCTTCCACAAAGCCAACTGCCAGATTTAGCTGTCAGCCCCAAGAATTTAAAGGCAGGGTTGGCTTAAATAGCCAGGCATTTCTGATTAACAACTGGATGACTCGATAGGAGATAAGGCGCTTAGCATAATATACCTGGAAAAGACTAAGAAATGGTTTGGGTTTATAACTGTTCCGTCATTAAATTTCTTGGTGTTTTTTTTTTTAATGCAGTTTGGATTGAATGATTCCCACCGGCCGTCTGTTCAACCTGTCTGCGTTTCCATGGATTGACAAACACAGACCTCGCTTCTCTCGCACACAAGTTCTTTTGAGCCGCCGCAACACTTCGTAACGGCTCTAGGAAGTATGGAGTCAGCATATTTGCGTCAACGGAAAAGATTCAACAGAAACACAAAGACAGCCAAGTTACAAAAGCTAAAAACACACAATCGCCTATTTTGCATATGCATGGGACTTTTTCATGGCATTGTTGTTATTCAAAAAAATCATACTCTACAACGGTCCCATTAATAGGGACAGACGCTGTTTCTTGTACCTGTCCTTTGTAAAACGCTGTCCCTATTTCATGGGGGGGGGTGCCTTTTGAAAATGTCATTCTCCAAGGTCTCTACAAGCTACACCTCAATAGAGCAAGCACCTTGATAGAGCAAACATGTAAGTACATATTCATGGACACCAGATCGCCATGTACACTACAGCCTGCACACAATGAACACATGGGACTGCCTTATACCAAGACAGACCATTGGTCTATCAAGGTCAGAACTGTCAACTCTCACAGGCAGTAGCTCTCCAGCGTCTCAGGTTGAACTCTTTCACATCCTACTACGTACGTAAGTGTCATCAAACTGCAAGCGAGAGGTGGTTTGCCACTGCCTTCCTCTGCAGAGCCTTCTGTGTTGGTCTCCCACCTGACAAAAACCGGCTATACCACACCGCCTTCCTGCCCAGTTCACATCCTATTCATTTATCTGTTTATTTATTTACTTCAATTTGCATCCCGCCCTCTTTCCCAGGCAAGGCCGGGCTCAGGGTGGCTAACATCATTAAAATGATACAATATAATAATGAGAATCAGCATGGTATAGTGGTTACGAGCGGTGGTTTGGAGCGGTGGACTCTGATCTGGATAACCGGGTTTGATTCCCCACTGCTCCACATGAGCGGCGGACTCTGATCTGGTGAACTGGGTTGGCTTCCCCACTCCTACACATAAGGCCAGCTGGGTGACCTTGGGCTAGTCACAGCTTTCTTAGAGCTCTCTCAGCCCCACCTACCTCACAGGGGAAGGGAAGGTGATTGTAAGCCAGTTTGATTCTCCCCCTAAGTGGTAGAGAAAGTAAACCACCACCACCTCCTCCTCCTCCTCCTCCTCCTCCTCTTCTTCTTCTTCTCCTTCTCCTCCTCCTCCTCCTCCTCCTCCTCCTTCTATAACCCTTACAGTCTTACTTACCAAATGCTCGCAGACTTTAAATTTTCTAAATGACTATTTTATATCGAGGACAAAATTAGATCTGTTGGTCTATCTTTCGATGCGCTCCTTATGCTCTTGGCGACAGATCCATTCCCAGTGATAAAATGTAGATTTCTGGAGATTGAACACCAAAATCTTAACAGTGCAGTAAATAAAACTTAAAAATAGTTCTTCCATTATAATGGAGAAAGTGGCAAAATTTGTTCAGAGTGTCATAAAAGTGTGATATGACAGAACTCAGAGATTAATGTTGTTCCATAATTGTAATATAATTTGTCCTTTTATGCAATATTTTTAATTGTTTGACTTTTATACTTTATGCCATTAAAGGTTTTTGTTATTGGTATTGGCTTTGGTATAATACAATAAAACCATGATACACAATAAACGAGCCTTAAAAAATGTAAACCGGTTTCCTCCTTCCCCATCCTTTTAACTGGAGACAATAGGAGTTGAACCTGGAACCTTCTGCATGCAAAACAGATGCTCTGCTACTGAGCCATGGGGAAAATCTGGCATAAGGAAACAGAAAACAGTCCAAAAGAAAAGATTTTTGAGTTTGATTCACATGGGGGAAGAAAAACCAAAACGGGGGTTTATTGTGGGGGCTACAAAATTTAGTAGTCCATGCACATAAATGTGTGCATTATAGTCAAGATGCATCCCACTTAGAGATGTATCTTCTACAGCAAACACCATATTTGGATTCAAATCATGTGAGCGTACCCATACTAAAACGATCAACATTGTTTCCTACTTACTTAAAAACAAAATGTCAGCTCCCTGCTTCCCTTCCACCCTCCAGCTCTCACTGCTGTGCCAATGCAGAAAATTAGGGTTGCCAACCTCCAGGTGGTAGTACAAAATCATACATAGAAACCAATATGCACAAGGACTATAACAACATGCAAAAATGTATTACATGCCAAAAAAGCAAGTTTAAATTAACTATATACAAACTATGAGATTCAGTACTACGTACTGATACACACAGAAGTGTCACTTGTTGTATTAACCTCCAGGTAACAGCTGGAGATCTCCCGCTATTACAACTGATCTCCAGGAGACAGAGATCAGCTCCCCTGGAGAAAATGGCCTCTTTGGCAATTGGACTCTATGCCATTGAAGTCTCCCTCTCCAAACCCCGCCCTCCTCAGGCTCCACCTCAAAAATCTCTAGGTATTTCACAACCTGGAGCTGGCAACCCTACAGAAAATGCTATTAAATATGTTGGGTGGTATCCTACCTTAAGTTATAGGAAGTTCCTCCTCCCTAAAGAACTTTCTTGCGAATTTATTGGCTCTCACATTGGAGGAAAAGCTACTTAATTGGAAGAAGTCACTTTAGGCTGGAGGAAGGCTGTTAAACATTGCTTAGTGGAATTGCAAGAACACAGGAATATAAGAACAGCCATGCAGGATCAGGCCAAAGGCCCATCGAGTCCAGCATTCTGTTCACACAGTGGCCAATAGCAATCTGAATTGGGGACCCCTCATACATTAAGTTTTTGAAAATGTTGGGAGCTACTGAAATTATGGTTGCCAGCTCTGGGTTCAGAAATACTTGGAGATTTGAGGATGCAGCCTGGGTAGAGTTGCCAACCTCCAGGTGGTGGCTGGAGATCTCCTAGGATTACAACTTATCCCCAGGTGACAGAGGTCAGTTCCCCTGGAGAAAATGGCTGTGTTGGAATCTAGACTCTATGGCATTATTCCCTATTGGTGTCCCTCCCCAAACTCTACCCTCCTCAGGCTCCACCCCCAAAATCTCCAGGTATTTTGCAACCCAGAGCTGGCAACCCTAAGCCTGGGAGGATGGGGTTTAGGGAGGGGAGGGACCTTGGTAGGGTATAATGTACGGTTGCCAGCTCTGGGTTGGGAAATACCTAGAGATTTTGTGGGTGGGGCCTGAGGAGGGCAGGGTATGGAGAGGGAAGGGACTTTTATGCCATAGAGTCCAATTGCCAAAGCGGCCATTTTTTCAAGGGTGAACTCATCCCTGTCACCCGGAGATCAGTTGTAATATCAGGAGATCTCCAGCCACCACCTGGAGGTTGGCAACACCAGTATAATGCCATACAACCAACCTTCCAAAACAGCCATTTTCTCCAGTAGTACTTGAGTAAATGTTCTAAATAAGGGTCACTGTTCAGATTGCAGGCCCTAATGGTAGCTGCTTCGCTTACCCTGTAGGGGTCACTGGGGGTGTGGAGGGCGGAGGTAGTTGTGAATTTCCTGCATTGTGCAGGGAGGTGGACTAGATGAGCCTGGTGCTCCCTTCCAACTCTATGATTCTATGAAATAAATAATAAATAAATAAGCAATCTATGTTCTCTGGAGATCAGCTGTAATGCTGGAAGATCTCCAGCTCCCACCTGGAGGTTGGCAACCTGTACTGAAATGCAGATGTCTGGTTTACCTGAAGAGTGTCTGGCCGTTTATGCTTGGTAATTAGCAGCGCGTTCCAGGCTGAAGTGCCCCGCATATTTTTTTTATTTCTTCACACTGAACCGTCATTCCAGACGTCACTGCGAAGCCAGCGCGGACCTGCTTCGCATTTCTTAACAGCCCCTTTAACGTGACCTTTTGTATTTGCTCCATCCCCATACTGAAGCATTCACTGAAGGAAGCATGCAGAATCACAGCCGTTCTTAGCTATGCAAACGACTATTGCTCATGGCTATGCAAACGAAGCAGCAGGAGAGTGGGGGGTGGAATTTGTTTGACTTTCTCCTCTTGCATCGGGGATGGTGAATAGTCATTTTAAAGGTCGGATTTTAAAAATCAGCATTGAGCAAGGAGCAGAATCGACCCTGCATAAATGGCCACTCTGTTTTCATCAATGCAATATTAGAGGGGAAACCAAAATGTGTCATTTTGATGAGTCAGGAAGGGGCTTTATTAGGGGAGGCCCTCTAACAAAATTCCTTAATAAAGTTGATTTCCTTTTCAGCCAAGCCTCTAGACCTGTAATCGCCATAAACAGTGTAAGCGAAGCAGCTACCATTAGGGCCTGCAATCCGAACTTGTCGGCACTAACCTGCAGGAAGCCAAGCACACGTTACGAGCCAAAGCACGATCCAGCAGGGACTGGAGCCAGGTGGAGCACTAGGTCAGGCCCACAGGCGAGCCAAGACAGAGACGGAGATCGCTGCAAGCCAAAATCTGGAACTGGGTAATCAGCCCAATCAAGGGAATAAGATCTAGGGAGAGAAGAAGCCAAGTACGGGAGCAGCTGACAAGCCGTCCGCAGCAACTAGAATCAAAAGCCGTCGTCAAGGAGAGCCAAAATCAGGAGCCAGATAGTCTGTTTTAAAAAACGAGAGAGAAAGAGAGAACTGGGAAGGACAAAACAGGAAACGCAAGGCAGGCACTAGAACTCAAGGCAAAGCAGAGAATCGCTCAGGTGAAAATCCAGACCTAACTTGGAAGTGTATATAGTCAGGTTAGGTCAAGGGGAACTAATGGGATACTGGCAGGATCCGGCAGAACAATACCATCCCATTCTTTCTCTGCTCTGCAAACTTAAGCGGCTCATGACAAAGAACACTGGTCCATATGAAGGCATGAAGGCTCCTTATAGCAAGTCAGAACACTGATCTGACTCCATGTGGTCTCCTCTGACAATATCCTTTCCAAGGCAGAGGCTTTTCCCCAGCGCCCCCTACTACTGACATCTATTTAAACATAAGCAGAGATTGCACCTGCAACCTTTCAGGTTCACATAGGGTTACTCCAGGTACTAATCAGTTCACCTGGAGTTCACCTGGACTAGATGACCCTGGTTCACCTGGAGAAAATAGCCGCTTTGGCCACGGCATTGAAGTCCCTCCCTCCCCAAACCCTGCCCTTCCCAGGCTCCACCCCCAAATTTCCAGGAATTTCTCACCCTAGAACTGACAATCCAAATACAGCTCAACTCTGCCGACTCTTAAGTCTAACCTTCATTTGCAAAAACGCCATTTTGATTACTGGCCCATTATATGTAACCTGCTTTTTAAAAGATGACAATCGATTATCAGAGCCCTCCAAAGAGAAATAAAACTTTAGAGTCATTTTTCGGCTTGCAACTTGACTGTGTCTTAGTTCTCGGGAGTTTGGTGGTCTAATCTACTGCAACCAATGTCTCTTCGTCACTCGGATTTCAAAGGCCGCCTTAACACTTTTACTACTGAATGTATGAGCAGAAAGAGCAGAAAAGAGCTAAGCTGGGCACTAAACAGCTCTCTTCTTCAGAGATGTGTTCCTAATTGGAGGCACCATTAATTAATTAAACAGGATTTTTATTTCAAAAGGCGGGGGGCGGGAGAACAGAGAGGTTTGACAAGCTAGTTCAATAATCCTCTGGCAGGCTGGCTCTACTCTCACCTAATTGAAACATTACTGCTCTTGCTACCTTTTTATTGAGTGGCCGTTAGCTTTCCCCAAAGGGCAAAAAAGATCCCCTAGTGGTAGATCGAGACAGAGGTTCCATATTTTTTCCCCCGTGGGGTTGCACTGCAAGACCACTTGGCCATGGTCTCACCTTCGACCTGAGAGACTTGACAGATTTTCAGTGACACCTCCAAAATCTGGGATGCACACAAGAGTAAAACCGTGCACGCACTCTATTTTATAAAAGATATAAACAGTTAATCAGTGCACACGCTATGATGGCCAGGCGCCCTCCCTTCAGCATGAGTTTGAGCATCCAAAATGCCTCTGACACTCATGGTGCTCTCCAAACTTGGGTCTTCAATACCAATTTAAGAAGGATTCTCTTGGAGCCCTGGTTCTCAGGTCTTTTATGCATGGCTGTTTCCCTCGCCGTCACCCCTCCGACAACTTCAGGTCTTTGGATTGATTATGCATGCTGTTTCCGACCGTCAGGGGTCGCCTCGCTCCCCCCCTGCCTGTCCCCGCGTTTTGTCTGCATTTTTAAATTTGAGATAAAACAGGCCTCTGAAAACCTGGGCAAAACACGGAGAAACGCAGGGGGAGAGCGAGGTGACCTCTGACAAAGACCCAAAGTCATTGGAGGGGTGACAGCAAGTGAAACAGACATGCATTAAAGACCTCAGAGTTGTATCACAGGATACAGATTCTTGTGGCCACCACAAGGACTTCACCTTAGATGTGCTGAGTTCTATGCCTTCCAGATGCACACAAGCCCAATTCTCATCATGTACATCGCACATTGGTAGAAGTTAATTCAGCCTCCCTCCCCCATTCCATTTTTGTGTCCTGAAATGACTTCAGGGAATTGCTGTTTGTCCCATCTGAGAAATGTACAGATTGCATCACCAGAGCCAATACCAGGGCCATTTCGGGACTCCAAAATGGCATGGGGTAAGGCACAATGGTAGGAGACCTGCTGCCAGTCACATTCTTGTCCTGCCACCACTCCGTTGGAGGGCAGGAGAAAAAATATAAAAAAAATTAAAACATGCATGGACACCAGATCACCATGTATACTACATCCTGCACACAATGAATAGATGGGACTGCCTTATACCAAGACAGACCATTGGTCTATCAACATGATGCCACTTCAGGGGGAAGAGTGAAGTTACGTCACTCTAGGGATCTCTGCAAATTCTGTAGTTTTACCATAGAGTTTCCAGTGATTCCTAGAGCAACATGATATCATTTTCAGGTTTTCCCCAGAAGTGACATGACGCTGCATGCACCCCCGGTGCTCCTATGTCCCTGCCTCCATCTTCCACCATTGGTTGGCAACCTTAGCAAGGCTGAAGTTGTTTCCACTCAAGTGCCATGGTCAACATCAGAATTGGGCTTGGGTGTATTTGGGAGGAACAGTCACACATCGGCTCATAAAGTCCTCGTGGTGGCCACAAGGATTTTGTATTGTGTGAATTGGAAGTCACTGTGTGCCTCACCAGCACAAGGTAATAAGCTGCAAGAAGTGTTGAAGTGTGGTTGAAGAATGAAGTCACCATGTTAGATGCCTTCGCCCCCTTTTGCCCCATTGGAATGGGGCACTGCATCCGTTCCCAGCAAACAGCAGGTTAAAAGATCATGAGATGCAAGTAAAGTTGCCACCCTCCAGGCGGGCAATACTCAAAAAAAGATTAGCCTGCTGTAATGGGACTAAGCAAACAATACACAGCAGTGAGGCTACAAAGAATGCAAAAAATATATAATGTAATGGAGTAGTATAACAAACAAGGTGCAAGTTCCAACACAAAATATTCAAACATATACTATTCCAAGCATGTCAGTATCATTCATTGAAGTGACGATGCTATCACAGTTCATGTTCTCATAGCGCAGTCCAAACGATGTGTTAATAACCCACCTTGGCACTTCAGCAAATAAGCCAGGTATAGGATCTAGAACCCGTCAGAAACACAACAGAGATCCGGTAGCCAGTCTGTTTCGAAAACGTTCTTCCTCAGGGTTCAACACTGGCTGCCTAGTAGCATGCTCCGTGTTGAATGGGATGAAAAACGTCCTCCAGGTGGGGGCTGGAGATCTCCCAGAATTACGACTGATCTCTCCAGACTACATGGACAGTTTCTTGTTTGTTTGTTTGTTTGTTTGTTTAAAGCCTTTATTCCACCTCTCCTGGAGAAAATGGCTGCTTCGGAAGGTGGACTGCATGGCATTATTCCCTACCGAGGTCCCTCCCTTCCCTAAACCCCACCCTCCCAGGGTCCACCCTCAAATCTCCAGGTATTTCCGAACCCAGAGTTGGCACCCCTAGAAGCAAGTCTAGTTGGTGAAACTACTATGCAAGACTCAGAAGCATAATAAATAAAGTGCGCCTCCAATTTTCACCCCAAAAATGGGGGGGGGGAAACTGCCCCAGACATCCAGGGTTTAGGAAAGAGTCATGTTTCAACTCTCTGCAGCATGAAAACAAAAGGAAATGAGGCACAGATGCCAAAACTCTCACCTGAGCATCCTTATTGGCAATCTGATATGTAAGAATGAAAGGTGATATCCACTTAACCAGCTGGCTGTGTTTTCTGAAAAGATAGAGCTGAAAGTCCCTCAAATGTTCATGTTCCAGGACTGAAGTAGGATTCCCTCTTCCAGCTATGATCACTTCTTTGAACTGCAAAGCGGTTGCATGTGGCTTCTGGTGCTAGGAATTTTCCAAGAAGTGATAGAAATGTTGCTCATGTTTTCATTGATAAGGGGAAAATAAACCATTCCCCCCAAAAAAAAACTATGGTAAAGAGGGAGTTCAGCAAACTCTACAAACTTTCAGAGCCTGCAGGCACCTTTGGAATTCTGACACAGGGTTGTGGGTGCAACCCAAAAATGGCTGCCGCAGGAGTAGGGTTAGCCAACCTCCAGGTAATAGCTGGTAATATCCTGCTATTACAACTGATCTCCAGCCAATAGAGATCAGTTCACCTGGAGAAAACGGACGCTTTGGCCATTGGACTCTATGGCACTGCAGTCCCTCCCCTCCCCAAACCCTGCCCTCCTCAGGCTCCGCCCCAAAAACCTCTCGCCGATGGCGAAGAGGGACCTGGAAAGCCTACGCAGGAGTTAACCACAAAGTGGCTGCCACAAGAAGCAGTGCCATTCATAAAATACTGCCACAGGAGAAGGAGCCAACCACAAAATATCCGGGAGTGAGGACATGCAGAACTAGAACAGTAACTCTTCAACATTTCAAGTAGAAGCTCTTTAACAAGATGCCTTTTAAAATGAACTTACTGTTTAAAAACACTTTCTTGAATACACACAGCTTACCTTCAGTCTGGCAGTGAAGATTCTAGTGGTGGCAGCTGCAAAGCAATTGTTTGGGGAAAAAACCTGCACAGCCGATCAAATTGCCAATGGTTGATCAGAAGCCCTGATGAACAAAATAACGCCTGGCCCCTGCCCTTTCTAAAATCACTTGGCAGTAGGGTTGCCAACCACCAGGTGCTAGCTGGAGATCTCCTGTATTACAACCGATCTCCAGCCAACACAGATCAGTTCACCTGGAGAAAATGGCTGCTTTGGCAATTGGACTCTATGGCATTGAAGTCAACTCCCCTCCCCAAACCCTGCCCCCTCAGGCACTACCCCAAAAACTTCCCACCAGTGGCGAAGAAGGACCTGGCAACCCTATCCCTCCATTAGAAGACCTCTTACTCCCCTCCCAGCTATTCCTGGGGTCTCCCATCCATAGGGTTGCCACGTCTCTCTTTGCCACCGGCAGGAGATTTTTGGGGTGGAGGACTTCAATGCCATAGAGTTCAATTGCCAAAGCAGCCATTTTTCTCCAGGTGATCTGATCTCTATCGGCTGGAGATCAGCTGAATTAGCAGGAGATCTCCTGCTACTACCTGGCAGTTGGCAACCCTACCCATCCACCAACAGCAGCATTTAAGGAGAAATGTTGGGTTGCAGTGGGAAAGAGAGGCAGTGAAGGTGTGCTTCTGTCAATGGAGAGTCTTCTGTCTGAGGAAATGTTCGTCGGGATCCATGCCTGCGCTGCCTGTATTTCATAAACGTCTAACAGTTTCTCCCCCATATAGCCAGCTATACTTGTTGACAGAGGATTCATTTCATGCATTTGGATAAAATGCGTTCTAGTCATGAAATTGTGGCTACATTGCATTGATTGGACTTCAAGATGGCAGAACATTCCTTTTTAGCTTTGTTGCAACAGGCCAACATGGCTACCCCTCTGGAATTGGTCGTTGAAATTAATTAACTTAATTTGTGCCATGACCTCATGAGGACTTTGCCCTGGGGTTTGTTCGGAGTCCTGAAAGTCACGAAAATATACCCCTCACCAATGACTAACTGCAGTCTCCTGCCTGCACACATTTAATTCAGGAACAGGTTTCCTGTGGGCACAGGCAAGATTTTCAAACATCAGGGATGAGTCCACAACGGCTGTGTGGGTGTGATCTAGTTGCAGTTGATTTAAGGCAAATCCGTAGGGTTTTTAAGGCAAGAGACTAACGGAGGTGATTTGCCATTGCCTGCCTCTGCAAAGCAACCTTGGAATTCCTTGGTGGTCTCCCATCCATGTACTAGCCAGGGCCAACTCGGCTTAGCTTTCGAGATCTAATGTGTTGTGTCTATTCAGACTGGCTGCGGCTCTCCAGGGTCTCAGGCAGAGGTCTTTCCCACCATCTGCTGCCTTGTCCATTTAACTGGAGATTCCAGGGACTGAACCTGGGACCTTCTGCATGCCAAGCAGAGACTCCACCACTAGGGTTGCCACCTCCAAGTTAGGAAATGCCTGGAGATTTTGGGGGCAGGAACCTGGGACCTTCTGCATGCCAAGCAGAGACTCCACCACTAGGGTTGGCTCCTCCAGGTTAGGAAATGCCTGGAGATTTTGGGGCCAGGAACCTGGGACCTTCTGCATGTCAAGCAGATGCTCTCTCACTGAGCCACAGCCCCTCCCGCTAGGATGTATGAGTGTTCACTGTAAGATGTGAATGGAGCTACTGCCTGTCAGTGTAGGTAATATTGAGCTAGAGGGTCCACCAGTTTGGCTCGGTACAAGAGAGTTTCCCATGCTGTGGTTATTCGGCTAGAAAAGTGCTATGAGAAGCCGTATGAGTCCCTGCTTTGTTTTGGTGTGTGTGTGTGTTTTTAATCACAATGCTGTGTATTATTTAATCCATATGCTCTCTCTTCTTGTTTATCTTGAATACCAAGTTTGAGAGTGACTAACATATTGGTTTATTGTCCTTTGGTGCTATTTCTGCTTCAGTCATAATCATCTTTTTATGCTCCATTAATGTTTTGATGTGATTTTAGATATTCTTGCATATTGGTTATTTCACGTATGCTAAATTAAATTTTATTCGTACTTCTATGACGGTGATCTTCTATCGTCCTCCGTTATAGAACCAATTAAATTATACTTGGAAATAAACAAATTTTTATGTTGTTCTCCATCTGCAGACTCCAAATGCTTATACCCAACTGCAAGAGGTGGTATGTAATTGTAATTTGTTCCAAGTTCAACTTGTTTCAACTTTCTGGTACCAGATTTTATTTTTGAGAGGCCTACAAAGGACAAGCATAGAAGGGCAAGATTGTTTTGGGAACACAGGGGCCAACACCGCCAGCGCCCAGAAGGCGCACGCAGGTGTAGGTGGCCCTAGTGCTGGTGTGCAGGGCCGGGCGCTGCTCCCTGACCGCCGTCATGTTCCGTTGGCCTCTGGCTGCCGGCACAGGCCATGGCGGCGAGTCGGGAGGCGTTCTGGCGCCCCGGGAGGCTTTCCCGGGGAGTAATGCCGCCGACCGCAGGGCGGAGCCGACATCAGTCGGCCTCCCGAGCACTTTCGGCTCTGGAACGCCCCTTTTTATTTTTGTCACATACTTTAATAAAACTTTCTGATCATTAATGTTTGTAATGAAATCCAAAAGCAGTTGGACATTGGCCTGCTTGACACAATCTTGTGTTTGTGTCATAAATCCTGCTACAACCTCTTGAGCTCATTATCATATAACTCGATTAAAATATTTCCACATCTTTCACCTTTGCATAGATGGCAATCTGAAAACTCTCAGTTTCTACTTGTTCTTCTTCCAGATTTACTATGCATTTTTCCCCCAGGACCTTGCCTGTTATCTATCCTCAGGAATATCTCTTAAGGTTGTTGTTTTTTTCCTTATCTCATTTTCTAATTCATCAGTTCCCCCACAATTTTTTTTGTCACTCCATTCCATTTAATAACTGTTTCCTTTTGCTGGGAAGAGGAAAGATATAAATCGAATAAACTAAACTAAACTTATTCCAATACCTCACCGCTCTGACACCAGACCTAACAATCATGTTTTTGTGTCCTCTGACCATTCAGCCAGTCTTTCCCCCTCTTTTATGTCTAATTTTTATCTCTGATTTCCTGACTTTTCTTTTTCTAGCCTTTTTTACAAAGCAGAAACAGTGCCACAAGCAAAGTCCTTTTGGCTTTGACCTTTACCTCCTGCTTGTAGGACTTCCAAAGCTTCTGGCTGGCCATTATGGGAAACAGGATGATGAACTAGCTGGACCACTGATCTGACTGAAACACAACTCTTCTGATGTTCAGCTGAACAGTTTGCAAAATCCATTTGAAAACTGCTATTCGTCATTTCTTTGGAAATCAACGTCCACAGAAGAGCAAAACGTGGGGAAAACTGGATGAAAGTTCTCGCAATCGAACTTTTCGGATCCAACTGGACCCATTCCTTCTCTCCCCTCCACCCTTGCATTAAAGATATGTCAAAAGGAGCATTCGTTGAGAGAAATGGAGAGATTAATTGCTTTTCTGTTGCAGGCAAAAGAGAGAAGAGGCAGTAGGTAGCAGAAATTGGTGCTGCTTTCTTACATCAACAGCGCCGAGAGTGTTGAACAAGCGGCAACGTGAAAAAAGTGGGTACTTTAATGTCCCTATAAATCCAACCGCCAAACACTATAACAGGATCTATTACAAAGGCGGTCACCGTAACATGGGGCATCTGTTCATTTCAGTCCAAGGACTTCAGATTATGAATAATGCGATCCCTTGCTCTAAAAAAGTCTAGGGCTCTGTGGAGATCTCATCCAGGCAGTTTTTAAACTGATAGGATTACTTTTTTTTTCTTCCTTCTGCAGTGTTGTATCAACGTATACATGTGCACTAGTGAATCAGAGGGAGGGAAATGCAAACGACTTGAAGGACTTGAACGCCATGGCAAACTCCACGCACACCAATTCCAGAGTTAATATTAGATCCTCGGTGGGAGGAATTCAGGAGGCTTGAAATGCAGGGCAAACTGAAATTCGAGAACATTAAATGAATGCAAAATTGGTTCATTCCCTAACCCAACCCACAACCACATTATTTCTAGGGATGAGTAAACACCTTCTAGTTGGGCTCACATACTCTTTGGTCGTTTATGCATGGGTACTTTAACTCACGTTCACCTCCCGTTTGTCTCGGTTGTTCCTTGGAGTTATGCATGAGTTTTCCGTCGCAGCCAGCCCTCACAAATCCCGGGGCTTCCCATTCCTCAGTTAACCTGGCACCACAAGGCACCTGGCAACCCTACTCTCACCTATTCAGGAACTAGTAGGCCCGGATTAGGGTTGCTAGCTCTGGGTTGGGAAATACCTGGAGATCTGGGGGGGGTGGAACCTGAGTAGGGGGGAGTTTAGAAGGGGGAGGAACTTCAGTGCCATAGAGTCCAATTGCCAAAGCAGCCATTTTCTTCCAGGGAACTGATCTCTGTCACCTGGGGATCAGTTGTAATAGCAGGAGATCTCTAGCTACCACCTGGAGGTTGGCAACCCTAGCCAGGATGCTGGACTTAATGGACCACTGGTCTGACCCACCACGGCTCTTCTTATGTTCTTCTCATGCTTTCTCTCTCTCTCTCCCTCCTCTACCCTTTCTGCCATAGGCAGCATTGCTCATAGTACGGCTTCACAATGACAAGTACCATGCAATTTATATTGTGGCTAGAGGCCTTGGACCTGGATACTGCCGGGGAAAAGATGTACTATTATCTTCTCTCTTGAGCTAAATGCAGAACAACCTCTTGGATCCTTCGTCTCCCTCCTTCTTTTGTGCAAGTTTGTGATTACAGCCACACTTATCTCAATGAGACACTTAATTAAGGTATAAAAGAAGCTGATGGAAAAGGAAATTGCTGCACACTCTAAAGTTCTTCTGCGGAAAAGAAAAGATAATGAAAAAATTGCTACACGTATGATACCAAATACTCACTCAACAGCCAAGGGACTTGCCGCTTGTGAGAAACTATGCTATTCAGTCTCTGGAACATCTGCGAATTGTTCAGTCAATAGAGTAAATAAATCGACAAGACAACCTACAAAAGAAAAGTATAGGACTCAGGCATCATTCAACCAGGTCCTCTAATTAATTATTTCTGGGGTTTGTTTGGGTCTAATCTCCTCTGCCAAGCTATAGAGAACTCTCTCTGTGTGTTTCCACTCAGCGACGTGCCAAGTCGTTGAAGGAGAACGCCAACCCCAATATGTAGGACAGAAAAATGGCATCTGTTAAAAACTTTGAGAAAGTCTGATTCATATTAACCCCAATTGCCTAACAAAGCAACGAGCAATATTCCTATTTGAGAGTTCATACAGAACTTGGGTGGGCCTCAGGGATTGCGGAAGAACCAATTGTCCTCTTTCAAATGGGGTAAGAAAAGATGCAGGATTAACAATTTAGGGATGAGTGAACGTTCGCTGCTTTGCCTCTTTTTATATTCACTTAAACTGTTGTCGACAGCTTTTGTTCTGCTTTCACTGCTGGTCGCGAAGATTTGTTTGTATCGTACAGGCCTGCTGGATGAATTTTAGATACAACCATGCATATGGGGTGAACATGGGGTTGCCAACCTCCAGGTAGTCACTGGCAATCTCCTGCTATTACAACTGATCTCCAGCCGATAGAGATCAGTTTCCCTGGAGAAAATGGCTGCTTTTGCGATTGGACTCTATGGCATTGAAGTCCCTCCCATCCCCAAACCCTGCCCTCCTCAGGCTCTGCCCCAAAAACCTGCTGCCGGTGGTGAAGAGGGACCTGGCCACCCTAGGTGAACATGCTGCAAGTGATATTCATGGTATACATGAGCCGGAGCCACTGCTGCCAACGCATGAACCAGGCAGGCAGATGGGTGGAGAGAAGAGTTGGAAGGGCGTGCCCAAGGTCACCCAGCTGGCTTCGTGTGAAGGAGCGGGGAAACCAACCCAGTCTACCAGATTAAAGTCCGCCACTCATGTGGAGGAGTGGGGAATCAAACCTAGTTCTCCAGATTAGAGTCCACCGCTCTTAACCACTATACCATGCAGCAAGGGAGGAGAGCGAAGGATGGGATTCCTGCCCCCTGTCTGTTTTGTAGGGTTGGGAAATACCAGGAGATTTTAGGGGTAGAGTCTGAGGTGGGCAGGGTTAGGCGAAGAGAGGGACTTCAATGTCATACAGTTCAATTGCCGAAGCGGCCATTTTCTCCAGAGGAACTGATTTCTACCACCTGGAAATCAGTAGTAATAGCAGGAGATCTCCACCCACCGTCTAGAGGTTGGCAACCCTACCGTTTTGTGGGTCTCCTGCTTGAATATAATGTAATTCTTATTTATTGATGCATAAAGAATGTTGTGAATGTATGTGTCTTATGCAAAACCGGGTGCGACGGCACATTAGATAGCATGGAAACCGTGAGTTCAATTCTCAGAAGGGAAAAGCAAAAAAAAAAAAAAAGGTATGGATTTAGGTTAATTATTTAAGCAACTTCTACCCTGCCTGTCCAATAAGCTCAGGGTGGTTTACAAGCATATTAAAAAATAAACAAAACAGAACAATGAAAGCCGTTAAAATGCCGATAACACCAGGTAAACTAGTTACTAGACCTTTCACAGTCAGGCCCAAGAAAATGATCAACAAAATGCCTATTGAAATAAAGATGCCTTATAAAACTTTCAAACAGACAGTACAGATGGTATACTTACTTCAGCACCGGTAACAGGTCACCAGTTATAGAGTTCCTTTATGCTTTCTCACACCACCTAGACCAGGGGTGTCAATATGGTTGCCAGCCTCCAGGTACTAGCTGGAGATCTCCAGCTATTACAACTGATCTCCAGCCAATAGAGATCAGTTCACCCGGAGAAAATGGCCGCTTTGGCAATTGGACTCTATGGCATTGAAGTCCCTCCCCTCCCCATATCCTGCCCTCTTCAGGCTCCACCCCAAAAACCTCCCACCAGTGGCGACGAGGGACCTGGCAACCCTATGTGTCAAACATAAGGCCTGAGGGCCGGATCCAGCCCCGTGAGAGCTCTTATCCAGTCCGCGGGCCACCCAAGGCAGCCACCATCACCCATTCTCAATCTGGCCTGGTGAGGCATGGTCCCGCCTGACCAAGTGACATTTATGTCATATCTGGCCCTCGTAACAATTGGGTTTGACACTCCTGACCTAGACCCAACTGTCATATAGAAAATAAACCATGTGAGTTGCCCAGTTCCTTAGCTCCCAGGATGATCAGGGCTCCTAGATTTTGTTCCCCTCATCCCTCCCCCCCACCCAAATGAATATAGGGGCCCAGAAAGTCCTAGGCCAATCATTTTGGCCACCACTATCCACCAAACCAAGAGGAGGCTCTGATTTTTATTCCCTTTCAAGTTGGATCAAAGTGAAAAGAGTTTGGCTCTCACAAAATAGTTGGCTGCCCCCTTTTGACGGATGGAGGTTCTGTTTGTAGCCACATTACGGGGAGAAACCAACAGGTAAAGCTTTTTCTGCCACAGGTCCACCAGGAAGAAAAGCTTCCCCTGTGTCTTTTTGCCTGTGTCTAGTGACTGCTAAAGGCCCAGAGCCTTTGAACCTGCCATTTTCTCCAAGGGCCCTGATTTTTGAGGTCAGTCGATCCGCTGTAATTCTGGGAGAACTCCAGGCCTCACCCAGATGTTGGCAACCCTGAGAAATGCTAATGTGGAACATTTAGGCTGCCACATGTTCTGCCTATTATGTGTTGTTATATGGGTTTGAGAACCAACGTGGTGTCGTGGTTAAGAGTGGTGGACTCTAATCTGGAGAACCGGGTTTGATTCTCCACTCCTCCACATGAAGCCTGCTGGAAGACCTTGGGCTAGTCACAGTTCTTTCAGAACTGTCTCAGCCCCACTGACTTCACAAGGTGCCTGTTGTGGGGAGGGGACGGGAAGGTGATTGTAAGCCGCTTTGAGACTTAAAGGTAGAGAAAAGCAGGGTATAAAACCAACTCTTCTTCTATCAATCAAAATTGTGGCAACCCAACATCACCACATTTCAACTTGGAGTGGGACACAAATGGAAAAGTGAAGAACATGTGGAGCTACCTTATACCGAGAGTACTCATCCAATTGGCTTCATATTTACTTGGGCTAGCAGTAGTTCCCCAAAATATCAGGTCTTTCCCACCCCCTGAGATCCTTTAAGTGGAGGTGCCAAGGATTGAACCTGGGTCCTTCAGCATTCAAAGCAAATGCTTTACTGCTGAGCCACTGCCCCTTTCTGATAGCGTCAAATTGACAAATACCACCTCGAGAGCCAGAGTGGTGTAGTGGTTAAGAGCGGTGGTTGGAATGGTGGACTCTGATCTGGAGAACTGGGTTTGATTCCCCACTCCTCCACATGAGTTGTGGAGGCTAACCTGGTGAACTGGATTGTTTCCCCAATCCTACACATGAAGCCAGCTTCCTCTTCTTCTTCTTCCTCTTCTTCTTCGAAGCTGCCTTATAGCGACCCAGGCTGTTGGTCCACCTAATCAGTCTTGTTTGCTCTGACCGTCAGTGCCTCTCTCCAGAGCTTCAGGCAGACAAAGGTCTTTCTACACACCTGCCAGCTGAGTACCTTTAACTGGAAATGCCCAGAGTTGCACCCCAGACATTTCATGTGCAAAACAGGTCCCCCACACATGAAGCTGCAGTCTACAGAATCAGACCATTGTTCCATCAAGGTCAGTATTGTCTACTCGGACAAGCACCGTCTCTCCAGGGTCTCAGGCAGAGGTCTTTCTCATCATCTGCTGCCTGGTCCATTTAACTGGAGATGCCGAGGATTGAACCTGGGAACTTCTGCATGCCAAGCAGACGCTCCACCACTAGGGTTGCCACCTCCAGGTTGGGAAATACCTGGAGATTTTTGGGGGGGAGCCTGAAAAGGGTGGGGTTTGGGGAGGGGAGGAACATCAATGCCATAGAGTCCAATTGCCAAAGCATCCATTTTCTCCTGGTGAACTGATCTCTGTCAGCTGGAGATCAGTTGTAATAGCAGGAGATCTCCAGCTAGTACCTGGAGGTTGGCAACCCTATCAGGCCGAGACCTTTCCAATCATCTGCTACCTGGTCCATTTAACTGGAGATTCCAGGGATTGAACCCGGGACCTTCTGCATGCCAAGCAGAGGCTCCACCACTGAGCCACAGCCCATCCTTGAGGCTAGAACACCAAGCAGTTGTACATAGACTTGCATCAAGAAGGCTAGGCTATTCTAAAACACCACCAAGATTCCTTGACGCAAACCAGGTCTCTGATTTTCTGAATACCTCTTTCTCATGCTATCCAAGCACACTTCATTACTTTAGATGTTAATGCGATCTGACTTACTGATCTTGTAGTGACTTATCCTGCCTTGCTGTATCTTGCCCCCTGTAGCATACCTAAACAGGAGAAGCCACGACAAGGGAGCCGATAATGTGCGAGGCACACGGTCTCGTTCTTGTTATTCTAGTGGTAACAGAGCAGAGGCAAGGAGTCTCCGCATTAACGGTGCTCTGAAGGAAAGGAGTTTCTCTTTTTTATTATTTTCAAACGCTCGTACTTGATAAGATACTTTCCAAGGGATGGTTCCCCACTGGCTCGTTTCAGCTCCATTAAATGAAAAAAAGATAAAAAGACAACAAAGGAGGAAATCAGCATTACCCAAATGGGAACAGACAGGGATCGGATTTGTTCTTTATAGTTTCCTTTCATCTCTCCCCCCGCCCCCTGTATCTCTTGCATACATATGATGTACAAGAATGTCCATAGTGAGGGCTATTTCCTGCGATCAGTTGGAAGAAGAAGAACTGGTTTTTATACCCCACTTTTCTCTACAGAAAGGAGTCTCAAAGCAGTTTGCAATCACCTCTTCTCTCCTCCCCCCATAACAGGCACCTTGTGTGGTAGATGAGGCAGCGAGAGGTCTGAGTAGGGTTGTGCAAAAAAAAAAAAAAAAAGGTGGAGATTTTTTTCGAAGCTTATGTGGTTGCCTATTTGGAGGTAGAGTCACCAAATTTGCAGTGAAGCTGCAAGGGACTCTCCTTAGACAGACACTGAGGTTTGGAGAATGTTGGGCCAGGGGGTCCAATTTTATGGGCCCACAAAGGGGCCACCCCCATCCTCCAGGCATTTGCGAGTTGAGCTGCTCCTCGGTTTTCAGGTTCAGAAGTGCAGCATTGCCAAGGACTAGCAGAAAGAGCTGATTGGCAGGCTGGCACCTCAAAGTCTGGGGGGGTCCCTTCATATCTAAGGAGAATAGCATGATGTCCATGCAAATTAGCTTCCAAAGTGAGGGAAATGGCTTAAATGCAAGAAAAATAAGGCACAGAAAACATTTCTTTTGGTGACAAATGACATCCTGTGAACAGTCATTTATTATGGTCATTAAAAATCTGATTTCAAGCGATGGTCACAGTTCAGGGAAACGAAGCCTCTACTCGGGGCAACCTTCAGTTTCAGAGCAGGTTTTCAGGGGGGTTGATATCGGAGCCAGCCGAAGTCTCAACCACGGAGGCTGTCTGAAGGAGAATGCTCATCTGTGCGGGTGAGGGAGTCTCCTTCAGAAACCTGGTGGTATCAGCAGCTGTCGAAGCCAGTTCTTTTTAGTTGGAGTGTATTACCCTCCTGATGGGACTTGGTGAGCCCCATCTTTTAAAAAAACGTTATGCTTGATCCACATCAACCCACTGAATGGTTGGTCAGACCAAGCTTTCTCTGATTACATGACCCCGACCTCAAATGGTCCCCAACTATGGGGCCCTAACAAAACCAGTAAAAAAAAAAAAAAGATAGGAGAAAGCACAGAGCCGTGCATCTGAGCAAAGGGGAATAGCCGAACCCGAAAAAGCCAAATAATTATTCAGCTTTTTCAGGAGTCGCCTATTTGGCTTTGGGCAGATCCCCAGGTTTTGGCATTCGGTAAACCCGAATCCCAAATATTGCCGCAATGGCTAATTTGGGGTTTATTTTCTGTTCTGGTTTATCGATATGCACAATCCTAGTTCTGACAGAACTGTGACTAGCCCAAGGTCACCCAGCTGGCTTCATGTGGAGGAATGGGGAAACAAACCTGGTTCTCCAGATTAGAGTCCACCATTCTTAACCACTATACCACACTGGCTGCGAGTCTTTTATTTTGCCTATTGCTGGCGCTCCTGTTTCTTTTGTTGCATTTTCACACTGCTTGTATCACACTGAAGCAAAGGTAAGAGTACATTTTCCTAGTAATATTTCTACTGACTTTCATTAGTATGTACAGCAAACGAGACAACTGCAGTCCCAGGTGCAGAGGGGATGTGTCCAATGGGAATTTCCTAATTGAAACCATGTTGCTAAAATTAAGCAAGATTCCTAACACACATGTACTGACATCCACATACAACACACATACGCACACATTGTGAACATGAACTGAATAATTCCACTGCCTTACACAGTTTTCTGGAGATGCAGTAAGGACCACACTAATGATGGAGTCCAAAGCAAAGTTATACCCTTCGAAGACCACTGAAGTCAATGTTCTGAGAAGGGCATAACTCAGTTTAGAATAGTACTGTAAATAAATTAACAGATTCCTCTGCTAGGAACAAGGAATTTCCTCCATAACTGTTCTCTGGGTTCATTCTATCAAGCTTTTTTTTTTTTTTTTTTTTTACTTCTGCTGGGTTTTACGTTAATTAGAAACTTTTCTACAATGTATTCTGGAACTGGAGCATGTACACTTTATCACAGCATTCAGTTAATTTGCTTCAATAACTTTGGGTCTTTGTTTGGATCATGCATGCCATTTCTGACCGTCAGAGGTCGCCTCACTCTCCCCCTGCATTTCCCTATGTTTTGCCCGCATTTTGAGAGACCTGTTTTATTTCAAATTTGAAAATGCAGGCAAAACTTGGGGAAACGCAGGGGGAGAGCGAGGCAACCTCTGAAGGTTGGAAACGGCATGCATAATCCAAACAAAGACCCGAAGTCAGCAGAGGGGTGACGGCAAGTGAAACAGCCATGCATAAAAGACCAATGAGAGCGTGCACATGGATTTTTAAAAAACTGCACAAATGCAATCTAGAGGTGCTTATCTATTATGATTTATCAAGATTGTTTTTATAAGGTGTTTTACATCCAATCACATTTTGCAGTATTTTATCAACACACATTTGCACATGGGGGGAAAACATTAATAAACTGCATGCTCTTTTTCTTAAAAAAAATAAAAATAACAAAATTTAGAAAAATGGAAGCTATAAATCAGACTGTGCAACCTAAAACTCCAAAATCCAGGAAACAATGCAAATGAGAACTGATTCAGAAGCACCCTTATCCACCACTTCCAAAAATTCAACATGTGGTTAACAACTCTCCCTACAAATCATGCTTACATGAACAAATGTATTCTCAAGCTGAGCTATCTGTAGGCTTGCAGCATTTTCAACCTTGTCGTATCAAACCATCTGCATCCACATGTGCCAAAGCCAAACATAAATGCAAAACAAAACTGTTTGTACAGCATTAAAGCTACAAAATCCATGATGCAGTGCAACCAGAAGTGAAACATGCGTGCATAAAAACAAACATTGGCATTCAAGTGAGGGATCTCTACGAGGGGGGAAAGTCAACACTCTAAACCTGTGTCAGGTAGGAGGAAGCTTGCAGCATTCATTAGGAGGCACTGGGAAAATAATTCCAGTTTTTGCAACAGATCATGATGGGTAGCTATGTTAGTCTGTCACTAGCAGTAGAAAATAGTAGTCCAGTAGCACTTTAAAGACTAACAAAATTTCTGGCAGGGTATGAGCTTCCATGAGTCGCAGCTCCCTTTTTTGCAGTGTTTGGCGTTATCATGTCTGACACCTTTTTTGAATTGTTTCTAATTTCAAAACCTTAGTCCTATTGCACCCTGATTTGGATAGCCCAGGCTAGCCTGGTCTCGCCAGATCTCAGAAGCTAAGCAGAGTTGGCCCTGGTTAGTATTGGGATGTGAGACTGCCAATGAAGTCCTGGGTTGCTACACAGAGGCAAGCAATAGCAAACCATCTTTGAACATTACTTGCCTTGCAAACCCTACCAGGTTGGCAGATCTCAGAAGTTAAGCAGGGTCGACCCTTGCAGTATTTGGATGGGAGACCTCCAAGGAATACTAGGTTCATGAAGCGGAGGCAGGCAATGGTAAACCACCTCTGAACATCTCTTGGAAACCCCACCAGGGGTCACCATAAGTCAGATGTGACTTGATGGCAAAAGAAAAAGGCCTATTGCACTACTTAAATAGGGTTGCCAGGTCCCCCCTCTCCTCCAGTGGGAGATTTTTGGGGCAGAGCTGGGGCCAGGATCACACTTGTGCAGCTGTGCACATTGTGATTATGTCACTTCCGGTTTACACCGGAAGCTAGCGTTTTGGGGGTTTGAGTGGTAAAGCGGTCCATCGCGATGCAGCACTTCCAGGTGTAACCCTGTTCACCAGATTAGCATTCACCGCTCATGTGGAGGAGTGGGGAATCAAACCTGGTTCTCCAGGTCAGTCTCCAAACCACCGCTCTTAACCACTACACCATGCTGGCTATGCACTCCTCGTATGTTTCATATTCCCAGTAAAGCAGACAGCACTGTGCCAGGCAGGCAAACAAATAATGAAGCCCTTATAAACCAAGAAGATGCTACGAACCCTGGGGAGACATAGACTATCATTTGAAAAGGTCCATTGCAACAAGATCTATGAACAAATGAATGACAGGGAGTACTTCTTATTGAACAAAGGAAGCTATTAACAAGCTAAGCATATGTAACAACCGACAGAACCGGCATTTGATACCCATATATCAGACAGACCACAAAGCTGGCGCCCTTTGAAAGGCATAAGGGAACGAGAAAGCAGCTACTGGGACAATAAAGAATCCAGAATTGTGTTTAATATTGTAGAGCAAAGTCTCTTCACGCAACACATTTTGTCTTTGTCCTTAATAGCAATGTGGTCCAATAGTTTATTTCAGCCTAATAACACGACTTTAATCACTGGAACTGTGGTCTTGGGCAACAAAGCAGGTAGCCTCCCAGGAGATTTGAAGATTATGAGCCCAAGAGCATTATGGCTAGGGTTGCCAGGTGGCTTGGAATGGCAGGCAATCTGCTGGCTGCAATAAGCTGTGGTAAGCTGCAGTACTGTAGTCCAAGCTCTGCTTACGACCTGAATTCAATCCTGACAGAAGTTGGTTTCAGGTAGCAGTCTCAAGGTTGACTCAGCCTTCCATCCTTCCGAGGTCTGTAAAATGAGTGCCCAGCTTGCTGGGGGTAAAGTGTAGATGACTGGGAAAGGCAACAGCAAACCACCCCATAAAACACACTCTGCCTAGTAAACGTCGGGATGTGACGTCACCCCATGGGTCAGGAATGACCCGGTGCTTGCACAGGGGACTACCTTTACCTTTAAGGAGTAAACGTCTAGAGCAGTGGTTCCCAACCTTTTTTTGACCAGGGACCACTAGGACTTTTTTGTTCGGTGCAGGGACCCCAAGGTTCAAAATAAAAATTCCGGGAATTTGAAAATAAACTTTAATCCTAACTGTTAGTTAAAAATTAAACTTAGAATTATATTTGAATATATATATTTTATAATAGAGAACTTTTAATTGAAAATATTAATTTATTATGGGTTTATAACTTTGTTTCGCGGACCTTAATTTAGTTCTCGCGGACCCCTGGGGGTCCATGGACCCCTGGTTGGGAACCAGTGGTCTAGAGTGAGGCGTGGAGTCACTGTTTTGTTGGGTTGTTTAAATCTAGTGTTTGGTTGTTTAAATCTAGTGTTTAGACCTGATTAGGAATGTTCTGTTATTGCTATGAGAACTTTTCTGGATTTTGATATATGGCTGGAGGAGGGACTACCACAAAACTGTGGTTTCACGGTAGGTAGCAACTGTTCCATTATTTATAGCAATGTGTCCTTCTTGTGTTTATTTCCAAATTCGTAAGAGGAAGGATTATCATCCATAACACTTCCCAAATGTAACATAGTTTTCATGGGTCAAAGACATCCCATGAAGTTGCTTTTTTTCTCATTTGGAAATCCTTGCAACATCTTGGCAAAACTCAGATATGCCTTTCCATTGACACTTGGCAGCGCTAGTCACGGAAATCACCGCAGTTCCATTGATTTCAACCGGTTTTGCTCCTCGCAACAGCTGAACATCTGGTTCAACTAATTTAATTGGATTAGAACAAGAATGTCAAAGAACAGCCAGAACAAATCCAGCTAGGCCAGTAAGTGGCTCCTTATTTACAAGATATATCTATTAGCAGGACAATAGGTCTCTTGAGCCCATATCTAGCATTTTATCTAGACACACAATTGTGATTTCTTTGGAGTTTTGCTCTCTGGTGTGTGTAAAGTGCCGTTAAGTTGCAGCTGAGTTTTGCCGACCCATTATAGGGTTTTCAAGGCAAGAGCTGAACAGAGGGGGTTTGCCATTGCCTTCCTCTGCATAGCAACCCTGGTATTCCTTGGTGGTCTCCCATCCAAATACTAACCAGGGCTGATCCTCCTTAGATTCCAAGATCTGATGAGATCGGGCTCTACCATGCTGCCTGCCCTCCCTTTTCACTCTCAGAAATAAGAAAAACATATATTGCAGAACCCATAACTATTGATAGTCCCAGGTTTACAAGAATATGGCAGGAACAGAGATCCCCACAGGACTTTGGGACATGCCCATTGACTATATCAGAGGTCCCCAGTATGGTGCCTATGAGCACCATGGCACTTGTCAACACCTTTCCTGGCACCTGCCAAATGTTTTTTTTAAAGTGGGTGGGGCCA
This sequence comes from Euleptes europaea, assembly GCF_029931775.1. Lineage (NCBI taxonomy): Eukaryota > Metazoa > Chordata > Lepidosauria > Squamata > Sphaerodactylidae > Euleptes > Euleptes europaea. The sequence continues at coordinate 11,465,249 of NC_079323.1, forward strand.
GGTGGGGCTTTTGCCCAGGAAGGTTTCTGATTGGCCATTGGGGATTTGACTGTGGAACTCCCTGCCCCATGATGTGGTGATGGCTGCTAACTTGGAAAGCTTTAAGAAGGGAGTGGGCATGTTCATGGAGGAGAGGGCAATCCATGGCTGCTAGTACAAATGGATACTAGTCATGATGCATAGCTATTCTCTCCAGGATCAGAGGAGAATTCCTAATACATTAGGTGCTGTGGAACACAGGCAGGATAATGCTGCTGCAGCCTGCAGTCATCTTACTAGTGGGTTTCCTAGAGGCACCTGATTGGCCACTATGTGAACAGACTGCTGGACTTGATAGACCTTGGTCCGATCCAGCATGGCCTTTCTTATGTTCTTATTGGCTATACAGATTTTTTTAAACATTGCTTTGGCAGCAGCTGCCACCATAGCACAAGGATCTTCACTGTGTGACAGAAGGGAAGCTGCAGCATCCATTTCCTGGCTGGCTGAGCCTCCTGCAGCAACTATTTTGTGGCAGTCATTTTCTGGCTGCACCCACCACTCTGTGTCAGAATTCCAGAGGGGCCCACAGGCTCAAAAAGGTTGGGGACCCCTGGTCTATATGTTTTACCTTCTTGAGCCCTAGAAACCTGATTGCTTTTTTAAAAATGAAAGCTATAAACTTTACTCAAATCAATGTGCTGTTGCAAGTGCCAGATTTTGCATGGATTCCAAGATGATGGACAGTTCTGTCTGTAATATTAGCACGTCTCTTCTTGAAGCATATGGTGTCATTCTTTCTGCAGCTCATCTTCTGTCTGAGGAGCTATTTATTATAAAAAAAAACCTTGCTATAAATACAGGCAGCGAACTTCTGCTCAAAACAGTCACTCTTCCAACAAGACGTTCCTTTGAGGAGATCATTTCTAATATGGTTAAACACTGGAAATGAAGTTTGCAAGCGCCCCACAGTGGTCATTGGATCTTGTTCCCTTTGGTTCCTGTGATTCAAAGAAAAGTTTTAAGAAATGAACCACTATCTGGGGAGCCAAGAAAGATGCACGCTAGAATATCTTAGAACATTCATAAGTGGCTTTGATATTCAAGTGAATCCATTGCAGTAGAAAAGAGAAAGAGTCCAGCAGCACCTTAAAGACTAACAAAATTTCTGGCAGGGATGAGTTTTCATGAGCAACAGTTCACTTCTTCAGGTACAGCTAGAATGTGAGTCAATCTATCCTTAAGTAGAGAAGAAATGAGAGCCAATGTGGTGTAGTGGTTAAGAGCGGTGGTTTGGAGCGGTGGACTCTGATCTGGACAACCGGGTTTGAGTCCCCACTCCTCCACATGAGTGGCAGAGGCTAATCTGGTGAACTGGATTTGTTTCCCCACTCCTACACATGAAGCCAGCTGGGTGACCTTGGGCTAGTCACAGCTCTCTTCGAGCTCTCTCAGCCCCACCTACCTCACAGGGTGTCTGTTGTGGGGAGGGGAAGGGAAGGAGAGTGTAAGCCAGTTTGACTCTCCCTTAAGTGGTAGAGAAAGTTAGCATATAAAAACCAATTCTTCTTCTTCTGAATTATACACACAATGGCAATAGCAGGTAGATGTCAAGAGTATGTAAATAGCATTAGCAGTACTCCACAAGAACCTTCCTCAGCAATGTCAACTTTCTGATGGAAATGACCAGAACCACTGATGCACCATCCCTCTGCTGCCAATTCCATGTTCTAAGCACCTTAACATTATTGCATGATTAACTGCCTTGAATGTCAATGACAAACAACAGAGAAGCAACATCTTTCTGCAGTAATCAGGATTTATAAGCCCACCTCTCTCCAGTCTTTTATGCATGGCTGCTTAACTTGCCGTCACCCCTCCAACGACTTCGGGTCTTTGTGTTGATTATGCCTGCCGTTTCTGACCATCAGAGGTTGCCTCGCTCTCCCCCTGCCTTTCCTCGTGTTTTGCCCACATTTTCAAATTCAAGATAAAACAGGTCCCTCAAAACATGGGCAAAATGCGTGGAAACGCAGGGGGAGAGCGAGGCGACCTCTGACGGTCAGAAATGGCATGCATAATCCAAACAAAGACCCAGAGTCGTCGGAGGGGTGATGGCGAGGGGAACAGCCATGCATAAAAGACATCCATTGTCTTCCCAATAGCTATCGTATTCTTTTCTGCGGAAGGCCCCCATTTCTCTGCCCTGTTGATGAGCGCGGAACTATCAAGTCTGCTATCCCAAACGTGATACCAATTTCAGAAAAGGATGCTCAGCCCCTTTGTCATGAAGAAACTGACCTGGGAAAAAGAGACACATTGTTGATATAGGTGTCAAATGAGCATGATGCCAGGTGCAAATGACACCAATACACAAATGCGCTGCTCCTGTTCCATTCCTTTCAGCCACCTCGGGGATCTCACGGTGCAAAGAACACTTGAAGCGCCTCAGCAAATTCTAAATAAAGCTTCCGTGCTTTTTTATTCAGGTATCTTACGACTTCTTTGCAGGTCTCTATTTTCTTCACTAAAAAAAAAAAATAAGCCAGTCTTCCATGCTTGACGCAGTGGACTGGTATTATTTATAGAAACATCACCTTCTGGGATGCATGGGTGTTCTCAGCCTGCATTATTAAGGACCGACAATTACGGACATGGTTATTTTGAGCGCACATTAGTGTCATGATCCCTGCCTACTCACCAGGAAGGCACTAAAGTTTCAGAGGCATTTTTATCTCCTATAGAAAGATACGTTGTCATGCAAAGAAAAGAACTCTTTGCCATTATTTAAGTCCTACAGGAATATTTGCCATTATGTTCAAAAGGCCAGAATGTACTCTAGGGTCATTTATGCATGGTCACTGTAGCCTCCTTTATTCCCCATTTCAGCCAGGATCAAAGTAACCCGGGTTGGGGAAAACTGTATGCATTGGCTGGAATGATCAGGGATGAAACTGTGTGCTAATGGAGGCATGAATACAGAAAAGCAGTCTCCCAAGTTCAAATCAAGTCCCACCCCTTTAAATGCTGCTCTGTAATTGGCTGACTTCACAACTCACCCTGAGAGAAGACTTCCTTTCCCCCCCCCCAGACCCAACTGCTGCATAAAAAGCATTTTAAAAACAAAAAAACAGAGCAATCTGAAAGAAGGAGGGGGGAATCCAAGCCTTGTTTTAAAAAAGCTTTTCTTTTGCTCAGAAAGAGCTCCAAGGTAGCAGGAAGCACTTAAATCCCTGCCTCTTTACACACTGCTTTGTGATTGGCTGTGAAAGAAGCCAATCTTCTGTGCTTCCCCTGTTTGGCTGCCTTGAAGAAGGGTTTGGAAAAGGGTGGGGCCAAGCTCAACCTGAGAAAGGTCTGTACTCTCGCTCTGTGGCTCTGGAATGAGACAGGAAGAACGGTTTGACTCGGTCCAGAAGAGGAATGGGAAAAGCTGGGTTCATTTTGCATTGAAGCAGCATTGAGCTTCCATGGAATGAGGTAACATGCATTCCCAAAAATTTGATCCTGGCTGAAACAGGAAATAAAGGAGGATTAAGAGACCATGCATAAAACACCTAGGTGATTATAGAACCATCACCTGAACATTACAGAATTCTGTATCCCGTCGGAGCTGTAGCCAGCAATCCTCAAACAGCAGCTGGTTTGGCTGCTGAACCAAACAAATCTAGGGGTTGGCGCACCCCTATCACAGCCATTGAACAACTTAAATTTGACACTTGGGCATACCACCAAATTTGCAGCATCCCTTCCTGTGCAGGAACACATTTGTGTGGCATCAATAAAGGAAATGGCTATATTTGGTATAATTTGGTTGCTTGTGATCAAGTGATGTCTTCAAAAGAAGCGGACAGATGCTCGCTCGATAGCTTATCATGGCTAGAGCATGCTTCTCGAATGAGCAATGTTCGCTGGTGCAGGATGAAGATTATCACTTGCTGGGACCAGATTCCACCAGCCACTCACAAGCTGCACAGTGTAGTGGCCATGACCTTATAATCCCCATACCACCTCCCTGACATAGTTGTGGGGGGATATGTATATCAACCACCCCTGTGTGTGTGTGTGTTAAGTGCTGTCAAGTCACTTCCGACTCATGGCGACCCTATGAATGAAAGTCCTCCAAAATGTCCTATCTTTGACAGCCTTGCTCAGATCTTGCAAATTGAGGGCTGTGGCTTCCTTTATTGAGTCAGTCCATCTCTTGTTGGGTCTTCCTCTTTTCCTGTTGCCCTCAACCACCCCTAGTAGAATCCAAATCGGAGCAACCATCAGGAAGGAACCGCTGAGAATGTGTGGATTACCCTGCACGTTTCTACGGCAAAGTGGGGATTCGAACCCGGGTTTCCCAGATCCTAGTCCAACACCTGGAGACCAAGTCTCATGAGGAAAGGTTGAAGGAGCTGGGTATGTTTAGCCTGAAGAGGAGAAGACAGAGAGGGGATATGATAACCATCTTCAAGTACTTGAAGGGCTGTCATATAGAGGATGGTACCGAGTTGTTTTCTGTTGCCCCAGAAGGTCGGAGCAGAACCAACGGGTTGAAATTAAATCAAAAGAGTTTCCGTCCTGGCATGAGGAAGAATTTTCTAACAGTTCGAGTGGTTCCTCAGTGGAACAGACTTTCTCGGGAGGTGGTAAGTGCTCCTTCCCTGGAGGTTTTTAAGCAGAGGCTAGATGGCCATCTGTCAGCAATGCTGATGCTATGATCTTAGGCAGTTAATGAGGGGGGATGTTGGCCATCTTCTGGGCATGGAGTAGGGATCACTGGGGGTGTGGGGGGAGGTAGTTGTGAATTTCCGGCATTGTGCAGGAGTTGGACTAGATGACCCTAGTGGTCCCTTCCAACTGTATGATTCTATGATTCATTCCCCTGAGACTGACCCATGACACGGGGATTCAAACCTGGGTTTCCCAGATCCTAGTCCAACACCTTAACCACTACACCATGCTGGCTCTCTAAACCTGTATGAGGCTCCTGAAAATCAGTTCGGTTGCCAGAGTCTCCAAAATCTCCAGGTTCCTATTTCTCCCACTGCAGGCTTGCCCAGGGTGACTCAAGGACTGGGCCATCTCTAACCAGGGTGGTCTGGCCAAGCGCCATGCCTTAAAAAGAGAGAGAAGGCTGCATGGTTCAAAAAGCCATAACCGGAAGCTTTGTCTGGCTTTGTTGGCGCGACATGCCCATCGATGCCCACCCAGCCCTTTCTCTGTTTCAAGCATGCACAGAAGTGGAACCACCAGCGGGGAGAGGCAGCAGCATACAATGAATCACGGCCGGGCCTTCTGGGAGGATGGGCCACCCAGAAGAGAAGCAAATGGCTCATTCCGCACAGAGGCGAGATGTTAGGCATTTGCGCCTAACCGGGGGAGGGAAAAAAAGGTTTCTTTGTAAATTCATTTTGATTTTCTTTTCAGGGAGGGGAGTCAGTAAATGTTATAAGAAGGCAGTGCCAAACGACAGGGCCCGTTGCTCCAAATGTACAGAAGAAGTAGGACAATGAGCCCACTTATTTGGGGGCACACAGAAGCTCTCTGTGTGCCTCTCTCAAGCACGCAAGAGGCTAACAAGCCCGGCCGTCCAAAGCTTTGGCCTGCGGCACTTGCCAAATGCACCCTATAGAGCAAGCAGCATTAATGTAGCGTGGCTTTTTGAATCGAGCTTAAAATGAGTGGTCTGGAAGCCTCTCTCTTGCCAAGAGAGCCCCTCCGCTGGCTCCCCGCGAGCCAATAAAAACAAGAATGCTGGACGCTGTCTGACTCATCCCGGGATTGATTTGCAACGGTGCTCAGGAGACGTGGATTCTCCAAAGGCACGCTGGTGCATAAAGTAGAATCTTCAAGGGGCACAAGATTGCTTTTATATAAAAATAGAAAACCGCCAAAGAAAAAGAAGCACTTAAATGCGACAGGCATACAGTTATAGTTGAATTGGTTTAACAACATGGGGAGGGCTTGATTTACTGAATTCTAATTTAATTCAGTCATTTATTGCATTTATTGTTTCTCAGCCTTATTAGGGCAGCAAAAGAACAGGATAAGGCAGCATGGTATAGTGGTTAGAGTGTCGGACTAGGAACTGGGAGAGCCAGTACAAATTCCCACTCTGCCATGGTTGCCAACCTCCAGGTGGTGCTGATATAAAAATGCACAAGTACTAAAATAGTCTAGCTAAGGTAAAGATAGTACTGGCTCTCAAAATGATTGCAAAACGTATATATTGACAATAACAAAAGTGCAAGTGCAATAGTGTGACAACGGAAACTTATCAAATCTAAAGACGGACTCAATACAGCAAGATAGTCAACAATAATATGTACAAACAAATATGCCAACTGTAAAGAAGTCAATTCCGGCTTGGGGTCCAAGTCTGGGAAGTACAAATACAAAGTCTCTTATTTTATAATCCTAACAGAAGGCAAAAAGAGGGAGACTGAAGTCGGGTCGGAACGCCGTCCAGATGCTTTGCGTTTTCGCCGCCACCGGGGGCAGCTTCTTCAGCTCTCCGTGTGCAAGGAGGCAATGCTCCTACAACTTAAATATCAAGAGAATATCTTACATGTAAACAAGGGTGTGGTTCTCAGCTAGTCAATGCTTGCTCCCAGAGGGTTGCTCAATGTTCTGTCTTAACCTCCAGGTGGTGGCTGGAGATCTCCTGCTATTACATCTGATCTCCAAGCCATAGAGATCAGTTCACCTGGAGAAAACGGCCGCCTTGGAAGGTGGGCTCTGTAGCATTATGCCCCACTGAAGTCCCTCCACTCCCCAAACCCCACCCTTCTCAGGCTCCACCCCCAAAATTGCGAAGTATTTCCCAACGCAAAGCTAGCTACCTTACATGGAAGTTTGCTATGTGACCTTGGGCCGGTCGCACAGTGATGGTTAACACACCTACTGTTTGAAACATTTATTGAGATGCTTTATTTATGAATGAATGCACTTTCCCCCCCCCCCTCCCTTTGGAGGTCGAGCCGTTTTGCAGTCGCTTAAACACCTTGGTTTCCACAAATACTTACAGGATGATTTTTCTTTCTCCATTTCCCAGACGGGTTCCCCTGAGGTGCAGACAAGATTGAGACGCTGTTTCTTTCTCCGCCCCTCTGTGGTCCACACCAACTGTGTAGCCCATGTCCCCTTTCCGTCCTGCAACCATTTTCTGTGCTGTTTATTTATTCATTTTTTAATAAATGCACTTGGAGTAACGCTGGATCGTTCCTCTTCTTTTTAAAAAAGGAATCAGGATGTCAAGCATGTTATTTAAAGTCTAACCTACCTCCCAGCGTATTTTGACAATTATCTTCTTCAGAAGAAAAACAGTCTGAATTTGTCTTATTTATCTCATTCCTAAACCAATCTAAACCAATCTCACAAAGGAAATCAAATGCTACTACCAAAGTTACTGCACAGCTGTTCAACAGCTATTCCAGGCAAGGTCATTAATGTGAGATCTGCAGCTTGGTTCACAAGTGATTGCTAGGATTGCCAGCCTCCAGGTGGTGGCTGGTGATCTTCTGGGATCACAAGTGATCTCCTGCCCTCCACAGGCTCCACCCCCAAAATCTCCAGATATTTCCCAACCCAACACTAGCAACCCTAGTGATTGCAGGTGTCAAAAACCGTATGTACACCTTCCAAACATGTACACAGAGATCTTCACTGCGTCCCTATTTATTAGCCAATGTTGTCATTCCTCAGCCACAAGAAACGAGAGATGTTGGAAAGGGGCCGTGGCATAGAAGACTTTACAAGGGGATTAGTCAGATGCATGGAGGATAGGTCCATCAGTGAATACTAGGCATGAGGACTGAAGGGACACTACTGGTTCATTAACTGTGGCTCAATGGTAGAATCTTTGTTTGGCATGCAGAAGGTCCCAGGTTCCATCCCCGGCATCTCCAGGCAAGTAGGTGATGTGAAAGACCTCTGCCTGAGACCCTGGAGAGCCACTGCCGGTCTGAGTAGACAATACTGACTTTGATGGACCAGGGGTCTGATTCAGTATAAGGCAGCTATGTGTGTTCATGTTACCAAATTTCCAGGTCATGCTGGTTTGATTAAAAAGTTCAGCATTTTTTTTAATGTAGTATCTCCACACTCGGGACAGAATTGTAGTTATCTTCTCTACCACCACCACCACCACCACCCTGCCCGCCAGTCTGCATTAATTAAATTCGATAGAACAGTTGCAGTTTAAAAACGGAAGCCTGTTTTTTACATCCACCACGCTAAAATAGCATAGAACGTATAGATGGCATACAACATAAAAAATAGTATTAAAATGCCACAAACAAACCCAAGAGAATAGGAAAAAATTGCCACAGAAAATACGTCGGATGGAAACGTTCTTCCCAATGAGGAGTGAAAATTAAAAGATTTTTAAAAACATACTGATAACCTACCTACCAAAATAGATATTCTGAAGCACACAGATGTTATGTAGAAAAGTGCCAGAAGAAAGGAGCTCTATTTGGAGAGGGAAGAAATTATGATGTAAATGAAGGTGAAATGTTCTCATTCTCTTCATGTAGAAATTGTAGAAATTACCGCATACTTCAAAGCAGTAATTATTGCTCTCTTCTCATTCTACTGCACCATTTCATGCCTTTGTTCTGAAATTCTATGGTGATGCTGGTAAAGGTTTTCGAGAGTGAATACATGACCTTTTGGTATCAACTCGGAGAGGAATCACTCTTGCTTAGAATACTGAGAGCTGTCTTGTAATGCCCAAGATGCATCATTCTAAAAGAAACTGAGAACAAAGTCTGCAGCCAACAAACTGCAAAAATAAAGTGCTAAAACATACTCTTCTTCTTGACTCAGCAAATATTGAATACTATGGCATGGTTGGTTTTAAAGGAAATGGCTGTGCCACAACATCTGATAGTTTTGATGCGCAACTTGTACTCTGGACAAGAGGCCATAGTTAGGACAGAATAAGGAGAAACAGAATAGTTGAACTGAGCCTAGAATAAGGTTGCCAGGTCCCTCTTCACCACCAGCAGGAGGTTTTTGGGGCGGGGCCTGAGGAGGGCAGGGTTTGGGGAGGGGAGGGACTTTAATGTCATAGAGTCCAATTGCCAAAGTGGCCATTTTCTCCAGGCGAACTGATCTCTATCAGCTGGAGATCAGTTGTAATAGCAGGAGATCTCGCGATAGGCAGTCTTGGGAACCCTTGCTGAGGGTCTCCAGCAGGCGATGTGACTGTAAGAAGAAGAAGAGTTGGTTTTTATATGCTGACTTTGCCATTTAAGGAAGAACCAAACTGACTTACAATCACCTTTCCCTCCCCACAACAGACACCTTGTGAGGTAGGTGAGGCTGAGAGAGCTCTAAGAGAGCTGTGACTAGCCCAAGGTCACCCAGCTGGTTTCATGTGTAGGAGTGGGGAAAATACACGCAGTTCACCAGATTAGCATCCACTGCTCATGTGGACGAGTGGGGAATCAAACCCGGTTCTCCAGATTAGAGTCCACCGCTCCAAACCACTGCTCTTAACCACTACACCACGCCCCCTTCTTAAGCAAAAACTAGCCTTAAATCTTCACAGTGTGTGACTGAATACAGGACACCATTTAAAAAAAAACGATGAGTAAATCAGGTCAGTCAGTCACATATGTAGATGAACCAGGAGATCCATAGGATTCTAGACAGTCTCCACTTCAAGACAGAAATTTAGATTTGTACAAATGTTCTGACTTCTGTATAGACAGCACCAGCAAACAGATATCAGTCCAAGCCACATCCCATCCGAACAGAATGCAAATGTTCTAAATGCCGCAGGAGAAAAAGAGCATTCCACATTGCCACGGGATTAGAGACGCAACTGAACTTCACACACCCACTTTTCAACTCCAAAAGCCTAGTTTCACTTTGGCAGTTAGCTTGGGCGAATCAAGTTCACAAATCTTTGTTTTTGCGCCTCTTTCTCATTCCCCATGCTAAATTTCCCCCGTTGCATTTGCACAGCATTTACTATAATTTACATTTTTGCCTCGCGCAAATGGAACCCATGTTCAGCTTCTCTGTGCCAGATTTTCCCTGTGAAATTAACACAATATTTAATGCTATTTTGGGGGCAGTTGCATTGAAGTGGCACAGAACATCTATATGCAAATACCACAAAATGGTGGGAAATGGCATTAAAATGCTGCGAAAGAAACAAATGACCATACGCATCAGCAACGAAAACGGGGGGGTCACGACGACAACGTGCAAAAATGAAAAAGGGTATCCTTGTGCTTCCCTCCCCGGAACTCGGGAAGCAGATGGCTGAGGGAGAGAGCATGAATTAGCATGCCAACAGCACATAATATACACCAGGAATAAATGTAAATACCTTGCAAAAAAAATAGACAACTGCCCATGATAATTGCAGTACATAAACCAGATCTCAATTGGGGATATTCTGTAGGTCAACAGCCATGTTTCATGCACATCCAGCCAGCAAGATTTGGCAGTGCCACATGCAATTACCTTTGCGCCCTACATGGTATTATAAGTGGTCTGAAATTAATGTAAGCAATGAGTAATTACACTAAAGTATGTTTCAGAGGGTAGAATCATAGAGTTGGAAGGAACCACCAGGGTCATCCAGTCCAACCCCCTGCACAATGCAGGAAATTCACAACTACCTCTCCCCCCACACCCCGTGACCCCTACTCCATGCCCAGAAGATGACCAAGATGTCCTCCCTGTCATGATCTGCCTAAGGTCATAGAATCAGCATTGCTGACAGATGGCTATTTAGCCTCTGCTTAAAAACCTCTAGGGAAGGAGAGCTTACCACCTGTGGAGGAAGCCTGTTCCTCTGAGGAACCGCTCTAACTGTTAGAAAATTCTTCCTAATGACTAGATGTTATGTGTTGGTCTGTAGTAGAACAGCTAGAGTCAAGTCTAGTAGCACCTAAGAGACCCACAAGATTTTTGTGGTATGCAATTTCGAGAGCCAAAGCTACTTTCATCAGATACATGAAAGGATACCTATTTAAAAGTGGAGAAGACCAGTTTTCAGGCAAGCAAATATACAAGCTTTATTCGACCGTTTCATAGACGTCATGAAAAAGATGACTGGAGATATAATGGAACGAGGGATGAGCAGGAACACCTGAGCCATTTCAAAATTCTCAGTGGTTCCCTTTAAATTCTTCAAAAGTTCTTCCCAACCCATCTCAGGATGGACCCCTCAAGGCCTTGATGAGCAACTGACCATCACAGTCAAATAGCCCTATATGGCTTTATTCCCCACTCCTCCACATGAGCAGTGGAGGCTAATCTCAGCCTCAGGTGGCTGTTGTGGGGAGGGGAAGGGAAGGTGATTGTAAGCCAGTTTGATTCTTCCTTAAGTGGTAGGAAAAGTCAGCATATAAAGGCCAACTCTTCTTCTTTCCATCAAGTGTTTTTAGAAAGTTAGTTGGGGCCTTGTGGGACTTTTGATTGCCAGTGGACATTTGTTTAGCTGTACATATTTTTTTTAAAATGTTGCTTTGGCAGCAGCTGTCCACTGCTCCAAACCACCGCTCTTAACCACTACACCAAGCAACCATTTTCTCCAGGGGAACTGATCTCTTATCACCTGGAGATCAGCTGTAACAGCAGGAGATCTTCAGCCCCCACCTGGAGACTGGCAACCCTAATTCTCCAACAGAAGACCCTCTTAAGTCAGAGGAAGCCCACTTAGGCGGGAGGAAATTCCTCCTTCCTCAGGTGGGCTACCACCCAGTATTTTGGGTTTTCACTCGGCTGGCACAAATGAAGGCAAAAAGTTCTGGCTGGGCAACCAGTTGGACGATCCTTCCTCCTCTTTGGCAGGCGGCAAAACTAGAGAGGTTGATAGGCCTCTGGGCGGACATTATAATTGGTTGGTGGGCTGAGTCTGGTCTGGTGGATAACAGCTTGTTCAGACAGAGAATTAGATGGCCCGTGGGACGAGGGGCATGTCCAACCTGATCTGATAGTCCGTAGGCAGCTGGAGAGCGAGACCGGAGCCGGACCATGTCTGGCAAAAAAGGCAGAGTCAGTGTAATCATCCTTTCGTTGGCAGGAAAAAAAATACCAGGGAGTCAAAGTCATAATTCTTTGCCTGGCTTAAGTCAAAGCAACACATCACAAAGAGGAAGATGTTTGTCTGTCGGGACTTTGGCGCTGGCTGGTAGACCGCTAGAACCCCCTCCCCCAAAAAAACCCTGAGATAATTTCTTTTCTTCTGATCCTAAAAGTGAAGGCGCATTCCCAACAGCTGACTGCCTTTTGCTACTTTAATTTGATACTACAGATGTTTTATTAAGTGAATTGTAATATCCTCTTACCTAGAAAGTAAAACATCAGGTGGTGATGTAATGGGAAGCTGTTCTTTTTATGTTCCTCCTGCTCCCACTCGCTTGGCCTTTATTCATTTAAGTGCATAGACAGGTGTTTTGAATAAGTCAGACACAGCTTTTTATGCACTTTGAGTCTCACATTCCTTGTTGCACAGTTTAGCCAGGCAATATATTAAGGCACTTGGCATGTCTAGTCCCCAAACGGGGGTGGGAGGTGGTGGTGGGGAATGAACCTGGAGTGAAAAGTTATGGCTCAAGGCTTAATCTCTGATATATATTTTTTAAAGGTTCAACATTCCCCTTTGGTTTCAATTTCTGTCACCATTTGGAGAACCATTAGGGCTGACAGGTCCCTCTTTGCAACCAGCGGGAGATTTTGGGGGCGGAGCCTGAAGAGGGCGCAGTTTGGGGAGGGGAGGGACTTCAATGCCATAGAGTTCAATTGCCAAAGCGGCCATTTTTCTCCAGGTGATCTGATCTCTATCGACTGAAAGTTGAATTAGCAGGAGATCTCCTGCTACTACCTGGCAGTTGGCAACCCTAAGAACCATGTGCCTTTGCTTGAGGATCTCCTTGCATGTGCATAGGGTTGCCAGGTCCCTGTTCTCCACCAGCGGGAGGTTTTTGGGGCGGAGCCCGAGGAGGGCGAGGTGTGGGGAAGGGAGGGACTTCAATGCCATAGAGTCCAATGGCCAAAGCAGCCATTTTCTCCAGGTGAACTGAACTCTATTGGCTGGAAATCAGCTGTAATACCAGGAGATCTCCTGCTACTACCTGGAGGATGGCCGCCCTACATGTGGAGAGCCAGCTTGTCAGGTTTCTAGCCTGGTCTTTCCCTGTTTCTATGCAAAGGAAGTGCTTCAATAGACGAGCAGGGTCTGGAGATCAGTTGTAATAGCGGGAGGTCTCCAGCTACTACCTGGAGGTTGGCAACTGCTCCTGGAGAACCGGGTTTGATTCCCCCACTCCTCCACATGAGCGGCGGAGGCTAATCTGGTGAACTGGATTTGTTTCCCCACTCCTGCACACGAAGCCAGCTGGGTGACCTTGGGCTAGTCACAGCTCTCTTAGAGCTCTCTCAGCTCCACCTACCTCACAGGGTGTCTGTTGTGATAAGGGGAAAGGAAGGTGGTTGTAAGCAGTTTGATTCTTCCTGAAGTGGTAGAGAAAGTCGGCATATAAAAACCAACTCTTCTTTTTTGGCAATTGGACTCTATGGCATTGAAGGCCCTCCCCTCCCCAAACCCCACCCTCCTCAGACTCCACCCCCAAAATCTCCAGGTATTTCCCAACCCGGAGCTGGCAACCCTATGGAGAATCCTGTTGGAACACTGTTTAGTGGAGCAGTAGGATACAGAACACTATCTCAGACAATAGCCTGCAGATTTGGGGGGGGGGGGAGAACATTAGGAACACACTACCCTGGCCACATGATTGCCAATCTCCAGGTGGGGTCTGGAGATCTCCTGGAATGACAACTGATCTCCAGACTACAGAGGTCAGTTCCTCTAAAGAAAATGGCTTTTGGAGGGTTAATTTGGGCATAAATTAAAAAAAATTAAAGTTTGAGCTAAAAGCTGTTGTGTGCTATACACCTCTATCTTATCTTTCTCACTTACTAGGATTTTTTTTTCTTTTCTTTCTCCTCCGTACAATCGCAAGGACAAATAAGCTCTGGCAGGTTGTTTTTGTATATGATATAGCTTGTATTTTGACTTTTAATGTAGTGTTTTATTTGTTTGTATAATTTTAACGAAATATTTACTTGTATAAACTTTGAACTGGGTAAAGTTGTTTTTTTCAGTCACTAAGGCAGCAATGCAGGCAAATCACCTGCTGCATGAAGAGGCTACCCGAAGCATCTCTGCATGACTCACTGCTCTGAGATGGCTTCCTTCAAATAAGAACACATGCCTAGATTGCTAAGGCATACAGAAGAGTAGAAGGAGAAGAAGCAGCAGCAGCAGCTCTGGTTTTTATATGCTGACTTTCTCTACCACTTAAGGAAGAATCAAACTAGCTTGCAATCACCTTCCCTTCCCCTCCCCACAACAAACACCCTGTGAGATGGGTGGGGCTGAGAGAGCTGTGACTAGCCCAAGGTTGCCTAGCTGGCTTCATGCGAAGGAATGAGGGACTCAAACCCCACTCCTTCAGATCAGAGTCCTCCACTCCAAACCACTGCTTTTAACCACTACGCCACGCTGGCTCTCTAGCAGTCAACCCTAAGCAGTCAACACTAAGACTTGGTCTTTCTTACTCTTAGGACTAAATGATGTGAAATGGGAGGTCTTTCGATGCATTTTTAAAAGCAGTTTCAGAGGTTGCATTCAGAAGTGGAGAGCAGTTTGGTGTCGTGGTTAGAACACTGGATCTGAGAGACCCCGGTTTGAGTCTCCACGCTGCTATGGAAGCTTACTGGGTGACTTTGGGCCAGTCACACCCTCTCGGCTTAACCTACCTCACAGGGTGATTGTTGAAAGGATAGAATGACACAGGCCAATTGAGTCCCCGTTGAGGAGAAAAGCAGGGTATAAAGCAAGTAAATAAATAAATGGAGAAACAATGACGGGGAAGAGTTTCTAAACCCTTTCCGTTTCTGCTTATGTGTCCACAACCCCTCCTCAGATGTTTTTCAGCCTCAGCGAAGGGAAGTATGGTTTCTCTCAAAGGTAAAAAAACAGTGCTCAATGGGAGGAGCAATTTTGAATAGAAAAGAAGCAGAATGGGAAATGGTAAGCATTTCCTTTCCTTGTTATCCCTCCAGTCAATATTACTGACGCCAAGGCTGTTTTTATTTCTTTTTAATGTTGGGGATTAATACAGACATCTCCTGTCTACCGCCGTGTTGGTCTGTAGTGGAACAATGAGGTTTGAATCCAGTACCACCTCAGAGTCCAACAAGATTTTCAGGGTATAAGCTTCCATTTGACCTTATACACTGCTTGATGCCTCCACATCCTTAAGAGCCCGGCATACAACAGAAGGTGAGACAGTGAAGCCAGGTTTTAACATATAAGAAGTAAAGAAATTTACAGGGAGCTTCACTGTACTAGAAGGGCTTTTAGATATTTCTTACTGCCCATTATGATATGATTATATTATTAGGATGTGTTATAAGTTATAATTTTATACTGACCACTGAGGAAGGCCTTTCCAGGCCGAAGCGCGTCTGGACCTTTTTGGATCTCATATTGGTCAATGAAAGAATGTACATCGCAGTTGTTCATGTTTGTATTTATTGAATGTGTAAGTTTTTGTCTGTACTAGGAGTTTTATGCTTTTAATCTATATGTGCACCTTATTAAAATGTATATATTTGTAATATAAGCTTCCAAGAGCCAAAGCCGTCGTGGTGTCGTGGTTAAGAGGGTGGTGTCATGGTTAAGAGTGGCAGGCTCTAATCTGGAGAACTGGGTTTGATTCCCCACTCCTCCACATGAAGCCTTCTGGGTGACCTTGGGCTAGCCACAGTTCTCTCCGAACTCTCTCAGCCTCACCTATAGGGTTGCCAACTGACAGGTAGTAGCAGGAGATCTCCTGCTAATTCAACTGATCTCCAGCCAATAGAGATCAGATCACCTGGAGAAAAATGGTCACTTTAGCAATTGAACTCTATGGCATTGAAGTCCCTCCCCTCCCCAAACCCTGCCCTCCTTAGGCTCCACCCCCAAAATCTCCCACTGGTGGCGAAGAGGGGCCTGGCAACCCTACTCATCTACCCCACAAGATGCCTGTTGTGGGGTGGGGGAAGGCAATTGTAAGCTGCTTGGAGACTCCTTGCAGTAGAGAAATGCAGGATATAAATACCAACTCTTCTTCTTCTTTGTCGTCAGATACGAAAGCTTATACCCTGAAAATCTCAAAGCCCAAAAATAATTGTATACTGCCTTGTTTGGCTCTCTGAAAGCAAAATTTTGAAGCATCAGAAATCTGCCTCCCATTTTGATGCAGAAACAGTGCACCGCCATTCTCCGACATACTGAGAAGCACTGTCCACTCCAATGTGTCACTGCAGAGTTCTGCAGCAACTGGCGCATATAAATAGCGTTCCAAGGAAGCCTGAACAGAAATCGGTACCCTGATCCAACTTAACAAAACACAGTTTGATGGTTTGACAGTCAGAGGCACCACTGAGTGTGAACAAGGCACATTCACTCGCTGACATGTTTTGGCAACTCGTGACATCTGCCAACTGAGTGCAGAGACAAAATCACACGTGCCAAGTGTGTGTCTGGTTTCAGAGATGGCCAGCTGGCAGTCCAGGGGGCTGGACGCGCTGCCCTCCCCCTCTCCAAAGCAATGTCTCTGGCCCACAGTGGCCCTACCCAAAATGTTTTCAAGTTGCAGGAAACAGAGAATCTACACGTGGATGTTCCACCTCTCTGTTGGATTCTCTGTGATGTAAAGCTGTGCCTAAGCATATGGACTCCGTAACTGTGAAGGCTTCAACTGCTAGAATGGTTTTGGCTTGATTAAGACACCAGAAATTCCCTGGCCAATTTTGCATGGCCAATTTTGATGCTGGCTCAAAGCTCTTTTTTAAAATGCGACTTTAAAAATGCCTATTCACGGTCCCGACGCAAAAGGAGAAATTCCACCCCCCCACTCGCCTGCGCCTTTATTCCTGTTTGCATAGTCATTTCCATGCGCATAGCTAAAGCACCTCTGTTGTTTTGCATGGTTTCTTGAGGGGGATTCTTCACGGCAAACACCAAAGTTTGTGTTAAATGGGCTCTTTAGTAATATGAAGCAGGTATGCGCCAGCTTCACAGTCACTTCTGGAATGACGGTTCAGCGTGCAAAATCCAAAAAAAATATGCAAGGCAATTCAGCCTGGAACACGCTGCTAATTACCATGCAAAAATGGCCCGTCTTGTAAGAGTATTGAGGAAGGGGCACTACAGAAGTTGGCCATCCCTCACCTAGACTGCGAGGAGGTCGGACCTCAGTTTATGGGTTGGGGCCTGCGGTTCACTTAGTAGAGCAGCTGCTTAACATGCAAGCATCCAGTATCTCTGAGTTTCCCTTTCTTCATAAAATGGGAAGTGTAATGAATTTAGTTGGTGCAAGGACTGAGCTCAACTATTGAACTGCTGAACTGTTGAACACAGCCGTGCTGAACTGTGTTGAGCTTGAGGCTCTGCTCCAGGCTCCGTCGTCTGTTTCTCCTATTGGACAGTGGACTTTGGCTGCCCAACCACGGACTGGGGGGGGGGAATGGCTCCAGGTGGTTGGGAACCGTATATAAGTTGGGGTGTTTTGCAGTTAAGTTAGTTATCTCTTTCCTGTTAACTGAATGAAGTGGTTGCTGTTGGAACTCCGTCTCCTGCCTTGTGTGTAACCTACACATAACATAATAGGAAGCTCCCACTTTTTAGCTGTGTGTTTTCCTTCCTGCTTGCGGGTATCAAGCTTGGACATGGCCAGAAGCTCTTAGAGCAAAGAAGGGGGTGTGGTGTGGCTCAGTGGTAAAGCATCTGCTTGGCATGCTGAAAGTCCCCAGTCCAATCCCTGGCGTCTCCCTTTAAAAGGCACCAGTAGTAGGTGATGTGAAAGACCTCTGCCTGAGAACTAGGGAGAACAGGTCAGAGCAGATAATACTGACTTTGATAGACCAATGGTCCGACTCGTTGTAAGGCAATGTTCAGCATTCATGCTGTTCGGTGACGATATCGGCAAAATATCTGGTACTGTGATAGGGAACAATGCATTTAGTCCTATAGCATAAACATTGCAAGCAGCCTTGGGAAAGATCAAGCAATCCTGCACTGTATGGAATGATTGTTGAGTTTCCTATCCCTGCTGTTTTAACCCCCCAAAAAGCCTTCATTTGAATTTGCTTCTGCCATGTTTGTATGAAATCTCTGATATTTCCCAACCATTCATTTGCTCCATTACAGTGAATGTTCACGGTAAACATACACATTTACCGACATTCTTTCTACATCCATAAATTGGGAGAATGCATTACAGATATAAATGAAATCCATTGTAAGTATAAACACTGCATAAGAAACCCTATAAGATGTCATTTTTGGCGAGGACATCCAGGGTTAGGGCCAAAGGACAGGTTTTCATCCCACCGCAACACTGCCCTCCCCACCCCACTAGGGATCTGAAGAACTGAGCTGTGCCAGGTCCCCTCTCTCCTCTGGCGGGAGGCTACGGGACTGCGGTTGTGATTACGCTTGCACATGCGCGTCACTTCTGGAAGTGACAACTGGAAGGGCCAGATCAACCGGAAGTGCCACCTCACAAGTGGCCTTTTCCGCTTAGTTTGAGTGGTAAAGCAGCCCTTTACCACTCAAACGAAGAGGGAAAGGCCCCTTGCGAGGCGGCACTTCTGGTTGTAAACCAGAAGTGCCGTGTGCGCTGTGTGTGTGCGCACGTGCATGTTTGCCTGCCGACCCTCAGGTGGTCGGAGGGCAAAGGGGCAACTTGCCAGGGGTTTGCCCGCCACCACCAGGCACCTGGCAACCCTATCATACCCTGCCAGAAATGTTGTTAGTCTTTAAGGTGCTCTTGCTCTTCCCTACCCACCCCCCCAGGTGTACCACTTTACCTTTCCTAGTCAGAAAGAATATGGACCATTCCTAGCGGTACCCACTGAGATGGTGGGATGGTTAGTAAGTAAGTAACCAGAAGAGCATGAACAGATGAAGCTGCCTTATACTGAATCAGACCCTTGGTCCATCAAAGTCAGTATTGTCTACTCAGACTGGCAGCGGCTCCCCAGGGTCTCAGGTGGAGGTCTTTCACATCACCTACCTGCTTAGTCCCTTTAACTAGATATGCCATGGATTGAGCCTGGGACTTTCTGCATACCAAGCAGAGGCTCTACCACTGAGCCACGACCCCTCCCCAATGAACAACTACCACCACTGAGCTACAATTGAGAGATAAGGGTCTCCCCCCCTCACTAGTGAGGCTTGCTAGAGAGCATAAGGAAGAGTGACGATCTTGAATGGCCAGCCTCCAGGTGGAGGCTGGAGATCTCCTGGAATTACAACTGATCTCCAGGTGACACTGATCAGTTCCCCTGGAGAAAATGGCAGCTTTGGAGGGCAGACTCTATGGCACTGTACCCTGCTGAGGCTCCTCCCCTCCCCAAACCCCTCCCCATAGGCTCCAACTCCAAATCTCCAAGAATTTTCTAAGTCGAATTTGGCAACCCAAACTGGGTCAGACCCCAAGTGACCCCCCCATGGTCAAAGGCCAGACTTAGGGTGTTATCTAGGGTTGCTAACCTCTAGGTCCTTGCTGAAGAACTCCTGCTATTACAACTGATCTCCAGCCAATAGAGATCAGTTCACATGGAGAAAGGGACGCTTTGGCAATTGGACTCTATGGCATTGAAGTCTCCCCCCCTCCCCAGGCTACGCCCCAAAAACCTCCCTCCGGTTATGAAGAGGGACCTGGCAACCCGAGTTCACCCCCATGCTCCTGGAACAGCATTGAGCAGCACACGCGTTTCCTCCTCCATCTCATAATTGTCATGAGTCAACCTGCAGAGACCTCCTCTGACGAAGGGGAATTAAAAATCAGAACAGAGGGGACATCCTCAGGCAGAAGTCCCACAGGAACAACCACAGGGACTACAGCCTGCCAGAATAGAGGATCAGCCAAAGTCAGGAGATGACTCACCGTGCCTGCAGCCTGCCAGCTCAAGGACTCCAGTTGGACCTGACCCCTTGCCACATGCAGTGTCTCCAGAGGCCTCGCCAAGGCCACTGGAGCAGAGAAGAAGACAGGTCCGTCTGGCAATGCAGCAGAGACGGCAGAGTGCAACACTGAAGGCTTTACAGAGGACCCTCCTCAGTAGCAGTGATGAGGAAGAGCAGGGCTGAAGCACCACCTGGGAACTCAGCCTCATCAGCATCAGCTGGTTCTGCTACAGCAGCAGGAGAAGGGATTTAAGCCATCAGTTAGGCTTGGCTGTTGTGCAAGCAAGTTGTCACCAGCCTCGTTTCCCTGCTATCCTTTGGATTCCTGGTATCATGACTTCTTGGACTGGCTTTGACTAACGCCTTGGTCTTCCCTTGCCTGTATTGAGATCTTGGACTTTGCCTGAACTGTGAATGACCTTGGACTGTTCCCCAGACTACGCTTCCAGCTCTCGCTCCTCGCCTGCACCATGACAATAATGCCCATATCTCATGACATGGGAGACCCAGGTTCCCCATTGTCACTGCCCTGCAGTAGCCATAATGATAGCTAGTACCTGGAGGCTGGCAACCCTACTCTTGCTCCTTCTCTTCCTGTGATAAGACTACTTACTCCTTAGCAGCTTACATGCTGCTACCTAGAGGCTAAAGGTAGGTCCTGGGTTCTGAAAGGTTAAGGAACACCACTCTAGTTATTTATTTGCTCACAACCACGCTCTGCATCCCTTTCTTTCTGAGAGTGGAGGGGGGAATGCAAACATGTCTTTCTCAAGGGGGAAGACATTTTTTCTCAACACTGGGGGCTGGAGATTAAAACTGTCAATAGGTTTCATAAATTTATCCAGATTGGTTTTCGGGCCAGTAAGGTTCTCTTCTCCCAGGATTGTTCCAACTGTCAATAGGTTTCATAAATAGGGTTGCCAACCGCCAAGTACTAGCTGGAGATCTGCTATTACAACTGATCTCCAGCCGATAATATAAATCAGTTCACCTGGAGAAAATGGCTGCTTCGGCAATTGGACTCTCCCTCCCCGAACCCCACCCTCCTCAGGCTCCACCCCAAATATCTCCAGGTATTTCCCAACCCAGAGCTGGCAACCCTATTCATAAATTTATCCAGATTGGTTTTCGGGCCAGTAAGCTTCTCTTCTCCCAGGATTGTTCCAAGTGGGGGGAAGCCATGGCAAAATTTCACTCCTCTAATAGTTAGAAACCATCTCATCTCCAATCTTGAAGTTTACTGATAAATTCTGATGACCTCACATAGACTCGGGCCAAACTCCGCCATCGTTCTTTTGATCTGGCTTCCATTTAAGATAATGAAAGATTTTCCTGGCCTTCGATCAGGGGGGAAAACCCATAAAGATTGTAACTAGAGTATGGCAAAGCTTCAGGTTTTCCAAAGAACAGTAGCAAGGTCAAAAGCAAAGCTTCACATTACTTCTCTCTCTGGGGACCTAAGATAAAATGTGCCTTGAACTTAATTATGTGACTTACTTGTTCCCCTTGGCTTCAAATACTCCTTGGCTACATACCAGCTTAATGATGTATGGATGTCAACAATGTAAAAGATCGGTGCCCATATCACTCCCATTTTTTGTAATAAAAAAGCTTAGCTTTTACAGTCCAAACCCCTTCATTGAAGTTATCTTATTGCAGTCTTGGGAATAACCCTGTGTGAAAAGTCAGTGTTAGCTGGGGCTGGTATGGCATATAGAGGCTGAGGCCTTTTATGTACAGATGTTTCCCTTGCAGTTACCCCTCCGACAACTTCGGGTCTTTGTATTCATTATGCATGTTGTTTCCAACCGTCAGAGATTGCCTCGCTCTCCCCCTGTGTTTCCCCACGTTTTGCCCGTGTTTTCAAATTCGAGATAAAACAGGTCTCTGAAAATGCGGACAAAACGTCGGGAAACGCAGGGCGAGGGCGAGGCGTCTTCTGATGGTCGGAAACAGCCTGCATAATCAAAACAAAGACCCGAAGTCATCAGAGGGGTGACAGTGAGGGAAGCAGCCATGCAGACCAGTAAACTAATATAAGGTCACTTATCCCTTCTTTCTTCCCCCATTTGGCAAAACCTGACCCACAGCAGTTAGTCCATCACTGTCCTGTATGTGTGCTTATGTCATGGAGTCACCACTTGAGGGGCTGTGGCTCAGTGGTAGAGCATCTGCTTGGCATGCAGAAGGTCCCAGGTTCAATCCCCAGCATCTCCAGTTAAAGGGACTAGGCAATTAGGTGATGTGAAAGACCTCTGCCAGTCTGCCTGAGACCCTGGAGAGCTGCTGCTGGTCAGAGTAGACAAATTTGAGTTTAATGGACCAAGGGTCTGATTCAGTATAAGGCAGCTTCATGTGGTACTCCCTCTTTAACATGCCTGACTCTAAGTGTATCCACGAATTGGTCCATTGCATCTAGCACCCTGTTCCACACAGTGGCCAATCAGTTGTCCCAGAGAGCAAACAAACAGGGCATCAGCCTTTCCCTGATGTTGCCCACAGCACTGGTATTCAGAGGTTCACTGCCTCTGGAAGTGGAGGCTCCCTTTAGTCGCCAGGACTAGTAGCCATTGATTGACCCTTCCTGAACGAATCTCTCTAATCCCCTCTTAAAGCCGTCTGTGTCCACTGGCCATGAATTCTATGGTTTAATTACTCATTGATTGAAAAATAATTGAATGAAGAATGAAGATTCAGAAGATTCTGAAGCTATTGCTGGTCAACTTCATTGGGTGGCCCCCAAGTTCTGGTATTATGGGAGAGGGATAAAAGTTCTGTCTCTTCACTTTCTCTACCACATGCATAATTTAATAAACCTCTATCATGTTAACCTTTAGTCATCTTTCCCCCCTAAACTTTCCTCATAGCAAACATGCTCCAACCCCCTTAAATATTTTGGTTGCCTTCTCCAGCACTTCTTCTAACTCTGCAATATCTTTTTAAAGATATGGTGACCAGGACTGTACATAGTTTTCCTAATGAGGCTGCTCCATAGATCTATACAAAGACATCACAATATTGGCCATTTTATTTTCAGTCCCTACAGCTACCATGGATAGTAGCCATTGATGGACCTGTCCTCCATAGGGTTGCCAACCTCCAGTTATTAGCTGGAGATCTCCTGCTATTACAACTGATCTCCAGCTGATAGAGATCAGTTCCCCTGGAGAAAATGGCTACTTTGGCAATTGGACCCTATGGCACTGAAATCCCTCCCCTCCCCAACCCCACCCTCCTTAGGCTCCACCCCAGAAACTTCCCGCTGGGGGTGAAGAGGGATCCAGCAACCCTAGTGCTCCATGAATCCAACTTTTACCAGTTGCCTCCCCCGTTAGTTGATGTGAACGTTGCTCAGCATCAGCCCAATGTTGTTGTATGCTTCATGACAAGCCTTTGGGGAACAACTTGAGTGACAAGTGTAGAAAACCAAGCAATGGAAAACAAGAAACACTGACAGATATTAAAATATGTAAAATAGGAAGCGTAGCTCGGATAGAGTTCTGGAAATGCACACAATCTTGTTTTGCAACAGATGTGTTAAGATAGTTCCTCTTACTCTGAACCACTGGACTGAGATGACATGTCATCTCTCGGGAAAGGACGTCGGCACGCACCGTACTCCTGCACATTAGCGCAGAAGATATGAGGTGGGGTTAGAAGATTCATAGCAGCTTCCGTTCTTCTTTATAATGCCAGAGAAGCAAGGCTAGTTAGCAGCAGTTCTCCACAGGGGATCGTAGCACTAGTGGGTGGGAAATCCCATGCATCAGATATAATTATTATAAACACTGGGATGATTTACAGTGGAGAGAAGAAGAAAAAAACAGCGCAGATTAAAAATAGAAACAAGCTGATGCAGGAAATGATTCTGGGAAAGGTCAAAATCAGATAGTTATGTTGCTTCATTACAATAAAATTCACAAAGTTGATAAAATAACATCATTATGAGGGCCCACCAATATTTGCAATGCAGTGTTGTTATCAATAATCATGACTATTTTGACAAAACCCTACCACAAGGAGTTCAGAGAAACGTGAAAGAAGCTATGTTGTTATCCTCTCAGCAGTAAACTTAGGGCCACACTGCACATTATACTAGAGATCTGTGACTAGATCTCCTAAGGTGGGCCATGTCTCAGTGGTCGAGCACTCTGGAGAGCCACTGCCAGTCAGAGTAGACAGTGTTGGCCTTGATGGACCAATGGTGTGATTCTGTATAGAGAAGCTTTATGTGTTGTTCCAAAGGTGATGAAGCTGCTCGTGTAAATCTAACCAGTGTGGTGTATGTCATACCATTTATCGGAGGGAAGGCAGCATGGTCCTGTCTCGTCAGATCTTAGAAGCTAAGCAGGATCAGTACTTGGAAGGGAGGCCACCAAGGAAGAATGTGCAGAAGAAGGCAATGGCAAACCTCCTCTGCTCTTCACTGGCTTTGAAGAAGAAGAAGAGTTGGTTTTATACCCCGCTTTTCTCTACCTTTAAGGAGTCTCAAAGTGGCTTGCAATCAATCGTCTTCCCCTCCTCTCCCAACAGACACCTTGTGAGGTAGGTGGGGCTGAGAGAGTTCTGAGAGAACTGTGACTAGCCCAAGGTCACCCAGCAGGCTTCATGTGGAGGAGTGGGGAATCAAACCCTGTTCTCCAGATGAGAGTCCACTGCTTCTAACCACTACACCACGCTGACCCCTTGCAGTGATCGCCATGAATCAGCTGCAATTTGACAGAACTTTACACACACACACACACACCATTTCTTGTATTGTTTAACATGTCATATTTAATATGTATGCCTTTTTCAGATTTCTGCAACCCAAGACCTATTACATTATTTTTAGATGTCTCCACATCCTATTGATTGTTCTGACTGACATTACGTAATCTGCCTTGAGTTTCGATGAGAAAGACAGACGCAGAAGAAGAAGAAGACAGAAGAAGAAGAAGAAAAAGAAGAAGAAGAAGAAGAAGAAGAAGAAGAAGAGTAATAATGATGATGGTGGCGATAATAATACATTTGCACTTCTCTACAACTCTTATGGAAGGGCCATAGTATTTCATTTGATGAGTGCAAGTCTTTTTAACCTTCACCAATAAATGTTCTCTCATCCCCCCTCCCAGAGTTTTCAAGGCCTTGTGCATGGGAAAAACACAACCTGCCTTGAGCTCCCCACATCCTTCTGATCGAATATCAGCTCCTCCGTGTGCCCCTCTGACCATACTTTCTTTTCACTTAATGCCTTTCGGCTTCATTCCCCTTCTCTAAGAAGACGTTGCCAGTCAAGGCACATCCTCTCCGAGTCACGAAGAGTAGCAGGGGCATCGCAAAGTCAAAAGCACAGCTCTTTGCTCAGCTAGATGCTTGAAATGCATGCATTTCCTCGCAACTTCATCCCCCCAAGGGCAACCGCTGCTTTGAATATAGGAGACCTTGCTATACATGCGGGAGACAAACCAAGCTATGGCTTGCGTGGTAATTGCTTGACTTCTGTAGGATGAGTCTTGTGCGGCTGGCAAGAAGCACAGGAAGTCGGATGGGGTAGAGGGATCCAAGTCACCAATCAGCACCACTGTCCATGTCTCCTCTCTTTGTAGAACCGGGGTGGGGGGGAACGAAAATGTTTCTATTGGTTTTGGCAACTTTCAATGAAAACCCGCCAATTAAAGAGAAACAATTGCCAGGGAGGAATGCCGTATCCCAAGAGAAGCAAGCTCTTGTTTGGGATAAAAAGGCTCTCACAGGGGTCAGCGGAGGACACGAGCGAAACAAAAAAAAATTAGAATGAGGCCGGGTTAGGCCATAAAGAGAGATCCCGAAAAGGGAGCAGCGACGGCAACAGTACATTTCAATGCGGGGCGGAAACAATGATTTCAGTGTCTTGCCTGCTTCAACTATCAAGTCTTTAAGGGCTCTTGAATGGATTGCCGGTCCTGGGAACCGACGCAATATAGTGGCTGGATTGTTGGTTCGGACATGAAAGCGCCAGGTTCGGCTATGAAGTTCATCAGGCAACTATTCCGTAAAAAGTGCCTAAGGTGTTCATTCAGAGAATAACATGAGATGAGGCAATGTGAAAATCCTATGAACCCCTGGGCCATAATAATTCAGCTGCACCACTTTCCATATGGAAAGTGACTGTTTGGAGGAAGCTGGAGACAGCCTTGCCCAGTTAGGAGGTGTCCCCATGCTGCCATAAAACGAAGTTATATTTTAATAGCAGTTGTTCATTTTATTGTTGATGTTTATCAGTTTGACCCATTAGGTAGACCATAGTCTGTTGCTGGGCTGAATAGACCCCTATAGGCTGAAATGGAGAAAAGTAGAGAGGAAGGAGAAAAGGAAAATGGAGGGTACAGAGAGCGTGGTGTAGTGGTTAAAATGTCAGACTAGGGTCTGGAAAACCCAGGTTCGAATCCCCGCTCTGCCATGGAAACTTGCTGGGTGACCTTGGCCCAGACACACCCTCTCAGCCTCAACCCTGGCAAGTATTTGGATGGAAGACCTCCAAGGAATACCAGGGGTATGACATGGAGGCAGGCAATGGCAAACCACCTCTGAATGACTCTTGCCTTGAAAACCCTATGGGGTTGCCATAAGTCAACTGTGACTTGATGGCAAAAGAAATGTATGGAAATGGGCAGCTGCAGCTTGTTATAGCATGGAGGTTAATAATATCACCTGGTAAATAACACCCCCTTAGAAGAGTAATGTGCCTTTGAGTCACAATTGACTCATGGCAATGCCAGGACCATGGGTTTTCAAAGCAACAGATGAACAGAGGTGGTTGTTCCATTGCCTTTCTCTGCACACTCTCAGCCTCGACCCTGGCAAGCATTTGAATGGAAGACTTCCAAGGTATACCAGGGTCATGGTGCCTAGGCAGGCAATGACAAACCAGAAGGTTTGGGCATATCGATATATCCGAACCCAAAATAAACCCAAAATTAGCCGTTTCGGCAATATTCAGGTTTTGGGTAGACAAAATACCAAAACCCGGGAATCTTCCTGAAGCCAAACAGGTGATTCCCGAATAGGCGATTCCTGGATTTTTCAGGTTCAGCTATGGGTATTCGGCTCATTTTGGGTTTACTGGAAAAAAATCGGGCCCAATAAACCCAAACCCAAAATTTCCTGATTTTTTTTTTTTACACGACCCTACAAACCACCTTTGAACGTCTCACCTTGAAAATCCTACTAGGTTGCCATAAGTCAGCTGTGACTTGATGGCAAAAAAAAAAGTAGACCATGGGCTGTGAGAAGGACAGAAGAATAAAAACTAGGGTTGCCAAGTTTCGCTGGGTGGGAGACCTCCTGCTGTAGAGAGAGACCTCCCATGGCAACCTTTGCTGTTCACCACTGCTCTCCGTGCTGCTGGGGTGATTTTAAAAAATGCTGGCTTTACACGCAATGTACTGTCACTTCCAGGGAAAACACAGATGTGATATCATTTTCAGTGATTCATAGAGTGATGTGGCATCACTTCCTGTTTTTTCTGGAAGTGATGTCACAGTGCACACAATGCTGCCTCCCAAGCTCCCAGCGGTTGCCAAGCATGGCCTGGCAACCCTAGTAAAGCCTGGTGTTAAGAATGCGGCCTTGTGTTGTTTCCTTGTGTGCATCAAGTTACAAAATCAGCCTGGCAATATAACTGAGACCAATCCATGTTCTCCATCAGGTTAGGCTCCCCTCGCCCCCTCATTCTTTGTAGTGTCTCCCGGGCGACATTTTATACTCTAAGCAATTTGGGAGTGACCTGTACTCCCGCATTCTGTAAAGCACTAACCATGTGCATTTATGGGATTGCATCAATCCTCAGTCAATCACGCAGCCCAAATAAACTAAACAAGCTGTGAAAAATATTGTGATCCTCAAGAATGTTGGTTGTATACTCTTGTGCCTCCGGTCCGGGGACATTCGATTACTGGATGTTCAACTCATATCCCGATCATGGAAGCTGAACATGGAATGGAGTGTTTGTCTACATACATGCCTATTATATTAGGTGCTTTGGATAATGCTGCTGCAGTTGTTTGTGGGATTCCTAGAGGTACCGGGTTGGCCACTGTGTGAACAGACTGCTGGACTTGATGGGCCTAGGTGTGAACCAGCATGGTCTTTCTTAAGTTCTTATGTTCTTACATCTAAACAGCTTGAAAGTGTCTGAAAGAAAACTGTGCATGTGCAGGCTCCTTTCTTGGAGCTGTTGTCCCTCTCAGCCACCAAATCAATCCCCAACTTGAAAAGGTGATGATGGAAAATGCCATCAAGTCAAAGTCAATTTATGGTGACCCCCTAGGGTTTTTCAAGGCAAGAGATGAGCAGAGGTGGTGTGGGGAGGGGGCATGGCTCAGTTTGTAGAGCATCTGCTTAGCATGCAGAAGTTCCCAGGTTCAATCCCCGGCATCTCCAGTTAAAGAGACTAGGCAGGTAGGTGATGTGAGAGACCCCTGCCTGAGACCCTGGAGAGCCGCTGCCAGTCTGAGTAGACAATACTGATTTTGATGGACCAAGGGTCTGATTCAGTATAAGGCAGCTTCACGTGTGGCTTGCTGTTGCCTGCCTCTGCATAATAACCCTGGACTTTCCTAGTGGCCTCCCAACCAAGTACTAACCAGGGCCAACCCTAGTTAGCTTTTGAGATCTGATAACATATGGCCAGGTCTGGGCCATCCAGGTCAAGGAAACTTAAAAGGTACATTTTTTAAAAGTAAAAATAATAATATTCCTTTGGTATGTCCATGAGCCTTCTTATAACCCCTTGTTCATCACTGGCCGGCGAGATGTCTGGATCCAGACCAATCTGCACATTCTTGCATTTCTTCATACGAGTTTATTTAGTTTATTCTCCTCTTGCTCCTTCCCACATCTGTAAAAATAAATCTAAATGTTAGAAACAAATACAAGGGATATGTCTTGTGGCTTGTTTCAATAGAGTCTCTTGGCATGCAGAGTCTGCATTGACAGCTGAAAGGGAAGTTTGTCCCAAGTGGGGACATTTTCAAGCAGGAGCATGGCCTCCTGGGAGTTCTGGGAAAGACCTTGCCTTCTTTAGGCAACCTCTTGCGTCATGATGAAGGGCGGCTCCGATTGGCTGCCTTCACGTACCGTCTGTTTGCATCTGAGAGATGAAATGAATAGACAGAGCCCAGCAGTGGCGAAGAGCCGCCATTTTTCTCTAGGCACATGTGCAGGAGGGACCTGTCGTACAGCAAGATCCTGCAAAAGGGGATTCATCATCTTCCTCAAGAGATACCAAATGAGCTGGCTGTTCCAAGGAAGTGTTAGTTTAGTTTCTGCCTTTTGGCCACACACGTGCTGCACAGATGTTCATTTCTGTTTATTGGAAATTGGAAATAAAGTATTTGTTTTAAACAAGTCCTTCAAAACTAGGAAGAAGATGTTGGAACAAAAATAGATGTTTTTAAAAATCAGACACATTTTCCCCCTCTTAAAAAATGAATTGTACATGTGTGGATACTTGTGTTTGTATGTGTGTGTGGCACACCGATGTTACACAGACAACTTGGCAAAAGCGCACAAATGCACACCAAATATGTGTGCTAGGGTTGCCAACCTCCAGGTACTGAAAAACAAAGGGCAGCACTGATAGCTAATTGGGGATTATTCAAAATAACAGGCAAAACAGACTGGCTATTAGCCTTCCGCCTCAATGTACCATGATAGTTTCATCTAGCAACGTGATAGACGCACATCCGCTGTGTTTATGAATTCCCGATAGAAAAAGCTTCTGCGAAATGGGATTTGCACCGGGTTCCCATCTCAGGGATTACAATCTTGACCACGAAGATACTGTGCTCTAACCCGACTCTCAGTTCATGAGACCAGGCGCTTTCTTATCACCCTCAAGCTCAGGCAGACGTGTTCACCCAAAGCGTCTGGAAGTTTATCTTGTGTCCTGTTAATTCTCAGAACTTTGAACTTCAATTTGTATATTTTCTCGGGACACCATACCTTTGTTCTGCAATGTTTGATTTTGCCTGTTATTTTGAATAATCACCAATTAGCTATCAGTGCTGTCCTTTGTTTTTCACTACCATTACTCAGCACAAGGTTATTTTTGAAAACCTCCAGGTACTAGCTGGAGATCTCCTGCTATTAGCCGATAGAGATCAGTTCTCCAGCCAACAGAGATCAGTTCACCTGGAGAGAATGGCCGCTTTGGCAATTTGACGATATGGGATTGAAGCCCCTCACCTTCTTAAACACCACCCTCCTCAGGCAATATAAGGCAGCTTCATGTGTTCATGTGAGGGTGGGGTTTGGGGAGGGGAGGGGAGGGACTTCAATGCCATAGTGGCCATTTTCTCCAGGAGAACTGATCTCTATTGGCTGGAGATCAGCTGAAATCGTAGGAGATCTCCAGCTAGTACCTGGAGGTTGACAACCCTAGAATAGCCACTCCACATACACACACACACACACACACACTTCGAGGTTGATAGAGGATTGAGTAACTTGAGAGGGTCAGCTGAGTGACAGTAACCATCTCATCTTTGCTCACCCATGTCTTGGGTCAAGCACGCCATGTCAAAATCTCCTTTCCAGATTATCTCCCAAAGGGAATCACTCTTATTTTTTATCAACCTGGTGTCACACAGCATTGAGGACAAAGAGGAGGAAAAACTCTGGGCCTGCACACCGTCACATAACCCTGCACATTTCCTTCATTGTAACCATTCACCACCCAGCAAGCCCTGAGCAGAACCCAAGAAGAAAATTGTTTCAGTTTAGCCAGATTCATTTAGCTAAATCGTCACAGTGCCTTTGGAACCCCTGCTTCCATGTAGCCAATAACATCTGGCAAACAAGCACTGATATATTATAATGTTTGCAAGACCATATGGCAATACATCTTCAAGGTCATCGGCAGGTGTGGGGGAAACAACTCTCTCTCACCCACCCGCTAAGCATCATACTAACGAGATGGTGGGGAATGAAAACATGTGCTTAATTTCTTTTGTTGTTATTGACACTGACACTTGATTGACTTTGGATAAAGGATTGGTGAAAAAAATTCATAAATTAATACCAAAATATTGTGTTCGGGGGGGAAGAAGAAGAAGAAGAAGAGGTTTTATATGCCCACTTTTTCTACCACTTAAGGCAGAATCAACCTGGTTTACAGTCCCCTTCCCCTCCCCACAACAGACACCCTGTGATGTAGGTGGGGCTGAGAGAGCTCTCAAAAGAACTGTGACTAGCCCAAGGTCACCCAGCTGGCTTCATGTGTAGGAGTGGGGAAACCAATGTGGTTCACCAGATTAGCATCCACCGCTCATATGGAGGAGTGGGGAATCAAACCCGGTTCTCTAGATGAGAGTCCACCGCTCCAAACCACCGCTCTTAACCACTAGACCAACCTGCCCACTAAACCACAGCTGCCCAGCCAATCCCCAACTTGGGATAATTTCAAATTTCTCATCTATTTTGCTTTTCTTTTTTTAAAAAAAGTATTGTTCTTCTCACTTGTGCGAATCAAACCCATAATTCTTTACTTCAGCATCATTATGGTACTGAAAGTATTTCAATCTGGGGTCTTTTATGCATGGCTATTTCACTCGCTGTCATCCCTCTGATGACCTTGGTTTGGATTATCCATGCCGTTTCCTACCATCAGAGGTCGCCTCACTCTCCCCCTGCGTTTCCCTGCATTTTGCCCGTGTTTTCAGAGACCTATTTTATCTCAAATTTGAAATCGCGGGCAAACTGCAGGGAAACACAGGGGAAGAGCGAGGCAACCTCTGACGGTTGGAAATGGCATGCCTCGCTCTCCCCCTGCATTTCTCCACTTTTTGCTTGAGTTTTCAAATTTAAAATAAAACAGGTCCCTGAAAACATGGGCAAAACGCGGGAGAACGCAGGGGGAGAGTGAGGCGATCTCCGGCAGTCAGAAACAGCATGAATAATCCAAAGACCCCAAGTCGTCAGAGGGGTGACAGCGAGTAGAACAGCCATGCACAAAAGACCTAGGAGAAAGTGCTGTGACCTCTCTCACCTGAGTCACACATTTCAAAACAAAATAAATACATTGTGAGTGCGTCAATAGCAGTGCCATCCTTTGCAGCACTGCAGTCAATGGACTTAGAAGGGTGAAATTCTGCTGAGGATAGCACTGTAATTGAGCATGGCACATATAAAGATGCATCGTGCATATAAATTCAATATATATCTCAGAACTCCTCTGGAGCGGAGGATTCTCTTCCAGGGTACTGTTGTTGGTGAGAATAATAACTTCCAGCACTGCATCACAAAACACTTTTCCTTTGTGTTGCTCTAGCAATCAAAAGTCAAAGAGTTATCATGGAGCCTAACATTATTGAATGATACACACACACACACACACCATTAATATTTATATACCATTAGTGTATATATACTAACAAATGCCTGTTCCAATGAGCCTTAATTATAGAGGTTTAGAGATGAGGGGGGAAATATCTGAGGTCAGTCCTTTGACGTCCACATCCACGAAGTCAAAGAAAAACCATTGTTCATTGCTTCCTCCCAGAGCCTCCTCTGGAATATCAACTACTTTCCCCTTCCACTTGGGATTCTCCATATGTTTCGCTTCTGAACAAGGAGACTTGGAAGTCATTTCAATCTTCTATTCATGATTTGCCGATTTGTTTTCTGGAGCCCCTGTTGCACCAAGGGTTTATGGGGATCTTGGTGCAGGACAGGGAGAGTAAATTGAGCTATTTCTTTAGATTATACATCAGAGTAGGGGGGGTTCCCTCCCCTGTTCATTTCCTCTGGCTGCCAAAGTGGATACATCCTATTATGTTTTATCCACAAAATCTTGCTTATCTGTAAGTTTTCAAATGATATATGGTGTACATTTTCGATGGAGATGAAAGGTTTTTATGGATCAAACGTATGTTTAGGGCTATAAGATATTTATTTTCAAGAGTCAGTATCAAACAGCATCACATTTCTTGAGCTCCACTGCTTTTCATATTTTAAGCACTCACTAGCCAAATTAATACACTATATTACACGGGGAAACTCTCTATCTGCAAGAAAGAAAATTAAACTATTTGTCATTTATTGGAGCTCTCGGCTTTCATCCCAAGAATGTAAAAATGGCAAACAGGACGTCTTCTGTAGCACCTTCCCGCAAGCACTGGCAGACAACTGTATCGTTTGGTCTTTTGAAATGTACTTAGAAAACAAAAGGGTTTGGATCCAAAATGTCAACTGACTTACAGCGCATTCCTGAGATGCCCTGGC
Source organism: Euleptes europaea (assembly GCF_029931775.1). NCBI lineage: Eukaryota > Metazoa > Chordata > Lepidosauria > Squamata > Sphaerodactylidae > Euleptes > Euleptes europaea. The sequence continues at coordinate 11,498,457 of NC_079323.1, forward strand.
AGCCGGGATCAAAGGCCTTCGGAGGTCAGCGAAAGCCCGCGCCAGCGCAAGGACCCACGGAGCCGGCGTCTGGGTGGCGCACGCAAGCATTTGCAGCCCCAGTGCCGACGTGCAGGGCCAGACGCCAGTCACCGGCTGCTGCCACGGCACCACCAGGCCCAAATGTCAACAGAGCCTGCCGACGGCGTCTGGACGCCAGCAAAGGCTGCGGTGGTGTCCCAGGAGGCGTTCCCGGGACATCACGGCATCCCGGGAGGCATTCCCGGGGCGTCACGGCACTGGCCAGGGGCAGAGCTGCCATTAGGTGGCCTCCTGAGCTGTTACGGCTTGGGAACACCCCCCTATGAGGGTTGCATGGATTTTTGGCACTGGGCGGAGGCTGAAACTTAGGCGTTGCCTCCTAAGCCCAGCGCAGGCATTCCAGTCAGGAATGCGCTGTTAGTGCAGTATCACTTGAGCAAGATCCTGTGCAATGCTTAAACCTGTGAAGTTTCCTTATACTGAATCAGACCCTTGGTCCACCAAGGTCAGTATCCACTATTCAGACTGGCAGTGGCTCTCCATGGTCTTTCACATCACCTCCTACCTGATCCTTTTAACTGGAGATGCCAGGGATTGAACTCCCAGTTTGAGTGGTAAAAGGCCTGTTGCAATGTGGCACCTCCCGGTGTAAACCAGAAGTGACGTGATCGTGTTGACGCAATCATGCACACGCAATCCCTGCCTCAGCTCCACCCCAAAAACCTCCCACCAGAGGAGAAGGGGAACCTGGCAACCCTAATCCCTGGGCAATCTGGTCTGAAGGAAAATTGTTTCCTAACCCCTTCCATACACCACCCTTCCATAAGCAGAAAATGTAGTACAGATCCAATCCTATGACTGTATCCACACATCACTGAGTATTCCACTATTATTGTGGAACAGCAATCCTTTGCAACTGGCTCTTCCTGTATGGCCAGCCAACCAAGTTGCAAATGACAGCTATTGCGCAACAACTGTACAATAGTCAATGACATGTGGATACAGCCTTAGTCTCCTGCACAGTAGAAGTCTGGAGAATCACAAATCTGCAATAAGGAGACCAAGTGAAACAAGTTCTTGGCATCTCCAAAATAACAAGAGGAGGATTAAAGGTAACCAGTTGTTAAGAAGAAGAAGAATGTGCTGTTGAATCGCGACTGACTCATTGCGACCCCAACCATGGGGTGTTCCAGGCAAGAGAAGAACAGAGGTGGTTGGCCATTTTCTGCCTAGCAACCCCTGTCTTCCTTGGTGGTCTCCCATCCAAGTACTTACCATGGCCAACCCTGCTGAGCTCCCGAGCTCTGACAAACTCAGGCCAAAGCGGCCTATTCAGTCTGCTCGAGTCTATAATTCTCCCCTAACTTTAGGTCATTTTATGGGAGGGGGCTTGGCACATCATCCGGCTCCCACAGAAGAAAAAGGCATTAACTGCCCCACTGTATGCCTTTGTACTTAGAAATAATCTGCCTTGCGCCCATTGGGACCCTGGTAACCAGCCATAAAATTGGGTTGTTGGCCTTCAAAACGAGCAGTTCAGGGACTTAAGACGAGAAGTTTTCAAGTGATTTATGGTGTACATTTTAGTCGGAGAGGAGAGGTTGTTATGGATCAAACATCATCTTCATCTTAGTGCAGCGTGATTACCTCAATTAATAAGTACACAGTCAAATTTCTGTATCTTTTTTTTGTCACGGAGGCAATGCTTGAATGAATAATTGGAGCTCCAGATGTTCATCAGAGAGCTGAGAAGTAGAAATGTCTCCAAGGGCCGTGATTTTCTACCTCGGATATGAAAATCACTTCTGCAGATATGTGTCCCGAAGAGGGAGCAGGTTTGAGGACACTATCACTGAATCCAGTGACCGGATCCACAAACTGATAAATACTTAATTCTTAATTCTATGGGACCGTCTCACCTGGTACACCCCCCAAAAAAGGAGCATTGCGCTCATCTAGCACCAATTTATTGGTTGTCCCCGACCCAAGAAGTGTCTCACTGTCCTCAACCAGGGCCAGGGCTTTTTTGCCCCTGGCCCCAGGCTGGAGGAACTCCTTCTCGAATGAGACTAGGTTAGGGTTGCCAGCTCTGGGTTGGGAAATACCTGGAGATTTTGGGGGCGGAGCCTGAGGAGGGCAGGGGTTTGGAGGGGGGAGGGACTTCAATGCCATAGAGTCCAATTACCATTTTCTCCAGGTGAACTGATCTCTATCGGCTGGAGATCAGTTGGAATAGCTGCAGGAGATCTCCAGCTAGTACCTGGAGGTTGGCAGCCCTAGGCAGGCTACAAATCCAAAAATAAACAAGTAAATAAAAATAAAGTATTTACATCCATTATTCCCTCACACTTAGAGCCCATCCTTCCTTCAAAGTGCTCAAGATGGCGTAGATGCACCAGGTCACTCCATTTTTACTCGTATAGAACAATCCTGCATATCTAAGGCATTTTTTATCCCACCCTTCCACCACAGAGCTCAGGGCTCTCCCTTCTCTATTCTCACAACAACCTTGTGAGGTATGCTAGTCTGAGAGAGAATGACTGATCCAAGGTCATGCCACATGTTTCAGGGTGGAGTGGTTATCTGAACCTGGCCTCTCCAGTTCGAATCCAACACTCTAACAGGGCTGCTGGGGCTCTGGTTGGGGCGGGGTTCCCGAGGCCCCCTCGTGATGGCCTCAGCATCTCTGAGCAGCGGGGTGGTGGTGGATTTTTTTAACAGATGTGACATCACATCACTTCAAGTAAAAAAACCCCACAAAAGTGACATAGTCAGCTCTAGGAATCACTGGAAACTGTGGTAAAACTGTAGTTGGCATCACACTGGGATTGCCAACCTCCAGGTGGTAAGTAATCAAGAAAGGCTACAAGTGCTTAAACAGGAGGTTGGAATTCAAACAAAACAGCACTATATTATATTCTATAGGACTCTCAAGCATATGGAAGACTTGGAAGCTTGAAAAAATCGTTATGAAATGGGAATTTACCGGAAGCCCATTGCATCTTTATCACTCCGTTGCTTTTGAACTTTCAAACGCCTTGCGTTTTATGTACCTTGTGATACTTGACCTGTTGGTCTTGCGCCTGATTTTTTGTCAACTGTGTTTGTATACCTGTTGGTTCCTTTGATAATACACTTCTATTAGCAATTTCCAATTTTGGTATTTATGTGCCATAGGTTGCCTCTTTGTTCTTGTGCTGTTTTGTTTGAATTCCAACCTCCAGGTGGTGGCTAGAGATCTCCCGCTATTATAACTGATCTCCAGGTGATAGAGATCAGTTCCCCTGGAGAAAACGGCCGCTTTGGCAATTGGACTCTATGGCATTGAAGTCCCTCCCCAAACCCCGCCTTCCTCAGGCTCCACCCCCAAAAATCTCCAGGTTTTTCCCAACCCAGAGCTGGCAACCCTACATCGCACACATGCCCCCACCCCCATATCCCTGCCCACAGTCGTCCTGCCATGACCTGGCAACCCTGCCCTCTAGTCATTATATCACAGTGGGGATACTCAAACATATCTTTTGAAATGTGATCTTATTCCTATTTGAAACTTCCCTTTCACCACCACACCATTCTGATGATTCAAAATATTTATAGTTGTGAGAATAAAAGAATTGTTTCCTGTCTGGCAGTAGCTTTATCTTCTTGTATTAATTTCAGCATTCAAAGAAAGTATGTTTTTGCTTTCATAGAATCATAGAAACATGGATTCGGAAGGGACCTCCAGGGTCATCTAGTTCAACCCACTGCACAATGCAGGAAATTCACAACTACTTCCCCCTCGCACCCCAAGTGACCCCTACTCCATGCCCAGAATTGCTTCCTGACCCCAAAGTGGTGATCAACATTTCCCTGGGCTAGGGTTGCCAGGTCTCTCTGCCACTGGTGGGAGGTTTGGGGGGAGGAGCCTGAAGGGGTGGGGTTTGGGGAGGGGAGGGACTTCAATGCCATAGAGTCCAGTGGCCAAAGTGGCCATTTTCTCCAGGTGAAATGATCTTTATTGGCTGGAGATCAGTTGTAATAGCAGGAGATCTTCTGCTATTACCTGGAGGTTGGCAGCACGAGGGCTCAATAATACAACACCACACTGGAGAATCACAAATGAGTATGTAATAATATCAAGGCGTTAATTCATGCCATAACAGAAAATCCCAATATCATAAATCAGTGGTAATCCACAACACCTCAAATAAACTGAACAAGAAAAGTCCTAAATGGGGCGGGATCCTCCCATCCCCAAAGGTATAATATAATAGTCCCAAATAATGCGTAAATAAATAAGGTCCAAAAGTGCAAACAAAGGAGGACATGTGGCTAGTCGTTGGTGCACATTTCAAAGGCTTTCTTCAGCTCCAACACTATTCAAGACAATTGTAAACTTTGTAATCCATTTGGAAATGAACATGTTGTCCGTAGACCGTCAGCTGTGAAATTGGCAAACAATCATACTTATTACTGTAATGTATTTTACCAGTATTAAACCATGAACTTCAAACTTGCTATCACAATCCTATTGGTATTTATGCTTACCTAGAAAAAGTATGCGTCTATGTGAATTCAATTGCGCATGTAACCCTTCCTGCCCTCCCTCTCATGTGGCCTAAGCGCACAGAAGCAGCATTGCGGTCAGATGGCCATCTAGCCTCTGCTTGAAAACCTCCAAAAAAGAATACGCTTTGACATATTCCACACACACATACACACAAACACACACACACACACCACATAGAGAGGAGGGGGAGAGAGAGAGATCAAACAAGCAAATATGGCAGTCAGTGCAGTTCTGCAGCTCTTGAGGGGTCCAGAATTCTCCCCGCAATATACAAGGCAGGGATCTGTAGCCAGAGACTTTCATGCAACTTCCTCTGAAGGACTGCGCAGTATGAAGCCAATTAATCATCAGAAAGAGGGGGGAAACAGTAACCACAGCAAGATATTTAAAATGATGACTTTACCATTCAGCTTACGAGACCACCTTTGAAAAGCCTGGGAGACCAGGCCTGTCTCGTACAGGCGACATAGGACTGAATGATTGTTGCGAACTTTCTAATACTGGGAAATGTAGCTTTTGTGCCTGTTAAAGCCTACTTAATTTTAACCGGGGGTGGGAGGAGGGGTAAACGTGCTTGAAATTTGCTCGCTTGTCAGACTATGGTTCCTGCATTTACCACTAGATGGGGAGCTGGAACATTTTTAAAGGCTCAATTTAAAAATTGCAACATCAAACACTACAAATAAGATTGTCGTGGGAGGAGCAAGTGGAAAGGCGTGGCCCAGGTAGGGAGTTTGCCATAGCCTTGAAGAGTAGGATGCAAAACGGCATCAACTCACCTTTGGTTCAGAGCCAGTGTGGTGTAGTGGTTACAAGCAGTGGACTCTAACCTGGAGAACCAGGTTCAAATCGCCACTCCTCTGCATGAAGCCTCCTGGTTGACTTTGGGCCAGTCACGGTTCTCTCAGAACTCTCTCTGCCCACGTGGAGGCAGGCAATGGCAAATCATCTCTGTATGTCTCTTGCCTTGAAACCCCTACAGGGTGGCCATAAGTCATGCAGTGAAGATCCTTGTGCGGTGGTAGCAGCTGTTCCCAAACCAACATCTTTTGCCTTCCTGAGCAGAAGCCCCATTCGGCCCTGTTGCTTCCTAAAAACAATTGGCAGGCGCCAGGAAAGGTATTAGTAGTGGGCACCATGATGCCCATGAGTACCATGTTGGGGACTCCTGGATTAGAGTATGCTTGTTCAAGATGCAATGACTGGCTGGGTGTTAATTAGGGTTCCCAGATGCCTGTTAATGGCAAGCGATTGCCCGCCAATTAACAGGCCTGCCTGCTATTTCTCAGCTAGCCGGCAGGCAGAAGAAGGCCAGCTGAAAGGGGGGAAATAGGCATGCATGCAGCAGCACACAATGCAAAAATGTCCCTTCCGGGGTAAACCTGGAAGTGACAGGGTCGCTCTAGGAGATTCCTCCACAAACTCTATGGTTTCCGTACAGTTTTTGAGGGATGAGCTACAGCGTCCCCGTCGCTTCTGGGTTTACCCTGGGAGGGACATGATTGCACACACGTAGGGTTGCCAACCTCCAGGTACTAGCTGGAGATATCCTGCTATTACAACTGATTTCCAGCCGATGGAGATCAGTTCACCTGGAGAAAATGACCACTTTGGCAATTGGACTCTATGGCATTAAAGTCCCTTCCCAAACCCTGCTCTCATCAGGCTCCGCCCCAAAAACCTCCTGCTAATAGTGAAGAGGGACCTGGCAACCCTACGCACATGTGAATCGTGTCCTGCCTACCACCACCAAATCTCCCGCCAGTGGCAACCCTAGTTTTAACTGGCTTAGCATAACTGGCAACTAGTCTTGGTGTTTTTGATTAGATCTGGATGTTACATTACTGTATTTCACCCTGACCTTACTGTATTTCATGGCCCTGTGGCATAAAAAATCTGTACAGTGAGGATCCACTCACTGCACTTGAAGACATGGGTCTGCGACACTTTATGCTGGAATAAAACCGGGGTCACTTTTGCGGGGCCACTGTCCAGTTTAATTTATGCTGCAGCAGTCTAACACAGCTTCCTTTGGGGAATTGTGCTCATTGCCAAATGCACAGCAAAAACCGGGGTACCTGGCAACCCTAAGCAGCTATAAGTTAACATTCCCACTGCCTCCCTTCCCATGATGAGCAAAACTAATCACTTCCCCTGAATGGGAAATTCTGCTATAGTTAGGGATGAGCTAAAGTTTCCTATTTCATTTCTTGTTTTATCTGTTTATGTTTCAATCAATGCTTTCCATTATACATTTTTTCGGTCTTCATCTTACAGCGCTGTCTGGACTTCATATGGTTTTGGTAAGCAATTTTTATATACGTTGTCTATCCTATCGAACGCTGATTTATTGACGCATAAATAACATTGAATAATGTGTGCATTTTACAGGGGGGAAAGGAGAAAATGAGAAAAGAGCAGGAAAATAATCACAGGTTCCATTTTTGCAAGGGAGAAGCACAGCGGATGTGGAGATTTTCAGTTCACAACGTTTGGGGCGAGAAGTTTGCAATCATCCCCACTGAAATTATAGTTCCCTATTTTAAATGCTGTAGTTTTCCTGCCTATCTTCCCCAGTTGTCCCCCTCCCATCTTCTGGATTCTTTTGTGTGGACTTCTTTTAATGCGAACCCTTAAAGAGAAGTTGATCCATAGATGCAATTAAACTGTTGTTAGCTGCCCAAAGTCAAGATAGCAACTGAAATATGTGAATACACACTGCCTTGCCAGTTCTTGCATTGTATAGCTTTCAAATTAAGAGGATTAAAAAAAACTAGCAAATACATGTAGAAATCCCATCTCAGTGTATTCAATTCAAAGAGAGATTGGGGTGAGTCTCTCTTCCCCCAACACAGCAGTTGCAAACACAGGAAGCAGTCGTATCACAACACTTTGTTAATCATGCAGGTTCAATTGCTGACATGTTATTATGGATTGTCATGCATCCACTATCTGACTGACCTTTCTGTCAGGAAAATTATCAGAGGAGGAGGAGGAGAAGTAGTAGTAGTAGTAGTAGTAGTAGTGTTTGCTTTTATATGCCGACTTTCTCTTCCTTTTAAGGAGTCTCAAACTGGCTTACAATCTCCTTCCCTTCCTCTCCCAACAACAGACATCTTGTGAGGCAGGTGGGGCTGAGAGAGTTCAGAGAGCACTGTGTCTGGCCCAAAGTCACCCAGCAGGCTTCATGTGCAGGAGTGGGGAAACCAACCCAGTTCACCAGATTAGAGTCTGCTGCTCATGTGAAGAAGAGGGGAATCAAACTTGGTGCTCCAGATTAGAGCCCAATGCTCCTAACCACTACACCACACTGGCAAAATCCTATACCAATTAGCTGGAATGTGGGGCATTAACAAACTGGGAATGCCTATTCAAGCATTCAGCCCCACACACATCCCACTGGCAATAAGCATCGTTTTCAGTCAGATGTGCATTTAGATAAACATTTTTGTGTGCATCCCATTCAAAGCAATGCACCACAACCACTTCGGAGGTGCATTCCGACGCATGTCCGATTGATGCTCGTGGTTCTGAAAAGCGAGGGGCGGGAGAGATTCCTTAAAGTCTCCATGACTGTTCACAGGACAGATTTAAAAAAAAAAATCTGCAGAAATCCAAGAACAGGTTTTTTGCATTCCTAATCGCAACCCTTGGGATAAAGCAGGAAAGAAATCTTAATAAACTCCCCCATCTGTTGAGCTTGACAGTGTGAAATGTCAAGGTAAAGAGCATTTTCCAGCATACAAGTGGAGGGAAGAAAACCATAAACCTCTATGTGGGAATTACTTCAACGTCCAGTGAAAATTCAAAACAGCCTCCAGCAATGTGTTTGTTGTTCTTTTATTTATTTCAAACATGGTGCATCAGAGGCCGAGGATTATCTAAGAGAGGGGAAGAAGAATTAAAAGAGCACGCTTTGCAGAACAAAGTGTTTAGCAGTGATCCAGCAAGCTCACACCTGCAGTCTGTCTACGGCAAGTGGTGTAGGCTGGGCTGTGGAAGGTCAGGGAAGTTAAGTCAGTGATAGGTCTCAGCTGACATTATATGATATGCCACTCACGCGGCATTTTCAGTGGTGTTCTTTTATGACCCTCACCTTCAGCAGCAGCAAGCCGGCCATGATGCCAGGTAGGAAAGGAACGTGGATGAGAAGTCAGAGAAAGCCAATACAACCCTTGACCTCTGGAGGCATGTTGCATTGTCTGCCAGCATGGTTAAGAGTGGTGAACAGGGTTGCTTTCCCTTCTCCTCCACATGAAGCCTGCTGGGTGACCTTGGGCCAGTCACAGTTCTCTCTGAACTCTCTCAGCTGCACCTACCTCACAAGGTGTCAGTTGTGGGGAGGGGAAGGAGATTGGAAGCTGGTTTGATTCTCCTTACAGGAAGAAAGTAGATTCCTCTGAAATGTGGTGTTGGAGGAGAGTGTCATGGATACAGTGGACTGCAAAAAAAAAAAAAAAATCAGTGGGTTATAGATCAAATCAAGCCTGAACTGACCCTAGAAGCTCAAATGACTATACTGAGGCTATCATTCTTTGGTCACATTATGAAAAGACAAGAGTCACTGGAAAAGAGTTGAAGGCAGCAGGAAAAGAGGAAGACCCAACAAGAGATGGATTGATTCTATAAAGGAAGCTGCAGCCCTCAGTTTGCAAGATCTGAGCAAGGCTGTTAAGGATAGGATGTTTTGGAGGACATCGATTCATAGGGTCACCATCAGTCAGAAGCAACTTGGAGGCACTTAGCACACACAAAAGGTAGAGAAAATCAGCATATGAAAACCAACTCTTGTTCTTCTCCAGAATCACCTTGATTTTAGATTTGAGCCCAGTAGCACCGACAAGATTTTCATTGTATAAGCCTATGAGAGTCAAAGCTCCCTTCATCAGATATGAGTATCTGGTGAAGGGAGCTTGGACTCTTGAAACATTATACCAGAAGGAGGAGGAGGTGGTGGTGGTTTTTATATGCCAACTTTCTCCAACACTCAAGGAAGAATCAAACCAGCTGACAATCCCCTTCTCCTCTCCACAACAGACACCCTATGAGGTAAGTGGGGCTGAGACACAAGGTCACCCAGCTGGCTTCATGAGGAGGAGTGGGGAAACCAACCCAGTTCACCAGATTAGAGTCTGGCACTCATGTGGAGGAGTGGGGAATTGAACACGGTTCCCCAGATTAGAGTCGACCACTCCTAACCACTATACCACACTGGCTCTCACCTACGGTGAATGAAGAATCCCGAATCCTTAGTGCATTCTCAGGAGAGAATGCCAAATGGTAACACATTCCTTTGTCCAGAATGGAAAACTGACAGGTCACTAGGTCATCATGTGGGTCAAAGTGGTTGGTTCATGGCTCACCCACAAAGCTCACTGGTAAAATCACAATAACCAACCTAATAGTATGAGAAGAGTTCAGAAAAATAACTTCAAATGATATGTTTGGTTTTTCCACAGGACCTAGGGAACAGGGTGGGCAGAAACAGGGCAGAAATCAACAAATGGTTGGTTGGTACGAATTGTGCAGACATTGATTTAGAATTTCCTCCACCTCACCCCCCACCCCCACTAAGAAAATGAAGGTTGTACAGCTGAGTAGTTTTTGCTGGTTTCCAGATCCCGCTCGCTGCCTTAGATTAAGCTACAAGGCAGATTGCTGAGCGAATGTAAATGGGGAAGAAAGTCCCATATGCTGTGGGGAAATTTGAAACCGAGCCAAAAAATTAATAGAAACAGTTTAGAAGCTGCCTTGTTTCCATCTCTAATTAATATTTATACATCAGTTCCAGAGAGATGCTTGTTTATTTAACAGCATTTCGGCAGCTCGTAACGCGACAGTGTTCTAGTGAGGGTTCACTTTGCTGAGGTTGGAAAGTAGAACCATTCAGTTTATGATACAGATTTTTTTTCAAATGAGATTATAAAACCAAGTGTGGAAAACCGCTTCGTGCACATCTTTAACATGTGATGTGTGTGTGTGTTAAGTGCTGTCGAGTCACTTCTGACTCACGGCAAACCTATGAATCAATTTCCTCCAAAATGTCCTATCTTTGACAGCCTTGCTCAGATCTTGCAAACTGAGGGCCGTGGCTTCCTTTATTGAGTCAATATATCTCTTGTTGGGTCTTCCTCTTTTCCTGCTGCCCTCAACTTTTCCTAGTATGTCTGTCTTTTCCAGTGACTCTTCTCTTCTCATAATAACATGTGATAGCCACTATTTTCATGCCATAGTATTCCTTATAACTATGTATGGATGAGAAAGCTTGACGATGAAAAAAGCTGATAGGAAGAAAGTAGATTCCTTTGAAATGTGGTGTTTGAGGAGAGTGTTACAGATACCGTGGACCGCCAAAAAAACAAATCAGTGGGTTATAGATCAAATCAAGCCTGAACTGACCCTAGAAGCTAAAATGACTACATTAAGGCTGTTGTACTTTGGTCACATTATGAAAAAAACAAGAGTCTCTGGAAAAGACAATCATGCTAGGAAAAGTTGAAGGCAGCAGAAAAAGAGGAAGACCCAACAAGAGACGGATTGAATCTATGAAGGTAGCCACAGCCCTCAATTTGCAAGATCTGAGAAAGGCTGTTAAGGATAGGACATTTTGGAGGACATTGATCCATAGGGTCACCATGAGTCAGAAGAAACTTGACACTTAACACACACACAGCCACTGTTTTATTTAATCCATCATGATGCTCCAAAAAGGAACTTTCTCCAGCCCAAATTAGGATACTATCCATCCTGTTTTTCTGAGAATTGAGTATTTGCAGCAGAAACAGCCCTCCTTGGACTGTACCACTTCAGACTGCAGGCAAATGTTGTTCTTTGAATTGGCTTTAAAAAGGAGATTAGACAAATGCATGGAGGAAACGTCCACCAATGGCTATAGCCTTCTGAATACCAGTGCTGGGGAGGGGAAAATAACACCAGAGGGAGGCTCTAGCCTGTGTCCTGCTTCTTGGCTTTCTAGGGGCATCTGGGTGGCCAATATGGGAAATCCAATGCTGGATTGTATGGATCATTCTTATGATCCAGTGGGACTCTTCTTATGCTGTTATGATCCAAAAATTGACTGAGGAATAGACTGCATGGGGCAGGGCCATAGGGGGCAGCTGTTAGTGCCAGTGTGATATCACTTTCAGGAAAGCCGGAAAGTGATGTCCCTCCTCACCAGGAATCGCCAGAAATTCTATGGTAAAATCACAGAGATTTTGGTGATTCCAAGAAAGCACTAATGTCACTTCAAGGGCTCTCTAGGTAGGGTTGCCCACCTCCAGGTGGTGGCTGGAGATCCCCTGCTACTACAACTGATCTCCAGCCAATCGAGATCAGTTCACCTGGAGAAAATGGGCACTTTGGCAATTGGTCCCTCCCCTCTCTAAGGCATTGAAGTCCCTCCCCTCTCCAAACCCCGCCCTCCTCAGGCTCCACCCCCAAAATCTCCAGGTATTTCCCAACCTGAAGCTGGCAACCCTGTCTCTGGAACTCCTCTCTAGGAATCACTGAAAAGTTCCTTGAGCAGTGTCAGTTCCATGTTTTCCTGGAAGTGGCATCACGCCATCGCTGACAGTCATTTAAAAATATATATATTTCTGCCATTGGCCCCTGGAGTTTTGCTGGGCTCAATGGGGGTGGAAGATCTCTTGCCCCCAGCAGGCACGTGGCAACCCTACTATGGAAAGGCAGCACGTTAGAGAAAAAGAGTCTAGGCTAACCTTGCTGACGTAATTGCTTATGTGTGATTTTTGATGTGAGGAAGCAGTGAAATATGTAGGGGCCTGCATTCCCACCTGTATTTGCTGTAGTCCCAGAAAGCACTGCACCCCATAATAGCCCCCCGCTCTATGAACGACAACAAAAGGAGACTGCATCTTTCATTGAATCAATTGCCCTATGTGAAGAGAACTTGAAAGGTACAGAGAACTCTCAGGCGCTCGGACCCAAAATAAAATCCAAACATCAAAAAATGTTACATGTTTTGGCTGATGTTAATTTGGCTGAGGGCCTATTGACATTAGGGCTGAGCCAGAGCTGTTTTCCTCATTACATCTTCAATTTCTGAGAGTTTCTGCACTTGTCTGCAAATATTTTTGCGCAATTTACAACGCTGTTCTTCACGGACCTATTTCCTCCCCCCCTTTGCCCTCTGTGATTTCATTGATGGTGATGTCATGACAGCGTCTGAAATCATGGTGCCCAAACCCAAAATAACATGTGAAATACAGTATGTTTAATGCAGATGCGCCACGACTTATTGGGGGAGGACTGGTCATGCCTTTGTAAGGGTTGCCAATCTCCAGGTACTAGTTGGAGATCTCCTGCTATTACAACTGATATCTCCAGCCAATAGAGATCAGTTCACCTGGAGAAAATGGCCGCTTTGGCAATTGGACTCTATGGCATTGAAGTCCCCTCCCCTCCCCAAACCCCGCCCTCCTCAGGCTCCACCCCAAAAACCTCCCGCCAGTGGCGAAGAGGGACCTGGCAACCCTATTCCTTTGCATGCTTCAATCCCGGGTATCTCCAGCTAAAGGATTCCAGGAATCAGGCATTGGGAAAGATCTTTTTGTACATGAGATCTTAAATAACTGCTACCACTCAGAAGAGACAATCCTCAGCTAGATGGTCCGATGCCCTGGTTCCTAGGAGGCAATTTCATAAGTACATGCTTGTCATAATAAGGTTAATGGCAAAGTGGATACGAGAAACTGAGGAGAAAGAAAGAAAAATGCCAGTGAGGTGAAACTTCAAAACAATGTGCAGCAAGGCAAGTCTTTCTCCTAGGTGTTACTCCTCTGAAGATGCCGGCCACAGCTGCTGGCGAAACGTCAGGAAAGAAAATACCAAGACCACAGTCACACAGCCCGGATAGCCTACAAGAACCAACTTTCTCCTAGGGTTGCATGGTCCCTCTTCGCCACCAGTGGGAGGTTTTTGGGGTGAAGCCTGAGGAGGGCGGGGTTTGGGGAGGGAAGGGACTTCAATGCCATAGAGTCCAATCGCCAAAGTGGCCATTTTCTCCAGGGAAACTGATCTCTGTCGGCTGGAGATCAGTTGTAATAGCAGGAGATCTCCAGCTAGTACCTAGAGGTTGGCAACCCTAGTGGGGCTGGACAACTTCAAACTTTCCTGGATGAAGCGGATTGTTTGGATCCTTTCCAATCTGGTTTTAGGCCTGGTTATGAGACTCAAAACAACCTTGCTCATTCTGGTGGATGAGAATGGGTTGAAATTAAATCAAAAGAGTTTCCGTCTAGACAGTAGGAAGAATTTTCTAACTGTAAGAGTGGTTCCTCAGTGGAACAGGCTTCCTCGGGAGGTGGTAAGCTCTCCTTCCCTGGAGGTTTTTAAGAAGAGGTTGGATGGCCATCTGTCACCAATGCTGATTCTGTGACCTTAGGCAGATTTCATTTCATTTCATTTCATTAACCTTTATTGGCATACCAAACGACAGAGATAGAAAAAAAAAAACAATATACCTCCAAAGGGCAATACTTATAAGTTACAGTCGGGTTAATAAAACTTTTCTTGTTCTTTAAGAACTCCTGTAAGAAATTCAGCCACTGTAGCAGTAATTTTAGGATCATGGTCACTCAAAAGAAATTTGCATTTCACTTCATTACTCCTGTATGTCTTGTACTGGAGCAAAGTAGATAGCAGTTTATCCCGCAGAGTCACATAGAAGGGACAATCTAAAAGGATGTGGTCAATTGTATCTAACAAGTTTAAACCGCATGTGCAACCTTAGGCAGATCATGAGAGGGAGGGCATCTTGGCCATCTTCTGGTCACTAGGGGTGTGGAGAGGGGAGACAGTTGTGAATTTCCTGCATTGTGCAGGGGGTTGGACTTGATGGCCCTGGTGGTCCCTTCCAACCCTATGATTCTATGGACTAAAGGAGTGCAACTCTGTTGATTCTCCTGAGCCTCTCAGTAGCTTTCAATAACATTGATCATCGTATCCTTCTGGACCACCTTTCTGGGGTGGGATTGGGAGGAATTGTTTTGTGGTGATTCCAGCCCTACCTGGAAGGTGGTGCTGGGGGACTGCTTCTCAGTCCCTTGATTTTTGGCCACAAGGCTTTTCTGGGGTTCTGGACAAAGGGCACTGAGGAAAGGCTTGATGGGTCAGTAGGTCCCAAGAGAATGCCTGGGCTATTCCCTTGAATACTGATTGATCGGAGGGATGGGTACAGATAGGGTGAATAATGGTCTGCTCAGAGGGCAGATTAAATCACCTTAGGGTGACACATCGGTGACACACTAGTCACATTTTTAAGCCAGGCCCACCTTTAGGCCAGGGGAAAAGGTCAGCTGCCGACTCCTACTGAGGGGCATCCACTTTGTGGCAGCAGTACCCTACTCTGGTGTCAGTCTTGGAAACCTCCTGGCCTTCATGAAGCCCTTTAATGGGAGTTGTCCGACTGCTCACACCACCACGAGGATCCAAAAATCTGTGCAGCAGGTGCACCCATTTATACTGGAGAGCTTGGGAGAATGCCCGGGTTTTCAGAAAAATTAACAACATAAAGTTTAAAAAAGAACGGCCAAAACCATATATGCAATGTCTGCATCACTCCTTAAAAGAAAGAAAGACGACTCAAATCCTGCAAGACTATTTTGAAAGATTTTGGCAACCATTTTGGGGTTGCTAGGCAACCACAAACATGCTGGAGGCCCCAAGCATTAGGTAGAGTATAATGCTAATTTTTGAATGGCTTATGGCCCTTCCCAATGCATTGACATTTGCACGATCCATTTAAAAGCCCTGTAAGCCCTTCAGCAAATTAAACATGGCACTCCATCTGAAGCAGGGAGCTTTGCCAATGTTGTCAGGGCCTGCCTAGCAACTCCAAAATGGCCACCGAGATCTCCCAATGTAGTCATTATGAGGCTGTCTAATGAGTGGAGGGGAAGAAGAGGCGGGAGAAGAAATTGTGGGCCACTGGGTTGGGGGCAGGAAGAACGAGGGCTTTAAAAAATGGGGAAAGAGCCAGGAGAGGAGAGTGGGGAGCAACAAGTGTGGCAGGGGCACAGGCAAGGGGAGAGCATGGGAAGGTGGCCAGGCCAGTAGGGTGGAAGCTAGGTTCCCCTTCCCAGTGAGTCCTTATGGGACCCCCCGCTTGTATTCTCCAATTTCAATATTTTTTGCTTTGAAAACAGCTTATTTGATTATGAGCCAAACTCAAAATTATTGGAGGAAAGTAGGGTTGCCAAACCCCACCCTGCTCGGGCTCCACCCCAAAAACCTCCCGATGGTGGCGAAGAGGGGCCTGGCAACCCTAGCCACCACCCTTGCTCAATACACTTGAGGCCACTTGGTCATTATTAGCTTAACTCCGTGCATGTGATCAGCTTAGACTGTGACAGCGCAGCTGACAGTCAACCTGAAGAGTGATGGGAAAAACATCTCCAGTGTAATTTCAGCCTCATTGGTCCATTACCATTAAAATAGTCAAGCTTTCCTGATAAAGTTGCTAACCTCCAAGCGGTGGCTGGAAATCTCCCGCGATTACAACAGACCTCCAGGTGACAGAGATCAGTTCACCTGGAGAAAATGGCCCCTTTGGAAGGTGAACTCTATGGCATTATTCCCCGCTGAAGTCCCTCCCCAATCTCCTGAGCAAGCATGTGGACTAGAAATTTTGATTTTACTTTTCAAAACCTTTAAGCGCCCTGTGGACCTCTTGTTGCACATAGGCCCCAGGTTCTAGAGACCCTGATCTAGGCTTTAATACCTGATCCTGATGAAATTAACCACACCCAATCTAATTGAAGTAATTGGGAATGAGGTTAGTCAACATTTCGTCCCTTGATTTCAAGTAGGACCTCAGCTTGACAAACTTTCTTGAGATCGGGCCCTACAACTTTTTAAAATCATATTTTCTTCTCCTCCCTTAGGTTGTTTCTCATTTGTCTACGTCTTCAGGGAAGCACAGTGCTCATAATAAAACATAGTATTTCAATTATTACTTCAGCAGTGCAGTGGAGAGCAAAATAATTATCTTGCTTGGTTTATATGCACCATACCCATCTCCCTCATCTTTCTTGTCACTGACCTAGAATACAGTATCTAAAATCTATGTAACATTTGTTCCAGTTCACGTTAAGGCATAATTACTTTCTGAATCAATTGCAACCAATTATTTATTAAAAGTCCAAACTTACTTACACCAGAGTTTTCTAGTTTTCCGCATGCGGCTGCAGGTCTCAAAACGGCAACTCTTCACTTTTCTGTTGCCAAACAGAACAAAAGTCAGTCAGACACCCTCATAAACTAACCTAGTTAACATCCTGTTGGGATTAATAGGCATTCAACTGTCAAAAACCAACAATAAGAAACTTGAGGTGTTTCCTTCCTTAAACCCTTATGCCTATAGTTGCCAGATGGGACCTGTAGATTTTCTGGGATTAGAATTGATTACAGACTACAGAGTAGGGTTGCCAACCGCCAGGCACTAGCTGGAGACCTTCTGCTATTACAACTGATCTCCAGCCAATAGAGAGACTCTCCAGGTCCTCCAGAAAAGGTCGTCTTCACATCATTTGATTGTTTTAACTGGAGATGCCAGGGATTGAACCTGGTCCTTCTGCTTGCCAAGCAGTTGCTCTATCACTAGGGCTGCCAACCTCCAAGTACTAGCTGATCTGCTACTACAACTGATCTCCAGCTAATAGAGATTAGTTCACCTGGAGAAAATGGCTGCTTTGGACATTGGACTCTATGGCATTGAAGTCCCTCCCCTCCCCAAACCCCACCCATCTCAGGCTGCGCCCCAAAAACCTCCCACTGTAATGCCCAGATATAAGGGCTGGTTTAGAACACTATGTATTCATACGCACACACATGGAAGCTTTGGGAAGTTGGCATCCGGGAGCCATGAACCAACAAATCATGCTCTCTGTGCTTGGTATGGCCTT
This sequence comes from Euleptes europaea, assembly GCF_029931775.1. Lineage (NCBI taxonomy): Eukaryota > Metazoa > Chordata > Lepidosauria > Squamata > Sphaerodactylidae > Euleptes > Euleptes europaea. The sequence goes on from NC_079323.1 coordinate 11,515,956, forward strand.
TCACCAGGAGAGAGCTCTGAATTACGTTCATCTTCAGGAATGTGGTTTCTGGTTACCGAGCTCACAAGATCAGGCACTCACTAAGTGACGCCTTGGCCAATATCTATAGGTCATGCTAATTAGAGTGAAGTAGACACTTAATTTGCATTGGTGCTTTTGTGTATCAATCTGCTTGTCAGCAGCCATGGGCCTGCCCCATGCGAATGCATAAACGATACTGACTTTCCTTTGTTTCTCGGGTGAGTAACTCTGCATCTTATTTGTGGGTTATTTCACCCCCAGGTCTGTGTTTAGCTAAATAAATAACTGTTGCTCTTTTTAACCTCCTCCTAGTTGTCTTCATTGGACTCTATAAGACAACCAGGGCACTTCACCACCAGTGGCGAAGAGGGACCTGGCAACCCTAGGCTGGGGATCTCCCGCTATTACAACTCATCTCCAGGCGACAGTGATCAGTTCACCTGGAGAAAATGGCCGCTTTGGAAGGTGGACTCTATAACATTCTACCCCATTGAAGTCCTTCCCCAAGCCCCACCTTCCTCAGGCTCCACCCCCCCCCAAAGTCTCCAGGTATTTTCCAACCCAGAGCTGCCAACCCTAAAGATCCAGCTTCCCACCTTTGCCAACTCACTCATCTCTTGTGATGTCAGTTTTATGTACTGTCTGCTTGGGCAAGCATACCAGGAACTAGGGTTGCCAGGTCCCTCTTTGCCACTGGAGGGAATAGCCGATTCGGCTTTGGTTAAGTTTATTGCATTGAATCATTATGTTACTTGTGGATGTTTGTACGTCAATATAGTAATTTGTATGGTGTATTATGTTTATTTGATGAATTTAAGAACATAAGTTCTTGCATAAATTAAAAAAGTATTGGACAGTGTGTTCTTTTATAGGAGCCTTTCGTGCTGTCATTTTCCATTAGCCAGTTCTATTACAGCATAGGTATTTATTTGCATTTAGTACCTGAAGGTTGGCAACCCTACCAGGAACACATGGACAAAACACCATCTTCTTGCTAGGAGGACCTTTGATTATATGATCAGTTATACCTTGCTGTTGTCATCAACCCACCTCCAGGATAAATGAAGTCTCTTCCATGCTCTTCCAGTAAGTATATGTTTTAAAGGCTGAACGGTTTCCTGGCATGTCCATTCATTCCTTTCCCCCGTCATTATTTCCTTTCCATGGGGAGGAAGGGATGACTATATACCACAGGCATGAACAGCCAAGTCAAAACTTGCATTAGCATTGAATAAACGAAGTAGACCTGCTTAGTCAATAAGCAGTTTCACGAAACGGTACAGTGATATAGTACCTTGCCTGTTGGGCAGACTCAACTAGACCCTTGGGTGTTTATCCTCGTAAATTTCCTTTGAGCTTGTTAAATATTAATAATGATATTTCTTTTCTGCTTTGCTTTTCTACCACGCCGGTAAGTCACACAGCACTTTTCAAAACTTGAAGAGTCATGGGGCAGAAATGGATCTCCCGGGTAATAAAAACCCAACCCCATGTCTCGTGGCAAGAGTTATAAGCTCTTAGACACTCTTGAATAGGGGAAGCTATAGCCAGACGTACGGGTTCACACAACTTGAAAATATGTTCTCCACAAAGCCTTCTCCCGAATTTCTAATCTTGCCAGGGATTCATTCACCAATTGCTAAACTAGGCCCTGCCATTTTGAATTCTACCACCCATGTAGAGAAGCCATACCATGAGTGAAATCCCCAATAAGAGATGGACAAATGTTCCCTAGGAGGGAAGGCAGCATGGTATAGCCCAATCTTGTCAGATCTCGGAAGCTAAGCAGGGTCAACCCTGGCCAGTATTTGGATGGGAGACCTCCATGGAATACCAGGGTTGTGATGTGGAGGCAGGCAATGGCAAACCACCTCTGACAGTCTCTTGCCTTGAAAACCCCACCAGGGGTCACCATAAGTCAGATGTGATGGCAAAAAATGCTCTTTATTAATGTACAAATAATGTTGGGAAAGTTTATATTTTTCAGGGGGAGGATCCATTATAAAGAAGTAGACAATGGTGCAAAAAAAATGTTTTTAACAAAATCATCTGTTAGAGTCACACAAGGGAGAAAACAGTTTCAGGTAGGTAGCTGCGTTCCTCTGTAGCAGAACAAAATTCAAGACCACCAGAAGCCCCTTAAAGACCAACAAAATTTTCTACAATATAAACTTTCATGAGACACAGCTACTTTGTCAGATCTGACAAGGGAGAAGAGAAATTGAATTGGCAGTTTTTAAGTGGAAACAGCAGGGATGAGAAATCTGAAAATACCTCGAGCCCAGATCTGCATTCCCAGTCTCAGTGGAAACTGATTGTAGGGGAATCTAGCAGGGCCTCGACAAACCCCGACAAGGCAACAACGTAAACGGAGAATTAAGGATTCCCAAACTGTAAGATCTGACTCCAGGCGTGAATGTTGCAGTAATCTGGGTATTTCTAATAGTGGTTGTTTGTGGTTGAATGCCAGTTATTATTTTTTTTAAATATCATGCTGTTTTCAAGATTACCTCTGTTGCTGTATAATTAAAGATACTTACTTGACTGTTTGGCTGTTTTCATAGTATCGAAGGCTGTGATTATGTTAATTATTTTGCATAGTAATCCTACGCTGCTTTACTCCATTGTAAACCCACTGAAATGCTCCTCCTTTCTTAACTGCTTGTTCTTCATCACAGCCCTCCACCACATGCCTATAACGGGAAGGGCTGTGGCTCAGTGGTAGATCATCTGCTTGTTGGGCTGAGGATCCCAGGTTCAACCCCCAGCATTTCCAGTTAAAAGAATCAGGTAGTAGGTGAGCTGCTGCCTGTCTGAGTAGACAATGAGGGTTGCCAGGTCCCTCTTTGTCACCAGCAGGAGGTTTTTGGGGTGGAGCCTGAGGAGGGCAGGGTTTGGAAGGGGAGGGACTTCAATGCCATACAGTCCAATTGCCAAAAGCGGCCATTTTCTCCAGGGGAATTGATCTCTATCGGCTGGAGATCAGTTGTAATAGCAAGAGATCTCCAGCTGGAACCTGGAGGTTGGCAACCCTATAGACAATACTCATCTTGATGTACCAAAAAAGGTCTGATTTAAGGTTACCAGGTCCCACCTGGCCACTGTCAGGGGATGGGGAGTAGGGTTGCCAGATCCAGGTGGGGAAACTCCTGGAGATTTAGGGGTGCTAGCTGGAGATCTCCTGCTATTACAACTGTTATCTCCAGCTTATAGAGATCAGTTCACCTGGAGAAAATGGCCACTTTGGCAATTGGACTCTATGGCATTGAAGTCCCTCCCCTCCCCAAACCCCTCCCTCCTGAGGCTCCACCCAAAAAACTTCCCGCCAGTGGTGAAGAAGCACTGGGCAACCCTAGCCAACCTGTGTTAATATGGGATTAACTGCCAGCTGACTGTGCGTCCCTATGGAGAGTTATTCCGTCTATGCCTATTGAAATCAATGGGATGGGTTTAGACTGGAGAATCTGCATAGAGTTGCACTGTGAGCGAGGGACATTCCAAACAGAATGAAGTTAATTGCCCTTTCTGCACTTCTTGTTAATTAATAATGTTGTGGCCATTTACATATCTCTTCCTGCCCATGTGCAGTTCCTGTTGGGGAAGAATTTAGAAGCCCCCAAGGAAAAAGGAGGACCACCTCAGTGGAAAGCGCATAAACGCTTGTTTTTCTCAACAAGCGACATCTCCCCATATGAAAACTGCAATAAAGACAACATACAACAATCGCTTTTTAAAGGCGCTAATAAATGTCTGTTAAACAAAATCTATAGCGCAAAAAAACCCAGAGCATTTGTTATCAACAGCTGACAGAAAACATGTACATTCATGCTTACAAATATACATTACGTTCGGAGGGCTCATTTGCAGAGCTTATTTCTAATTTGTAATTTGCAAGCGCTGTTGATATTTCCAGGATCTCATTAACATAGACTATATGCTCTGTAAATTATACAGCCTGTGCTATGGAGAAAAGAAATTGTTCAAGGACATTCTAGAGGAACATCAGCCCATAAAAAGATATTAAGCATTGACCACATGAACGCCAGCTTGACCTGCCACCAACCGCAGCTAGATTCTGGTGCATTGTGATTAGGAAAGTTCTGAAAATTAGGACTCACACGATCAGAGTGAAGCATGGCAATCTAATTTCTGTATAATACGCCTTGGGGAAATGAGAGGATTGAACAGAACATGAAAGTTTGCAATCCACATCACTACCCAAAGAAACTCCCCAAAGATTATCCCAGTCGTTAAGTTTAGATTGCTGACAGTGGGTCAGGGCTAATAGGAGGAGGGGGGGAGAGAAGAAGCAGGAGGAGGAGGAGGAGGAGCTGGTTTTATACCCAATGCCATTAGAGTCCAATTGCCAAAGTGGCCATTTTCTACAAGGGAACTGATCTCTATCAACTGGAGATCAGTTGTAATAGCAGGAGATCTCCAGCTATTATAACAATGGTTATAACAATAAAAGAACCCCAACAGTCCCCACATTGGGACTATGTCCCCACACTGGGACTATAATGAAGAAGCATCTACTTGCGAAACGTACACAAATCCGGAGGTGGCGTTTTAATTGAAAGGAAATTTACCTATGAATGAACTGCATTTTTCAAATGGAATGAATTGAACTGGATTATTGAAATTTGGACTTTGAACTTTGAACCTTGGATTGTTACAATTATTTGGACTTTGGACTTGGACTGTGCAATCAATTTGGATATTTAGGTTTAGAATTGTACCTTGGTGAAGTAACCAACTTGTGTTATATTGGAATTGTGCTTTAGTGAAGTAACTGCATTGATTTATTTTGAGTTAAGTATATTAAATTTCTCTTTGCACAGTTTATAATTTTCATAGAGGTACATACTTTACATTATAGTCCCAGTGTGGGGACATAGTCCCAATGTGAGGACTGTTGGGGTTCTTTTTTTGTTATAATTGTTGAGCTGGTGCTGCCAATACCATTAACAATTGTTATTCAGCACACGTATCATTTCTTTAGCAGTACCTGGAGGTTGGCAACCCTAGCCATCTCCCACTGGTTTCCAGCTAATACAGGAAGGGTGATAGAGCAAAGTTCCACCTTCAAAGCATTGAAGCTAATCACCACATACACCCTCCCTTTTACAGCCCATTCCCGAAAGAAGCAACGGCAGGGAACGGCGTGGCCGAGGCGCTGCCACAGCGCCTCCAATGAGGTTTTGCGGCCGCTGCAAGGCTACAAAAGGGAATTTAAAAAATAAAATTTCGAAAAAGGGGAATAAAGCCCCATTGAAAACAGTGATGCTGCGCCAACAATAGGTGTTGCGGCACTGCCATTGCTTCAGGGAGCGTTCCCAGGCCAAAAGGGGTTTGGAGGTCGCCTAAAGGCAGCTCTGCCCCACATAGGGTTGCCAACCTCCAGGTACTAGCTGGAGACCGCCTGCTATTATCACTGATCTCCAGCTGTCAGAGATCAGTTCCCCTGGAGAAAATGGCCGCTTTGGCAATTGGACTCTATGGCATTGAAGTCCCCAAACCCCACCCTCCTCAGGCTCTGCCAGTGGCAAAGAGGGACCTGCAACCCTAACCCCCCGGAACACCCTGGGACAAAGAAAATACTGAGAGTTACGTTCACAAAACTTCTGACATCGCCTTTGGTTTAGCCCTCATAGGGCCAGCCGAAGAGGTTTCTGCACCCTATGCCAGCCTAGACAGGTGCCCCACTCCCATTTGCTGGCGGAGCACACACTCCACCGCAGCCTAGGCTCGCACAGTAACTCTGTGTATGGGTTGCCAATTCTGGATTGGGAAATTCCTGGAGATTTGGAGGTGGAGCCCAGGGAGGGAGGGGAGAGGGGAGGAGCTTCAGCAAGGTATAAAGCCATAGAGTCCACCCTCCAAATGAGCCATTTTCTCCAGGGGAACTGATCTCTCCCAACTGGAGATCACTTGTAATAGAGGGAGATCTCCAGTACTACCTGGAGGTTGGCAAGCCTAGTCAGCTGGCACCATGGCACCCATGGGCATCTTATTGGGGGGCCCTGCTGTAACGCTTTCTTTTGAGGAAGGGTTTCAAAATTCAACAATCACTTGTCCCCTGCATGCGAAACTTCTTCCAGCAGCCTTGAATTTCCAGAAAGACATGCCGTACCAGTGAGAAGCAATTTAGCAATGGGTGGAGGTTCCCTATTTCATTTCCTTTTGCATAAAATTGATGTTGTTGTCTGTGGTTTCGGTTTTCATTGCTGGCTTATGGAGATTTGTTTGTACGGAGTTTGCAGGGTTTACAGGTTATTATACATTATTTATGCAGTTTTATACATATAGTATATTTTACATTCATGCAAGCCAATTTATTGTTACACAAATAACATTTGAAAATTATATATATATATTACAGGGGGAGAAATCAGATGCAAGGAAACAGAAAATGACCAAAAAATAAAGAATCATGGGTTTGATTTGTACAAAAGAAGATTTTCAGGCTAAAACAGCAAGAGCGACCTATCAGAAATCATGTCTAGAAGAAATTTTGGCAAGAGGTCCTATACCACAGCTTGACTTTATTTGTTATTGAATTAAGTTTTCTGTGCTGTCCAAATGCTTGAGATGACTCACAAAATCACAATACAGCCACAAATTATTAAACAACTTTTTTGTGGTTCCCGGTTAGACGTTGTGAGGAAGCCCACTGATAAGCTGGGTTAGTGTGATTTAAGTTTCCCTAAAATACATATCTGATTTTTGGCTCCAAGGGGAGCCCTCGGATTCACCCTGAAAGGAAATTCAACAGAAGTTTGGTCTGAAATGAAATTCAATGGAAAATATTTGTGAGAGTTGTGAGATGGTTCTCAAGAGCAAAGTGAAATTCCCACTAGGGTTGCCAGCTCCGGGTTGGGAAATACCTGTAGATTTTGGAGACGGATCCTGAGGAGGGCAGGGTTTGGAGAAGGGAGCGACTTCAATGCCATAGAGTCCAATTGCCAAAGTGGCCATTTTCTCCAGGGGAACTGATCTCTATTGCTGGAGATCAGTTGTCATAACAGGAGCTCTCTAGACACCACCTGGAGGTTGGCAACCCTAATTGCCACCAACATGGTTAACTGTACTCAGCATGGGATCCACAAAATCATGGAAAGGTTTGTGGCTAGGACTGCCACCTACAGGTAATGGCTGGAGATCTCCCGCTATTACAACTGATCTCACCCCCAAAATCTCCAGGTATTTCCCAACCCGGAACTGGCAACCCTAGCTTCATGACATTGCAACCATCTGAATACAGGCCTCCCAGGTTTTAGTTTGATAATGTAGCCACTGCACTGGCTTCAACTTGGACCAGCAGCAGTTGCAATAGGGTTGCCAGGTCCCTCTTCACCACCAGCAGGTTTTTGGGGCAGAGCCTGAGGAAGGCAGGGTTTGGGGAGGGTCCTCAGTGCCATAGAGTCCAATTGCCAAAACAGCCAATTTCTCCAAGTGAACTGATCTCCATCGGCTGGAGATCAATTGTAATAGCAGGAGATCTCCAGCTAGTTCCTGGAGGTTGGCAACCCCAAGCTGCAATTTTGCTAGAGCAGTAATCAGTAGAGACATAGCCCGGCAGTCAAAATTGGCCTTCCCTTACCTGTTAAAGCAATTGCTGAAGCCCAGGCTATGTAGTGCATTTTTTTGCAGGAACTGATTCAATTTGCCGTACTCTCCATTTTACCAGTGGACGTGCCTCAGGAGGAAAGAGTCTTTTGGGGAACTCTAACCTTTGCTAGAATGGTGCCCATAGTGCTTAGCTCTGCACAAGGAACTGGGACTTGAAATAACTTTAAAGACTTTAGATGAGCTTGCCGCACAGCAAAAGTTTTTCTAATATACATGGAACGGCTGCAGTAGATTCTTCAATATTTTAGCCTCGGGGTAGCATTCAAAAGACAGGAGCACGCTAATGCCTTCTGTGAGTTTGCACAGACTTCTCGTATCAGCTGCCTTAGAGACAAACATTCATTTTTTAAAAAAAAGAAAATCTTATCCAGTGATCTCATCGGCGTAAAATACATTTTGTTCATTGGAGAAAGTCCAAAAGCGGAAGCCCAAAACTGTGGATACGCTTCAAACTCCTGTGGTGGCTGAGAACGCATCTTGAATAGCGGGCTGTGAGTAGCTTGGACTTCCCTGCAGAACAGTGGTTCTTAACCATGAATCCCCTAACACCCAACAAGTACACAACAATCTCACTGACTGCTCCAACAAGACACAAAACACAACTTGCTTAGCTGTTGTGTTTTGTGTCTTGTTGGAGCAGTCAGTGAGATTGTTGTGTACTTGAGGGGGAGTTCACCACCTCCTCAAACAGCCGATGCCACTGCTGAACTACTCGTACTGTAAAAAATTTTTCCTAATGTCCAGCCGGTACCTCTCCGCCTGCAATTTAAACCCATTATTGCGAGTCTTGTCCTCTGCTGCCAACAGGAACAGCTCCCTGACCTCCTCTGACCGCCTTTCAAATATTTAAAGAGAGTAATCATGTCCCCTACCCCCTCAACCTCCTCCTCTCCAGACTAAACATTCCCAACTCCCTCAGCCTGTCCTCATAGGGTTTGGTCTCCAGGCCCCTGATCATCCTTGCCGCTCTCCTCTGCACCCGCTCCATTCTGTCCACATCCTTTTTTTGAAATGAGGCCTACAGAACTGCACACTCCAGGTGTGGCCTGACCAATATGGTGTACCGTGGGTCTATGACATCTCACAATTTGGATGTTATGCTCCTTTTGATACACCCCAAGACTGCATTAGCCTTTTTTGTTGCTGCATCACACTGGCTCCTCATGTACAGCTTACAGTCCACACGCATACCCCAAGATTTTGTTCACACATACTGCTACCCAGAAGTGTATCTCCAATCCATTATGCATGCTTCTCATTTTTTTTACTCAAATGTAGAAGTCTGCACTTATCCTTGTTCAGTTGCATCTTGTTCACATCCGCCCACTTTTCCAGTGTGTTCAAATCTCATTGGATTCTATCATTGTCTCCCGGGATGTTTGTAGGGTTGTCAACCTCCAGGTACTAGCTGGAGATCTCCTGCTTTTAACTGATACAGATCAGTTCACCTGGAGAAAATGGCTGCTTTGGCAATTGGACTCTATGGCACTAAAGCCATAGAGGGGAGGGGACTTCAATGCCATAGAGTCCAATTGCCAAAGTGGCCATTTTCTCCAGGTGAACTAATCTCTATTGGCTGGAGATCAGTTGTAATAGCAGATCTCCAGCTAGTACCTGGAGGTTGGCAACCCTAATGATGCAGCAACTGCTTGCCAAGCAGAAGGACCAGGTTCAATCCCTGGCATCTCCAGTTCAAACAATCAAATGATGTGAAATGTCTTTTCTGGAGGACCTGGAGAGCCGCAGCCAATTGAAGAAGACAATACTGACCTGGAAAGACGGAGAATCTCTGACTCAATAGAAGTCTATATCCTGTGTAGTTTATAAAACAACAAGAGAGTAGAGGGGAAGCAGAAGGAATCAGTGCCCGTTACCCATAATCCCTCTCAGGTCCAGTTACCCCAAATTCCTCTCAAGTAGACCCCACAAGTTGCAGGCCTCTAGTCCTGGAGAAAAATGTGATATCCCTTTAATGGAGCTCCCTGAAATTTAATGGGATTCTTGGACGACTCTGTCCTCCTGAGGTACTTCCACTGATAAAATGGAGAGTACGGCTTAATGGGCAGAAATGGGCAGCTGAAGCTTTTCAAGGCATGGAGGTAAATAGCATCCCATTAAGCCTTTTTTCCCAGCCTTTCCAGGCAGTACTTGGCAATCCTGGTCGTTTCCAGTCTTCATAAAAGAACGGAGGTGTTTCACTGCACCGTACTTACCTGAGCAAAAGCACACCTTAATCAGGTACCGAATCAGAGAGCTACTTTGCTCCTCCCGAAGTGCCTGTTCCTTCAAGACTATGACATTTACAAGCCACAGAGGCTACACAATCTGCCTGAAACATCTCTCCCCTTTGGGAACGTTTCTTCCTCCCCCCCCCAAAAAAAAGCAACTTCAAGCCACATTCTTGCTGATAAGGAAAGTGTTTACCTGTTAGGCGAGTGTGTCAGATTACCGGGGATGATTCGCAGACGAGGGCTGTACTCCCTGGGGCCAGAAGAAATGGTAGGAGGGGAAAAGCAAGTCCCCTACAGAAATGTTTATCGGGCTTGGAGACAGCACTGTTTTTTGCATTTTTCTTTAGTGCATCAAGGCCACTGTGATACCCACGCTTGTATAATGCATATGCCATATGTGTGTGTGTGTGTGTGTGTGTGTGTGTATGTATATGTATGTGTATATATATATATATATATATATATATATATATATATATATATATATATATATACACACACACACACACACACACACATACAGAGAGGGAGAGCAACTAAACTAGCCAGTGAAACTGCAGTATGCACATAATGAGGCTCAAGATACAAGGGGAAGCCAGCAGCCAGGTCTCCACCATGATGAGTCTCATTTGAGGAGAGCTTCCAAACGCACTGTCTGAGCCAAGAAACGGGCTGGTTGGTGCTTAGGATTGCCAGGTCCCTCTTCGCCACCGGCGGGAGGTTTTTGGGGCAGAGCCTGCGGAGGGCAGGGTTTGGGGAGGGGAGGCACTTCAACGCCATAGAGTCCAATTGCCAAAGCGGGCCTTTTCTCCAGGGGAACTGATGTCTGTCATCTGGAGATCAGTTGTAATAGTGGGAGATCTCCAGCCACTCCCTGGAGGTTGGCAACCCTAATGTTCAGCCAGATGCCTCTGGGAAACTCACAAGCAAGGAAAGCAACTTCTCTTTCCCAGGATCTGATATGCGCCTACTCAGACTACCTGGCTCTGAACATGCAGTCATTCCCAATCATGGCTAATAGCCATATCTCCACCTGTCTAATCCACTTTTTAAATGATCTATGATGGCATACACTCCCAACTGTAATTGCACATTATTAATTACCAATTAATTATCCATTAGCAATATATTCCCTCACTGATCTGTGAGGTAAACATTACAGTCCTTGTTTTCACAGATGGGAAACTGAAACCATTTGTCATGGGCCGGGCGGGGGGGGGGGGGAGAACCATTAAAGCTATCCTAGGATAGATGAGGAAAGTTGAGGACATGCAGCCCACAGGAAGCAGCCATGTGAAGAGCTGCCAGCTCCGGGATGGAAAATACTTGGAGATTTTGGGGGCGGAGCCTGAGGAGGGCAGGGTTTGGAGAGGGGAGGGACTTCAATGCCACAGAGTCCAATTACCAAAGCTCATCTTCTCCAGGTGAACTGATCTCTATCGGCTGGAGATCAGTTGTAATAGATCTCTATGTCTATCGGCTGGAGATCTCTATTGGCTGAAGATCTGCAGCCATCACCTGGAGATTGGCACCCTAGCCATGTGTGTGGTTGCTGTAAGCAGCATTTTGTGAGGGTCACTGCACATAGTAACACAGTCATGAGAAGTGACTTCACGTGTTGCTTTGAGAATTTTCATCTTGGTTTTCTTTCCCTTGGTTTATATTACAGTTGCCAGGCACGGTCTAGCAACCAACACAGGACAGTGGGCACGGACATAGGGCGGCACCATCAGCAGCACCATGATGTCACTTCCAGGGACCATCAGGAAGTGATGTCACTCAGCTCCCATTTTTTTGTTGTTGTTCCTTTTTCTCCTGCTGTCACTCAGAGTGGCAGCAGGAAACAAGAGCTGAAGGTGGAGAATCCCCTGATTCCAGTGGAGTCTTGGAGACACAGTTTGTATGGAGCGGTTGCTGGAATTATGCAGAGAGCTTTCCCACAAACAAATTTCCCACCAGAATACTTTCCCTGAAGGAGAGAAGATCTGTTGGAGGAAGATAAAGAAGCCCGCGAAATGTGCCAGCGCAAAAAAACATGTCCAGAGAACCACTTTAAAAGTCACCCGATAGTTGTCTGGTTCCATTGTGTCTTAGGGTCCTATCTGACCAGCATCCAAACTGTACAATATGATACTCTGCCACTAACTCTCCCATTTGCCTGCGCACCTAACTGATTTGAATGCTCTTCAGCCATTCAGATGAATGAGGTTGTATTACTTTGTGACAGAGATTTTAATGTGTCTATTTACACCTCCGCTTTTGTGGTTAACTAGAATGATAGCCTTTGTGCAAGCCAAGACACAATGTAAGATTAGCACTTAGAGTGTATTAACAGAATGGAAGATTATTGAACTCTTATTATCTGCAGCGTAATGGGAAGGGCCCAATATAACAAATGTCATTTCATCTTCTGTTGAACTTTGATATATTGCTTCACAAATTATACATAAGCTGTATCTATTGCTTTTCAGTCTTCCTCTCCTCGTACTTGGGTCATGTTAGCAGTTTTACCAGCAGATTGTTGTTTGTTCCTTTCGGTCCTCTCCCACATATGAGCATTCAACCTGATGTGAAATTTGGCTACTTTGGTGTGGCGATTTGAGTGTCTGACTAGGAGAGGAGAGGCACAGGTTTAAATGCCAGCCCAGTCATGAAGATCAGCAGAAGATCTTGGAACACTCCACATGAGGGCAGCTAGAAACATACAGCAGAAATACTATAGTTTTAACATAGGCGTTTCCAGAAGCTTTTTTTGTCCAGGGACCACTAGGACTTTTTTGTTCGGTGCAGGGACCCCAAGGTTCAAAATAAAAATTCAGAGAATTTGAAAATAAACTTTAATCATAACTGTTAAACATTAAACTTAGAATAATATTTGAATATATTTTTATAATAGAGAACTTTTAATTGAAAATATTAATTTATTATGGGTTTATAACTTTGTTTCGCGGACCTTAATTTAGTTCTCGCGGACCCCTGGTTGGGAACCAGTGCTCTATGGTAAAGTCATAGAGTTTCCAGCGATTCCTAGAGCTACTGTTGTTGCATTCGGGTTTTCTTCAGAAGTGATGTCATCGCACTCAGAGTGCTGGAAACCCACCCCACCCCACCCTCCTGCCATTTGCCAAGTTCAGCCCGCAACCTTTCTCCAGACCCAAAGTAGGCACTCTACCACCAAGCCAAAGTCTTTCTATGTAGGGTTGCCAGCTCTGGGTTGGAAAATGCCTGGAGATTTTGGGGGTGGAGCCTAAGGAGGGCAGGGTTTGGGGAGGGGAGGGACTTCAATGCCATAGAGTCCAATTGCCACAGCGGCCATTTTCTCCAGGTGAACTGATCTCTATCGGCTGGAGATCAGTTGTAATAGCGAGAGATCTCCAGCTACTACCTGGAGGTTGGCAACCCTATCTCTATGGTATCAGACAAGGCATCACAAAATCACAAAACAAAAAGCCCTATATTTAGTGGCCTACCCACTTGGGAGGGGACACACATAGAAGGACTTTTTCTCTCTCTCACACACATACAGATAAAGACAGAGAGAGAGAGAGAGAATTAACTGAACCAAAAGCCAGCCAGAACAGAAACATATTAACGACCCTCCAAATAAGCAAGATGGTTGTTGACTAACGTATCTCATGAGGGACAGAATCACACAGTCTCAGTGCTACCACCCAAAAGGCCCTGTCAAATGTAAAACCCCCCCAAAAAAATACCTTCTGATGGGACTAGATTTCCTTCAAAATCCCTACAGCATTTCACCCAAAGCCCAGTTTACAGATTTTTTACAAATTTCATTTTAGACGGAAAAAATTCAGCTGCATCGCCAGTGCTGCTATTTTTACCAGTATACTGGTTCAGCCCCCAAAGCTGTCTGCCAATATCCCTTCAGCTTTCACCACAGGACAGCAAAACGGCCCTCTCATAAGTCACTACATTTACATTTCTTTTGACTCCTTTTCCTTTCCCGCGGACTATTTAATTACATTTGCTCCGTATTTTCCTGAGCCAGACACTCTGACACTTCAAAAATATTAGGCGTATAAATTAGTATGATTTTTTTTCCTCCTGAACTTGTCCTAACCTAGCTTTAACTGACATATAACTCCCTCCTAATGTATATGTGCCAAGCTGTCTCATCTCGCAACTTGTCACTTCGGCTTGTTGCATGTGGCACAACAAGATGTTTTACAACCTGGAGGTGTTTCTTCTTGCAAATTAATACACAGTAAAAAAAAAAAAACACGAAAAATGAAAAGGGGCGGGGGAGTGGGACAAATGAACCAGAGTAAGCAACTTCTTTTTTTAGGGCAAAGTTATTTACAAAAGAAGTTACCTGTTTCTGCTCTGTCCTTCCCCGAAAGCGCTCCATATAGATTGCAAGTAATTGCCTAGAACAATGGAGAGTATTGCTTTGCAGGCTTGGATGTTATTTTAGATGGCTACTCCCTCTTCCCTTCCATTATGTCCTAAGATTAGGGTTACCAGGTCCCTCTTGGCAACCGGCAGGAGGCTTTAGGGGTGGAGCCTGAGGAGGGAGGGGTTTGGGGAGGGGAGGGACTTCAATGCCATAGAGTCCAATTGCCAAAGCGGCCATTTTCTCCAGGTGAGCTCATCTCTATGGGCTGGAGATCAGTTGTATAGCAGGAGATCTGCAGCTAGAACCTGGAGGTTGACAACCCTACCTAAGATCCTTTCGAAAGTACCTGCATAGGGGCCCATTAGTTGTACAGGCAGTAGGGTTGCCAGCTCCAGGATGGGAAATACCGGGAGATTTGGGGGCTGGAGCCTGAGAAGGGTGCCACAATTGGACTCTATGGTATCGAAGTCCTTCCCTTCCCCACCCCTCCCCAAACCCCACCCTCTTCAGGATCTGCCCCAAAAACCTCCTGCTGGTGGCAAAGAGGGTCCTGGCAACCCTAAGTTAAAAGGATCAGTTAGTGGGAATTGACACTACTGAACTTGGTAAACCAACAGTCTGACTCAGAATAAGGCAGCATCACAAAAATCCCCTTTTCGACTTTGCTTGTCCTGTATTTTAATCAAAGCCATGATTATTTATTTTTGTGTCATGTTCTGTTATGCCAAATTTTTCCAGTAAAATTTAAGCATATTGCAATACTTTTTGAGCTCCAATACACCAACAATTTACAAATACCATACATGTTATGTATGTGTTTATTTTTAAAACTTGTGTATCCCACTGAGAGCACCTAATGTCAGATTAAAACACTTCACAGGACAGTGATACAATAAAAGAGGGTGCCAAATCACATCTCCTTCCTGACAATGATGTGTGTCACAGTTTAGCACAGAACTTGATTATTTTTAACTCCCAACAAGAAAACAAGCCCACAGAATCATGCCTTTGCAGAATACAATTTACAATGTGCTTGGCCACCACTGAACTAAAGAGCCAGCGTGGTATAGTGGTAAAGAGCGGCGAACTCTCATCTGGAGAACCAAGTTCAGTTCCCCATTCCTCCATATGAAACTTGTTGGGTGACCTTGGGCCAGTCACAGTTCTCTCAGGACTCTCTCAGCCCGCGCAGAGGCAGGCAATGGCAAACCACCTCTGAACGTCTCTTGCCTTGTTGTTCTGCACCCCTCCTTGTGGAACCACTTCCTTGAGAAAGGGAGGGACTGTGGCTCAGCAGAAGATCTTCTGTTTTGCATGCAGAAGGTCCCCGGTTCAATCCCTACATCTCCAATTTAAAGGACAAGGCAGGGGTCGCTGTAAGTCAGCTGTGATTTGACGGTACACTAGGGTTGCCAGGTTCCTCTTATGCACCGGAAGGAGGTTTTGGAGGCAGAGCCTGAGGAGGGCGATGTTTGGGGAGGGACTTCAATGCCACAGAGTCCAATTGCCAAAGCAGCCATTTTCACCAGGGGAAAAGGATCTCTATCACCTGGAGATCAGTTGTAATAGCAGGAGATCTGCAGCTGGAGGTTGGCAACCCTATGGTACACACACATCCCATTGAACTAGGACAATGAGGCTTGCTAGGTCCTCTATTACCCACCATTGCTCCATGCTGCAGAAGTAAAAAAAACTAAAAAATGGCAGTGGCGTGTCCACTATTACATTATTTCTAGGGAAAACCTTAAAGTGATGGAGGGTATCCTTTGCATCATATGGGCCATGGAACTGGGGTTGCCAACCGCCAAGTACTAGCTAGAGATCTCCTGCTATTAAGCTGATCTCCAGCCGATAAAAATCAGTTCACCTGGAGAAAATGGCCACCTTGGCAATTGGACTCTATGGCATTGAAGTCCCTCCCCTCCCCAAACCCCGCTCACCTCAGGCTCTGCCCCAAAAACCTCCCGCCGGTGGAAAAGAGGGACCTAGCAACCCTATGCACAGTGAAGCCTTTTGCATAGGATCTGGTCAGCTAGTACAATAGTATGTGCAATCTAGCCAGCAGTATCTGTAGGTTGGCAACCCAACCTAAAGTAAAAGCCTTTGGCTTAGTTTCACTTTTCATTGTTCTGTTGGTTGCTGGCTATGGCTGGTTGTGGGTAAAAAAGGTAAAGGTCCCCTGTGCAAGCACCGGGTCATTCCTGACCCATGGGGTGACGTCACATCCCGACGTTTCCTAAGCAGACTTTGTTTACGGGGTGGTTTGCAAGTGCCTTCCCCAGTCATCTCCCCTGGCAGGGCCCAGATGAAGCCTTGCTTATGTTCTCATAAAGTTCTGTTCTGTTTGGGTAATGGCTGCTGTGGAGTTATAAGGATGACCTTGGACCAGTCGCTCACTCTCTCTTTCTCTCTCTCTCTCTCTTGACCTAATCTACCTCACAAGATTGTTGTATGGATAAAATGGGGACAGGAGAACCATCTACGCTGCCCTAAGCTCCTCGGAGGAAGGAGAGGCTGTAAATTTGACAGATAGATAGTCCTCCGGGTGACTGGCCGCTCAGTTTCTTATGCATTCCAAGCAATTTCATAGCAGCGTTCCATGCGCATGGCTCTTCCCCCATGAGAGCCGCTCCGAGAAAATGCCATCAGCGTAGGAGTGGAATTAATGCATTAAAACTGGCGAGGCGCTTAGACATTACAGTACTTTGAGCAATGTAGGTCCCTAAGATGGATGGAGGGCCCAAGGTTATGGACAGCTGCAGAAAACGCCGCGCCTGTCATATTTCTCTCCGCCGCCTCCGTCACTTGGTGCGCTATCGGTATTGAGTTCATTATTCCGAAGCGCTTTGGGACACCCTGAAAACGAAAGGCGCAAGATAAAACCATCTTTTATTCTGCCGAGACATTGTAAAACAAACTTTCTTCTCAGAGAACAATCCCTACTGGCCTTTTTTCTGTCTGTTGAGTAAATTCAGTGGCTAATCTATCTTGTGCGCATTGACAGAACCAACACAGCGGCTATTGTTTCCGCCTCTTCTAGCGTGAGGTAGAGGGAGCCGTTTCTCCCCCTTTGTATCAAGGCTTTGTATCAAAGAGCTGGACATGAAATTTAAAAAAATCACTTTGTCAAAAGCCTATGTCCCTTCTTTCTGCATGTACAGGATTAAAACAACATCAGTACAGGCTGAAGGAAAGTTTGCTAATTCACTAGAAAACGGAGAGGAAAGAATTTAGGGAACTGGATACGTCTTTTAAAACACTAGTGCACAAAACTAATAAAACTGTAATTCTGATCTGGTGCTGCAACTAGGGTTGCCAACCTCCAGATGGTGGCTGGAGATCTCCCACTATTACAACTGATCTCCAGGCGACAGAGATCAGTTCCCCTGGAGAAAAATTGCCATTTTGGCAATTGGACTCTATGGCATTGAAGTTCCTCCCTCTCCAAGCCCTGCCTTCCTCAGGCTCCACCCCCCAAATCTCCAGGTATTTTCCAACCCTGAGCTACCAACCCTAGCTGCAACTTGTGAGTAGGGCGCATGTTACAATTGAACACATGATTGAAACCGCACATTTATCCAGGTGGGAGTCCCCAAATTCATTTGTCAAGTGAACACATACTGGCTGTTTCTTACCCAAAAAAAAAAAAAAATGTACGCATGTACATGCAGGGTGTACATTCATTCACTGTAATGTGTGAACAGGTTTAGAAGAGTCTCTTATGATGACTTTTGTTTTTCCTGTCAGTGACTTGTCTCAGTACATGGGGCCATGCCACTTGAATGATTATGAAATAGGGTTGTCAGCCTCCAGGTGGTGGCTGGAGATCTCCCCCTATTACAATAGATCTCCAGACAATCAAGATCAGCTCCCCTCCCCAAACCCCGCCCTCCCCAGGCTCTGCCCCCAAAATCTCCAGGTATTTCCCAATCCAGAACTGGCAACTGTATTATTAAAGGTCTTAATTTGTAACAATTGCCTACAATAGGAACAAAGTGACTCATCAAACTTAATCAAAAATCTAGGTGAACAAATATATCCTTCAAAACTGGGGAGCCATGAATACGCAAGTACATTGTCCACTGTATGCTAGTGCCTTTCAGTGATTATTTGTTGTATGACTGATGAATGTTCTTTAGATTCCAAAATGCTCTTGAATCTCGTATTTTAATCTAATCCTTCACCCTTACTGCATGGACCAGGGCCATGTCCGCACTTACCATTTGTGGCGCCGGCTTCCGCGGGCTTTCCTTGCATGTTCCCACTGCAACTCACCCGAAGGATCCCGAGGACGTCTCCAGAGTGCAATTTCGCCGCGTTAAGCGCATCCGCTTATTCGTCGAATTAAAAAAATAAAACGTCTTCCACCTCCGGAGCCTTAAAGTGGGAACATGCAATGAGCATTAAATCCACTTCCTGCTGCCAGCCAATCCCCGCACTCCCCCCCGCCTCCCTTAGTAACGCTGACCAATCGCCATCCTTGCTTGGAGCGCCGACTGGGCATGCGTGGGAGCGTGCCGGTCTGGGGGTTACCAAATGCAGCGGAGAAAGGAGGCGCGGTGGGAACAGGAATTTAAAGGCGTTTTGGATACTTGCGTACTGGACGCGTGTAACTTGCGAGGTAAGTGGCTAGTGCGTTCACGGGCCAGCTTTATCACAAAGTCTCTGAATGACCTAATACGGATAAATTTTCGTGTAGAAAAAGATGTTTGCAGGAAGGAGAATGGACCTACAGACTAGGAAAAAATGGATTCCAGCCCCTCCTTGCATATGAAACTCACTGGATGACTTTGGGTCACTCATTCAGCTGAACTTGAACGGCTAGCATAAAAAGACAATAAGCAACTGGCATTGCCTCAAGTGTTCTTCCAACTGAAATATTTTGTTGGACACAGAAAATGGCCTGTCCCTGGTATGTTTTTCTTCAACCACACAGACTAATGCCACATTCTGTGATTTCCCATCCTTCGTGAAGATCAAGGTATACACATAACCAATCATTCCTTCCAATAGTTAATTGGCAAAACAGGCCACCTACAGATGAGGTACGAGTCTCTACACCTCCGTGGGACTCCCCAGGTAGGCAGAAAAATAAAACTTTGAAAATTCACCAAAGAAAAAGAACATTCTACCATCCCCGTGACCCAATAAGTACATCAAGAGACTCAAAATATGGAGGGTGGTTGAGTGTCTGTTAAAAGAAAGGAGGGGTGTTCACATAGTCAAGCCCCTGAGAAACTGAAGAATCCTGGAGGTTGTGGGGGGTTCCACTAAGGTTGCCAGGTCCCTCTTCACCACCAGTGGGAGGTTTTGGGGGCGGAGCCTGAGGAGGGCGGGGTTTGGGGAGGGGAGGGACTTCAATGCCATAGAGTCCAATTGCCAAAGCTGCCATTTTCTGCAGGTGAACTGATCTCTATTGGTTGGAGATCAGTTGTAATAGCAGGAGATCTCCAGCTAGTACCTGGAGGTTGGCAACCCTAGGTTCCACCCTCCTGCGAGTCTTCACAGCTTGTAGAGTTCACAAAGGAATTTGTACAATGAGAGGGTGATACAAACAGAAAGAGAGTGTACTGAGCACAAAAACAATTATGTACTAGACTATGAAAACCAAAAAATAACAAATTTTATAATATCTATAGCAGCAGTTCTCAGACTTTTTGAGTCATGGAGCACTTTTCAGTAGAGGAATTTGTCATGGAGCACTAGTTTTCAGCAAGCACCTATATAATAAACCAAATGATAGTAGTGTTTTTCTTTCCAGCCTCTTCACGGAGTACTAGGAGATGTTTCACAGAGCACCAAGTGCTCCGTGGAGCACAGTTTGGGAACCGCTGATCTATAGTGTTAGTTAACTGGTTGTTATTTAGTATATTGGGTATATTTTACTGAACCTTAATCATGGAATGACATTTTTTAATTTGTATTTTATTTATGTGCCAGATTTGTATGCAGCACATTTCTGACTAGGTCAGACTTTGAGCAGCTCACACCAAAAATACAATACAATAAAAAATACCATATATTAAATATGATTAAAAATTAATTTACATCAGTTAAAATAGGTGCCATTGAACTAGAAACAGTAAGAAGCCACGTCGAGCAGCCATCCAGAGGGAGATCTCAACCAAACAAAAGCGACCCCTGATCAAAAATGAAGGAAGGGGAGGGAGAGGGAAGCCAGCAGAATGGAAACCGCCGCTACCCTCAACCATATGTCTTGTTCTATAAATGGTATTTCTGAACATATTCAGCTTTCTAATGCCCCCCTCCTGAAAAATGGGTCTACATTTGCTTTGAGCCTGCAGAATCCTTTTCAGTTTCGTGAAGAACAATTTCAGCCTTCTCTTATGAGTTTAAAATTATACCCACTTTCAAGGGATGTTTCTGCACTCGCTGAAAGACTCAATGCCACACTGATGGAGAAATACATGAATGCATCTATCTGCCACATTTTTATTCCACTCTTCCACTAAAGGAGTATAGGGACAGGGGGTGTATATCTTTTTCTGTTTTATCCTCACAATATTCTTGTAAGGCGTGTTGTGTGTGTGTAAAGTGCCTAGGCTGTGAGAAAGTAATTGGCCCAAGTTCATCCGGTGAGCTTCATGGCAGCGTGGGGATTTGTACCAGGATTTTCGCAGTCTTTGACTCTTTATCTGCTACATTAATATGCTGTACTGCTATTTGAATATATAGTCTATGGGAAGGTGACCTTTATTGTCCTTGTTAGCTTGAGCTTATGTGACTGAGAGTTAGTTTCTTGGTGTTTTAACATTGGCTTGGATCCTGCCAAAAATCACAGACAGAAGGACTTCTGTCAGTGGAGTAGAACTTCTCCACCTCTCCCCTCCACTGCAGCCCAAAATACACCCCCAAAATGATGCTCTAAAGGGGCAGGGGACTCCCAGGAACAGCATGGGGGGAAGAGTCAGAAGTGTGTGGCAGGAATCAGCCCCCCAAAAAAGCTTGTGGGTGTAGAAATGACCAGTGGGATCCAACCCAATGTATAAATTCTAAAACCGGACAAAAACAGCCCTAAGGAATTTAATTAGTTGTATCAGAACTCCTTAGAGTTTCCTCATGGTTCCCCACACTTTTTTGCCCAAGAAAGATCCTTCAAATCTGCCTCAAATTTTGCCTAGTCACAAGCAAAAAAAAAAAATCCGTGAAACCCCACTGAGGGGTTATGGAGCTTCCCCTCAAAATTTCCTACCTGTTTTGCAGCTCTTGAGGTTGTTTCTTCCCTTATTTATTGCTATTTTTTGGTGGGAGGATTGTCCCACACCAGCCCATTAGGCTCTTGTGGCATCTAATAGTATATTGAAACAGACAAAACACAATGCAAAACAATATCACATTTGAATTCATAATGGCAATTCAGCTATTTACCAAAATGGTACCATAAATAGGGCCACGTTTACCATTAATGTACATGTCCCACCTGTGTCAAGACTAGATGTTTTAGCAGAATAGTCCTCCATCCACATAACTGGAAGTGGTTCGGAGGCTCTCCGCAAGATGATGGGTCTCTGCTCTGTAAATATTTCCACACATTTTGGGTTGGAATTTATAGATTTTCATCCGTTCTTGGAATGGATCTTCCACTCCTCTGTTCCATCTGCATTCCCTGTGTGGTGTAGTGGTTAAGAGCAGTGGACTCTAATCTGGAGAACCGGGTTTGATTCCCCACTCCGCCACATGAACGACAGACTCTAATCTGGTGAACCGGGTTTGTTTCCTCACTCGTACTCATGAAGCCAACTGGGTGACCTTGGGCCAGTCACAGAACTCTCTCAGCCCCACCTTCCTCACAAGGTGTCTGTTGTGGGGAGAGGAAGGGAAGGAGATTGTAAACTGGTTTGGTTCTCCTTAAAAGGTAGAGAAAGTTGGCATATAAAAGCCACTCTTCTTGTTCTTCTTTTTCAAAGTTGCCTATGCAGAGCAAAGGACCCTTGGGGAAAGTAGATGTGTCATGATGAGACACTGCTTGAGCGAAAACTGGCAAAGGTCACCCTCTACTTTTTCACAAGTTTTTCTGAACTCGTGCCAAGAATGACATATTCTAATTTACTCTTTTAGCTGTAATCCCTTGTGATATGTCCCACTGTGTTTTCAACAGTGCCCCAACAGGAACAGTTTTTCAGGAGTCAAAAGCATTTGAGAGGGACTGTAGGGCAAAAGGGGAAACAAACTGTTCCATTACCTCATTGTGTACATCAGGGATGTCAAACACACGGCCTGGGGGCCGGATCAGGCCCCTTGAGAGCTCTCATCCAGCCCGCGAGCCAAGGCAGCCACCCCCCTAGTCCTGAGGTGTCAGTTGTCAAAGACAGTTAAATAAAAGAATATACTGTTATTGTTTTAAGCATGCTTGTGTTTTAAGTAAAAAATAATATCATTAATTGGCTTTGCCTGTGTCTTCTACAAAGTTTATCTCTGGTACCTAGCATTAAATGTTATAGAAACATAGCCCAGCCCGACCATGTGGCATTTATGTCATATCTGGCCCTCGTTAACAAATGAGTATGAAATCCCTGGTGTACATAGTTTATTGAACTGGACCCATCCTAGCCAGAGGAAGGATTGCTCAACCAAGCCATCTTGGGTACCATCCTTGTGATGCATGTAACATGTTTTGGCCTTCCTTCTGAGGGATAGTAGTAGGACATTTGAAAGGAGAGGGGTCCCTAATATTTGGGGCCTCAAAATAAATAGCATCCCACAGTTCTTGCTATGGAGCCTGGGTCGTATCAGTTAGATCTCTCCGTTTGCTAAAACTCTTCTGGAAAAGCCTTCCCAAAAACCATTAGAAGCTTATCACATTCTGAAATCTAAGTCCATTGGATGTGGTCACTGACTTGATTATGAATTCAGGGTTGAAAACCCTAGTGATTAATCATCAGTGGATAATTATGTCGAAAGTCCTCTCATTAGAGCTCATTTAATCTGCACTAAATCTCTTGTGAAATTTTTGCTATGAATTTCTCAACCAGATTGTGTTCCTCAACCCTTGGCTGGACCTCCCCGTTCATCCATCATGAGATTACAAACCACTCAAAACTTTGTCAACTCTCGTTTTCCGCTCTTTGTGCTGTGCCCACATAGACTATGTGCCATAGCTATTCCGTTTGTTTTTTCCCTCCATAGAAATTTTCATTTCTTTTTAGTATGATGACAGTGTATTTCAATGTGCACGTTGCTCCCCTTTGCAATTAATGGGCTTAAACGAGAATAACTCTGCATAGGATTGCTCTTGCAATATCCAAAACATTTACAGTGGGCATAACCCTGGCAACATTTATAAGTCCAATTGATTTCAGTGGGAAAGAATTAAACACATTGAAATAATGGGCCTTGAAAATGGCCAGATTGTGCTCTGAGATCTTTGTTTTGACTTATTATTTGTAATGAGTCTGCACCAGTAAACCAGCACCCATGGTTATTAAAATAAAGGCAATTAAAACTAAAGACAGCTTTTAAAATCTTTTTTTTTTAAATTTCAAGTTTCTAACAGTGCCATCCTAAGCAGTTATACCCTTCTATATCTGTTCATGTCAATGGAGTTAGAAGAGGGTAACTCTGCTTAGGATAGGACTGTAAACTGCTTTTCCCAACCAGAAGAGTATGCAAGGCAATTTCAGATGTCAATAAAAATCCCACTAAAACATAATTAAAGCACAATTAAAACCATCTTACTAATAATACCATTGACTTAACCAGTCATGCAATTCATGATCAGCATTTCTGCAGTTTTTCTCATCTGCAGGTTTTAAAGGATCATATTCTAACTAATCCTCATTTTACAGCATGTGGGTGAAACATGTTCACAAGCTGTGGCGTGTCGCACCACCATATTCATGTTAATTTAATTTATCTGTATATAAAATGCACACAAGAGTTGGAGACTTGTGGCTCTTGGTGTCCCTTCAAGATGATGCATCAGTGCTGAAGAAGTTGTCTACTAAAACCACAAATATGGGCAGAAGGTATTCGCTCAGATGCTGTCACTGTAATCGCAATTCAGGATAGGATCAAAAAGTACATATTTCTTTCATGTTCTGCAGCATCTTGGCATGTCCAAGATATAGGAAGATCTCCATATGGCTGATCTGGTTAGAAGATATTTTACTCTAATGAAAAAATTCAGGCACAAGCCGTGAAATGTCTTACCTGGAGCCAACCACTTGAAGAACCCTGTTTTTTGTTTTCAGCTCACAGACAACAGTAAATTCAGTGGACAATCCACTTATTCTATGGCTGTTCCATTGATATTTATCAAAACTACTTTGGAGTCAGTAGGTTGTGGGTTGTGGAGGTTGTCCAGCTGCTGTAGGATCAAACTGAACTCAAATGGTATGAATAAGCACATTCCCATAGCTACATAAGGAACCACCAATGCAAACAGAGCAGCTTGAATAGCCCAGCTTAGCCCAAGGTCATTGGGCCCAGTCAGTACTTGGATGGGAGATGGTGGTTGCTGTGCAGGGGAAGGCAATGGCAAACCACCTCTGCTCATCTCTTGCCTTGAACACCACACAAAGGGGATTGCCATGAGTCAGCTGGAACTCATTCCAAGCACATTATTCATTCAGTGCAAACAGGTGCTACATGAACATTCTTAGAGAACACCATGTTGAAGTGGGATTCTTGCATGGCAGATAGTTGGTGACAATTTCAGGGGGATGGGACCTGAATCCGGCCTTCTCCTTCCCCTCTGGCCGCCTGAACAAACAGCCAGCACCATCATCACTGAGACTAATGCACACAGTCATAGATCTTGGGTAGGAGGCTTGCCAACACTTCTACAAGTGTACTCTTCACGCAGGAGGTTTCTAGCCTACATAAGAAGCCACAGTCAATTCTGGCTCCCAGTAGGTTTGCTGACCTCCAGGTGGTGGCTGGAGATCTCCTGGTATTACAACTGATCTCCAGCCAATAGAGATCAGTTCACCTGGAGAAAATGGCCACTTTGCCAATTGGACTGTATGGCTTTGAAGTCCCTCCCCTCTCCAAACCCTGCTCTCCTCAGGCTCCACCCCCAAAATCTCCAGGTATTTCCCAACCCGGAGCTGGCAACCCTAGCTCCCAGGCATGTATACTACATAGGTTTGTCACATTCTCAAATTACAGGTGGGGCCATGGTTCAGTGACAGACCATCTGCTTGGCACTCAGAAGGTCTCAGGATCAATCCCTGGCATCTCCAGTTGAAAGGATCAGGTGGGAGGTGATGTGAAAGACCACCACCTGAGCTCTTGGAGAGCGGCCACCAATCAGGAGTAGACAAGACTGACCTTGATAGACCAATGATCAGGATTAGAATAAGGCTGTTTCATGGCTTCCTGTATCTTTCAAGTGTACTTAGGTATGTGTCTAAAACATGTAATGTATGAAGCGATCTTGAGTCTTTTTCAGCCTGTGTCAAATGTGCGCGAATGACAGCCTACACATTTGCAGAGCTGGATCAAGGTCTAACAGCATGAGCACTGTTTCAATGTATTTCTTTTTGAAATTTCTTAACCAGCTTTTTTTTAAAACTTCAAGGCACTTTCCTTTGATGTAATTATTGGGGAAACACGGCTTTGATGCCACACACAATGTTATGACAACAATGATTAAGAATTGTCATTCAGAGAGTAGCTCTCAATATCCAGGTGACAAAGACGTTAACTTCGCATTTCCAAGGGAGAAACATTCAATCAAAGCATAATTTGGTAAATTGTTTATGCACTTGGTTAGTGATGATGATGAGAGGTTTTGTTCTTTAAGAATTACAGTTTTTGCAAATTTGCCATTAATGCACCTTAATACATCACTTGACACAAATTAGTGCTGCTATTAGTGGGGGATTCATGGAGGAATGGGTTGGGGAACAGCTGTGGCTCAGTGACAGACTATCTGCTTGGCATGCAGAAGGTCCCAGGTTCAATTCCTGGCATCTCCAGCTAAAAGCTTGTAGGTGATGAGAAAGACCTCTGCTTGAGACCCTGGAGAGCTGCTGCCAGTCTGAGTAGATAGCACTGACCTTCATGGACTGACAGTCTGATTCAGTATAAAGCAGTTTTGTGTGTGTTCAACTTCTGAAATGAAACCAAATTCTAATACCTGAACCAACCCATCTGACAGCTGTGGACTGTACCAGTAGGGATGATACACAATTTCTCAGCATCACCATTTTAAGTAAAAAATCCCCATTATCATTTTGTTTAATCATTATCCCGATCAAACCCACCAGTCTAATTTCTGTTTCCTTCTGCTGATTTTTTTCCACTTTGCATTTCAGCATTTTAACTTCTAAAAAAACTGATTTCACCAATCATCTAAAAGATACACACACACGCCAAAATTTGGCTGAGTGCATAGGCAGGGAATTCCCTAATGAAGCAGGGAATTCCACAGGACAAGGGAAGCAATTTAGGAACCCTCCTTATTGTTATACCCCGTGTCGGATGCTAAAGGAATGCAAAGCAAGACTTCATTAAGTTGTTCTTCATTTAGCTGTTTATATCCTGCTTTTTCCCATCCTCCATTTTATCCTCACACTGTTGCCAAGTGCCTGGAGGAAAAAAAAACTGTCCTATAATATTTGGTTAATAGGCTGTAATTTTCCTCCATGCCACGAAAAGTATCAGCTATCCAATTCCACACATTTTCCTCCAGGCCTGTTGTCAACCCTATCTGTGAGGTGGGTTGGGCTGAGAAAGAGTAATTGGCCTAAGATCACCCAGTGATATGGTTGCCAGGTCCCTCTTTGCTACCAGCAGGAGGATTGGGGGCGGAGCCTGAGGAGGGTGGGGTTTGGGGAGGGGAGGGACTTCAATGCCATGGCGTCCAATTGTGAAAGCGGCCATTTTCTCCAGGTGATCTGATCTCTATCGGCTGGAGATCGGTTGTAATAGCAGGACATCTCCAGCTGGTACCTGGAGGTTGCAACTAAAGAACTCACTATCACTGTTAATTAGCAACTGGCAAAAAAGAAACAGTGCAGGCTGACTATGTCAAATACATATATTCAAAAATTAGAAAAGTGCAAAGCAACAAACAAAGGTGCTGACAATAACATTACAACAATCTATCCAAATTATATACAAAATATTTACAACAGCTGTTCACAGTGTGGCAGCAGTACATTGTTGCTTCATACATTGTGCTTCATACATTGTTGCTGCCACATTGTGAACAGCTGTTGTAAATATTTTGTATATCATTTGGATAGATTGTTGTAATGTTATTGTCAGCACCTTTGTTTGTTGCTTTGCACTTTTCTAATTTTTGAATATATGTATTTGACATAGTCAGCCTGCACCGGTACCTGGAGGTTGGCAACCCTACCCAGTGAGCTTCCATGGCAGGATGAAGATACAAAACTGGGTCTCCCATATCCTAGTCTCACACATTGATCACTACACACTGACATCTTGACATCTGGGGAGGAATTAGGGTTGCCGAGTCCCTCCTTTCCTCCAGCGGAAGGCTTTTGCATTTAAGTGTGCGCACGCGCATCGACCCCCGCGCTGCACTTCCGGTTTAGAACCGGAAGGGCCGCCTCGCAAAGGGCCTTTACCTCTCAGTTTGAGTGGTAAAGCGGCCCTTTACCACTCAAACTAAGAGGTAAAGGCCCCTTGCAAGCCGGAACTTCCAATTCTAAACCGGAAGTGCCGCACACGATATGCATGTGTGCGTGCACGTTTGCCTGCCAACCCTCAGGTGGTCGGCGGGCAGAAGGGGCAATTGTCGGGGGTTTGCCCGCCACCTGCGGGAACCTGGCAACCCTAGGAGGAACATATAGAAAAGTTCTGATAGCCCTTATTTCGGGTGTACCGAAAAAAATTGGGCACAATAAACCTGAACCCGAAATTTACTGGTTTTTTTTAATTTAATTTATTTTTTTTTGCACATTTTTAGTTCTGATTGTTCACCCTGGTCCATGGTGTGTGGAGCTTAACACAGATTTAAATCAGCTTATTCAGTGAGCCTAGCCACACAATGGGAGCCCATGTAATTGTCTGAGCACATCTCAATCCATCTTGTTCAGAGTCAGGTCAAAGATCTATCTTGCCTAGTATCGTCCACTCTGACCGGCAGCTGCTCAGCATTTGGTCTTTCCTAGCCTTGATGTAGCTGGTGATGCCTGGGATTCAACCTGGGACCTTATCCATGAAAGCTTGACCTGTTCTATAGAGATGTGGCCCTTATCCAAAAGGGGAAAATAGGCATACATCAGTCAAAGGGGGAGGGCAGATGTAATGTGCTCATGATCATAGAATCATAGAGTCGAAGGGATCTCCATGGTTATCTAGTCCCCATGGAAGGGATCTCCATGGTTATCTAGTCCAATCTCCTGCACAATGCAGGAAATTCATAACTACCCCCACGCACCCCTAATGACCCCTACTCCATGCCCAGAAGATGGGCAAAAAAACCTCCTCCAGGATCCTTGGCCAATCTGGCCTGGAGGAAAATTGCTTCCTGACCCCAAAGTGGTGATTGGCATTTCCCTGGGTGTGTGAGAAAAGGCCATGAGAGCCAAGCATTGACACAACCCTTCCTGTCCTCTCTCTCATGATCTGCCTAAGTTCACAGACTCAGCATTGCTGACAGATGGCCATCTAGGCTTTGCTTAAAAACCTCCAGGGAAGGAGCACTTACCACCTCCCGAGGAAGCCTGTTCCACCGAGGAACCACTCTGTCAAGAAGTCCTTTCTAATGTTTAGCCGGAAACGCTTTGGATTTTATTTTGACCCCTTTGATTCTGGTCCAACTTTCTGGGGCAACAGAAAACAACTCCGCACCATCTTCTATATGACAGCCCTTCACATGGCTGGATCCTGTTAATAATCAAGCTCAGTTGGAAGTTTCCAGATGCTCTTCAAAGGACTTCAAATAACGCATGTGTTGGGAATCCAGCACAATGACTACCCGGGTATGTTTCAAAGTGCCCAAATCCTCGATGCAGTTCATAGACCAATATGCCTGTGGCAGGGAACGTACTTCCATGAATATGCTCCATCAACAGTTGGCACTTGTCCATCAGAAGACTCTTAGCCGAAGCATCTGAGAAAAGGCAAGGTAAGCTGCTTTCCCATAACAGAGTAAATGCTCTTATCTAAAGTGAATCGGCAGAAGAGGCGCATCCTTTATACCTGGTGAATGAATGTATACTTCGATAACACAATGAATTCTTTTCACAAGATGCCCTTGAATGGGAATACTGACTTCAGAATCACTGAGGGAGGGGGGAACCCACCCCTAATTAGACATTATAGCGAGCGTGATAATATCAGAGTGGTTTCAAACACTTCCTTTAGGCTGTGGAACAAGATCCCTGAATCACTTTTTGTAGTGTGATTCACTTTTTGTAGTGTGATTCAGGGAACACTTCTGGCTTCTTTAAGATACTTCTTCAGTTGTGTATGAAAGCCGTCATTATTAGAAGAAACCTATCAGATAATCTTCTGCTTCGGGTATTGGATGAGAAGAATTAGAGTCCATTCCCTTGT
The DNA here is from genome assembly GCF_029931775.1 of Euleptes europaea. Lineage (NCBI taxonomy): Eukaryota > Metazoa > Chordata > Lepidosauria > Squamata > Sphaerodactylidae > Euleptes > Euleptes europaea. The sequence goes on from NC_079323.1 coordinate 11,545,695, forward strand.
TTCGGGTTCTCTTATTTTCATTCTCTTTCAATATACTTGTTTTTAACTTGCTGGAAAACTGCAGAAATAGGGCAAGGTAGGAAATGGAAGACGTTCACACACAGAAAAGAAGACTTTCGGATCTAAGCCAAGCTACAAGCACAGAGAAACAACCTGTCACAGCATCACTAGGATTGTACGACTTTAGACCGCATACATTTAAAAGTGCTTTCAGCTTGTTTCAAGGTGAACCCCCTTCCTTCCTTCCTTCCTTCCTTCCTTCCTTCCTTCCTTCCTTCCTTCCTTCCTTCCTTCCTTCCTTCCTTTTAAAAAAATTTGGCTATCAAGACACAGCCAATTTCTGGTGACCCTTAGGCAAGAGACAGACAGATGGTTTGCCATTGCCTTTCTTGGTGGTCTCCCATCGAAGTACTAATGAGAGCTCATCCTACTTAGCTTCTGAGATCTGATGAGACTGAGCTAGCCTGAGCGATGAAGGTTAAGGCCTCCTTCCCATGGAACTCCTAAAATAAGGACTAGCGAAAAGAGGCTGTGACAAGTCCCCCAGGGCTAGGCACCCCAAGAGACTTCCTGTCACAATTTCCTGCCTGCTCCATTGTACTGGTGTTCCCAACAGGAATTAAGAAGGTTCTGGAATAGAATCTGAGCCAGGATATAAACCCATCCAAGCCTGGACTGGTATTAACAAGGAGATAAAATGACAAGAACAAGATGGGTTAGATTCGAGTCCCGTAGCACCTTAGAGACCAACAAGATTTGGGGGGCTATACGCTTTTGAGAGTCAAAGCTTATCTGACTAAGAAGAAACAGAAGAGCTGGTTTTTATATGCCAACTTTCTCTACCACTTAAGTAGAGTCCAGTAGCACCTTAAAGACTAACAAAAATATTTTCTGGTAGGGTATGAGCTTTCGTGAGCCACAGCTCACTTCTTCAGATTTTGTTAGTCTTTAAGGTACTACTGGACTCTTGCCCTTTTCTACTACTGCAGACAGACTAACACGGCTACCCACTGTGATTTATCTACCATTTAAGGCAGAATCAAACCGGCTTATAATCACCTTCCCCTCCCCACAACAGACACCCTGTGAGGTAGGTGGGGCCGAGAGAGCTCTAAGTGAGCTGGGACTAGCCCAAGGTCACCCAGATGACTTCATGTGTAGGAGTGGGGAATCAAACCCTGTTGTCCATATTAGAGTCCACCGCTCCTAACCATCGCTCTTAGCCACTACACCATGCTGGCTCTAATTAAAATTACAAGGATGTGAAGGGAGCTTTGGCTCCCGAAAGCTTATACCCCGAAAATCTTTTTGGACTCATAGCTCTACTACAGACCAACATGGCTACCCTATGAAAAGAACGGGATTGTTTACTTTTTAAAGGAGCAATGAAGTTCATTCAGGAAGAAAATGCTACTTAACGTTGAGGAATGGCTGGAGAAGATGAGGTGGTTGCTCTGCTGGAAACAAAGCACTTGCCTGGTTCTCCACAGGGGCCAGAGAAGCAACTTTCCTTGTCACACACACACACTCAGGACTCTTCTGGCCCAACTAGTCTGGGTCACAAAGAGTTCACCCCCAGGTCCTACCCTACAGTAGAGGATCCAGTGTCATGGGTAAAGCCTCTTCAAATGCATGCACCTATCATGACTCCTCCTCATCAGACAAAGAGGCCAACTGTGTGGCTCAGTGGTAGAGCATCTGCTTGGCATGCAGAAAGTCCCAGGTTCAATCCCCGGAATCTCCAGTTAAAGGGACTAGGCAGGTAGGTGATGTGAAATACCTTTGCTTGAGACCCTGGAGTGCCGCTGCCAGTCTGAGTAGACTGACTTTGATGGACCGAGGGTCTGGTTCAGTATAAAGCAGCTTCATGTGATCATGTGATAACTTCAGCCCACCTTCAGCCTTTGCAGGAACAACAGCTAAGATGTATTCCTGTTAGGGTTGCCAACCTTCAGGTACTAGCTGGAGATCTCCTGCTATTACAACTGAACTCCAGCCGATAGAGGTCAGTTTCCCTGGAGAAAATGGCTGCCCTGGCAGTTGGACTCTATGGCATTGAAGTCCCTCCCCTCCCCAAACCCTGCCCTCCTCAGGCACCACCCCAAAAACCTCCCACCGGTGGCGAAGAGGGCCCTGGCAACCCTAATTCCTTTTGGCTCCAGCTCCAGTGACCTGTCTCCCACCTTGACTCCTGGACTTCAGCCTTGACCAACACAGCACCACACAGCAGATCCTGCCACCCTTCTCAGGAGCTTCCCAATTCAAAAGGAAAATACGCTCCGATGACCTGTTACAGCTTGTGAATCACACAGGATTTATCAGCATAATCAGAACAGTGGAAGTGTCCGAGATCAAAAGGTGAGTGTCACATCCAATAGCTGCAGCTATGAATTATTAGAAACGTGTCAGAAGTAATAAAGGAAACAAGAGGATGCAACTGCCCATTGCCTCCACTAATATTTCTATTAACCTCTGCAAATGATATGAAAGACCAGGAACCCTGATGAATTAACACTCAATATTAGCTGCAGCTAGGGTGGCCTTGGCAGATATTGCAAGCCATAGAAAATTATACAGGAATGATTGTTTAAATTATGGGATGCAGCAGCAGCGTCAAAAAAAATTAGCCACTTATCTGTATGTTAAGAAAGACATATCGCCAATATGTTTAATGACAGATGGTTAACTTTGGGGGGGAAAACTGTTGGAATAAGAGAGATAACAGACATTGCAAAAAGGAAATTATCTCAAATGTATTATTATTAGAGTCATGTATATACATAAGACATTAAATATACTGTGTTTATATCATGATCTGTTGAAACGTCCTAGAGGATTATTTTCATTAAAATCTGAAAAAGTGAAAAAGGGTGGTACATGATTGGTATCTGATTGACAGGGAGCTGTCCCCAGGGTTTCAGAAATGGGCATGGTTTCAGTAATATTTTCCAATGTAAGAAACCATATTAAGGGATCAAAAACTGTGTTGGCCAGTGGGGTCCAACACACTCAGACCTGTATCGAGGATTTACAAGCATCCAGTGGCTTCCATGTTAGTTACAGAACGATTGAGATCCTTAACTTTGAATTGTGCCCGAAACCAGATGGAAGAAGAAAAGTTGTTTTTTATATCTTGCTTTTCTCTACCGAAAAAAGTCTCAAAGCAGCTTACAATCGCCTTTCCTCCCCCTCCCACACTCACTCACACAACCGGCACCTTGTGAGATAAATGGGGCTGAGAGAATTCGGAGAGAATTGTGAACCAAAGGGTTGAAATTAAATCAAAAGAGTTTCCGTCTAGACATTAGGAAGAATTTTCTAACAGCTAGAGCGGTTCCTCAGTGGAACAGGCCTCCACAGGAGGTGGTAAGTGCTCCTTCCCTGGAGGTTTTTAAACAAAGGCTAGAAGGTCAGCATGGCTAGATAGTCAGCAGTGCTGATTCTATGACCTTAGACAGATCATGAGAGGGAGGGCATCTTGGCCATCTTCTGGACATGGAAGGGGTCACTGGGGGGGAGAGGTAGTTGTGAATTTCTGGTCCCTTCCAACTCTATGATTCTATGTGACTAGCCCAAAGTCACCCAGCAGGCTGCATGTGGAGGAGTCATGGTGCATACCTATTCTCTCCAGGATCAGAAGAGAACGCCTATTATATTAGGTGCTTTCGAACAGAGGCAGGTGACCAAGGTGGTGGGCAGTTGGCAAGCCTATGAAGCAACCGGTTGAACAGCCACAAGTGGGCTGACAAATAGATTAAAAGTCCACCCCAAAACTGGTACCTTGTTCACGGCTGGCAAACAGGGCCAGTGGGTGTTCGAGTATCCACATGTCTCCCTAGGACTGGCACAGGGTACACACAAGCATGCAACATCAGAAGTCCATCTTAAGTAGTACCATCCTAGGAGGGCTGCACCGTGTGAGACTAAGCTGAATTTGTAGTCTAGCTATTAGAGAAGGACATCTCTGAGCACAGGGAACTGACCAGATTAGCTGGGTCTAGTACACATATTACAACTATTACAACTTATCTCCGCTATTACAACTGATCTCCAGCCGATAGAGATCAGTTCACCTGGAGAAAATGGCCTCTTTGGCAATTGGACTCTATGGCATTGAAGTCCCTCTCCTCCCCAAACCCCGCCCTCCTCAGGCTCTGCCCCAAAAACCTCCAGGTATTTCCAGGTATTTCTCAGTTGTCTTGTTTGCAGCTTCCTAGAGGCACCTGGTAGGCCACTGTGTGAACAGACTGCTGGACTTGATGGGCCTTGGTCTGATCCAGCAGGGCCTTTCTTATGTTCTTATGTTCAACCCAGAGCTGGCAACCCTAGGTACACAGCATTCAGTCTCCTTCCCTGTCCGCTTTTCACACAGCACTCTGCACATAAAGGGAGCACCTCGGCAGTTCTGGGCTCGCTCAGTCATCACACAACGGTGTGACGGCAGTGCCTTTCTCAGCGGCAATGGAGTGTACAGGCATAGACCTTGCGGTTGAACTATGCTCGCTGCCAGAATGAACACATGCTTGGCATGCAAAAGGCAAAATGTCTCTCCCCCCCCCCCCGTCTCTCTCTGTGTCTCTTTCTCTCTCAATAGCAACAGAAACAAATTCTAAGGCCACGTCTACTCCAGGGAAATCCATGCAGGTCAGCCGCATGTTGGCTGCCTTCCCTACCGTTTCAGCTCTTTCTTCTGCGTATTCTAGTCACATCGTTGCGATTTGAGAACTCTCTTACTGTAAAGTCACCTTGCACCTCTCTTCCCAAACCTTGCCAGGTTTTATTTTTTTAAAAAAGAATATATATCCACCATCATTCCTGAGCTGATCTCTTTTCAGTTTCTTCGCTGATGAATTTTTACTGGCATTTGGAAATAGATGCGCATTGTGTACAAACAAGTCCGCCGGCTGTTTTGCATGACAAACTGCGCACAGGCCCTGAGAAACAGCGAGCTCAAAATAACCGCTGGATTATGTGGAATGAATGGCTAAGCTGCGCGCATCGCTCAGAGAGGAGCGTCCGTTTTCCCACCCTCCGGTTCATTTTGAATTCATTTGGCTGATAAGAACAGCGAGAGCGGGAGAGTCTTGGGGAATGTGGCCTAATATGTCTGTGTCTGTTTCTTATCCAAACAAAAGACACTGAGATGAAAAATACCGTACATTCGCCAACCGACAGTAATCTGTTAGGGTAAATGTGGCATTGCTGTCCTTTAGATGCTAAATAAGAAACTTCGAAATGCATAGCTTGTCAGCTCATAAGCAGCACCGTTAGTTCTTGCAATACCTTGTGTGTTGGAAGGGCTGGCCATTTAGCCTGCCTTAAACAAGCATAGGTCATTTATGCATGGGAGTTTTACCTGAGGCTCGTTGCTGGTTGGACCCACACTTTCTAGTTGGGAATCTCTGCACCAGCAGTCTCTAAGCTAAAATCATGCCCCGTCCCTTGAAATGCTGCTTTGTAATTGGCTTACATCGCAGTGCTCACTGTGAGAGAAAATCCCCCCCAAAAAAACCCAATTGCCACAAAAAAAAACATTTTTAAGAAAAACAAAAACAAAAAACGGAGCAATCTGAAAGAAGGGGGGAAGAAATCCAAGCCTCAGTTTTAAAAAGCCTTTCTTTTGCTCAGAAAGAGCTCCGAGGAAGCAGGAAGCATTTGAATCCCCGCCTCTTTACACACTGCTTTGTGATTGGCTGTGAGAGAAACCCAGCTTCTGGGTCCAGTGCTTTGCCTTCTGCATGGAGATTTCAGCCAAGCTGAGCTCAGGGGGGAGGGAAGAGTCTGGTTTACGGAGGAATGGGAAGCCCCGGACATTGCGAGGGCTGGCAGCGAGGTCATTTCTAATGGACGGAAAACTCATGCAGAACTTCAAGGAACAACTGAGTCAGGCAGGGGGCAAACATGAGTCCAAGTGCCCATGCATAAATTACCATACTTATCAAACTACTGGGAGGGGCCATGGGTCAGTGGTAGAGCATCTGTTTGGCGTATAGAATGTTCCAGGTTCAATCCCCAGCAACTCCAGTTGAAAGGTATAGGTAGTGGTGTGAAGTGCCATCAAGTCACAGACAACTTAAGGTGACTCCATAGGGTTTTCAAGGTAAGAGATGAATATAGGTGGTTTACCATTGCCTGACTCTGCATAGCAACCCCAGTCTTCCTTAGGGGTCTCCCATCCAAGTACTAACCAGGGCTGACCCTGCTTAGCTTCCAAGATCTAATGAGATCAGGGCCATAGGGTTGCCTGGGCCATAGGGTTGCCAGGTCCTTCTATGCCACTGGCAGGAGCTTCAACTGGGCAGGGCTGGGGGGGCGACCCATGTGAGTATGATGGCATCACTTCCCTGTTCACCCTAGAAGCGCCAGCATTGCACGGGATGCTCTAGCAAATTCCTCCGAAAACTCTATGGAATCCATAGAGTTTCGGGGGTGCTACAGCATTCCCATCGCGATGCCAGCGCTTCTGAGGTAAACCCGGAAGTGACGCCATCACGCCTCGCGCACGGATCACCAACCCCCTCAGCTGGCCTGCTTCCGCATGCCAACCAGCTGTTGGAAGGGGACAACAGAGGCCCCCTTGATGTCCTGTTTCGGGGGCATCTGGATGACCTTTCTGAGAAACAGGAGCAATAATCAAGCCCAGTAACACCTTAAAAGCCAGAGATATTTCCACGGTGGAAGCTTTTGAGAGACAGCTGATCTCCAGCCAATAGAGATCCGTTCACCTGGAGAAAATGGCCACTTTTGCAATTGGACTCTATGGCATTGAAGTCCCTCCCCTCCCCAAACCCCGCCCTTCTCAGGCTCCACCCCAAAAACCTCTCACCAGTGGTGAAGAGGGACCTGGCAACCCTAGGCATTAGATAGAATTTTCTTGATGACTTGATGTTCCTACAGATCTGCCACAGTGGCACTTTGGAATATTAAGCCAAAATACCACACTTCTAAAATGTATGCCCTTGATTCGTAAAGTGGATTAATAGAGAGTACTTCCTTTTGGGACTTTGCTCTCATTACATCCTTCAGTATTATTTATGGGAAGGCCGGGCGATGAAATTGACTGAGTATTGTTCTCATTTGTTCTCGTGCGATAGCGATTACGTTCTCCAAAGGTCTTCTATCCTCCAACAGTTTATTTATCCAACAGCTTATTAATGTAACCCTTAAAAAAATTATCACAGTAGATTTAAGTTAAATTCTAGATATCATACTGGAAAATTAAAATATCAATTATTTACAGTGGTTAATAATTAATGATATATACAACACTTTCCAGTTATACTACATCTGCTTATTTCAGAAAGGGGAAGAGTTCATTCTAATCACAGAAACCATTTCCATTTCGGTTATAGCTATTGGGGCTGTTTCCATTAATTTTCGGTTTTTATTAAAATAAAAGTGACTGTGATCCATATATGAGGCCCAGGCTAGCCTGATCTCGTCAGATCTCAGAAGCTAAGCAAGGTCAGCCCTGGTTAGTATTTGGATGGGAGACCACCAAGGAATACTAGGGTTGCTGTGCAGAGGAAGGCACTGGCAAACCACCTCTGTTAGTCTCTTGCCATGAAAACCCCAAAAGGGGTCGCCATA